>NW_024582061.1:10208461-10358970 GCF_017639235.1 Corvus kubaryi | reverse complement strand
TTGAGTGACCCCCAAATGACCTCAAGTGACCCCATCAAGGAGTCCAAATGACCTCAAGTAACCTCAGATGACTGCAAGTGATTCCAAATGAACTCAAGTAACTCTAAATGACCTCAAGCGACCCCAAATGACCTTGAGTGACCCCCCAAATGACAAGTGACTCCAAAATGACCTCAAGCAATTCCAAATTACCTCAAGTAACCCCAGATGGGTTCAAGTGATCCCAAATGACCTTAAGTAACCCCAGATGACCTTGAGTGACCCCCAAATGACCTCAAGTGACCCCCAAATGACCTCAAGTGACCCCATCAGGGACTCCAATGACCTCAAGTGACCCCAAATGACCTCAAGTAACCCCTACTAGACACACCAATGACCTCAAGTAATTCCTGTGACCTCAAGCAACCCCTGAGGGTCTGCACTCTCAGCTCTCAGGGGGGAACAGCCTGCAGCACCCCACAGCAGCACATCAGAACCAGGCTGGCAGGGGCAGGGATGTGAAGCAGACTCTCCACAGCTTCCGTCCCAGCCTGGTCCCTCCATTCATCTTCTTCTCTTGGAGCTGGCTCCCCAGCAGCAGGATCTGAGCAAGCCAGAGAACTCCCCTGGCTCATGGCAGCCCTTCAGTTTTGCTGCACACAGTCACTACAGAGCCTTAGACTGGGTTAAAAAACCCCAAAGCGATGGCTTTGGGATCAGACAAATGTGGAGAAAAATATCCTCTGATAGCAGGCAGGTTACAACCAACCCTCCCCACCCAGTTCAGGCAAAAAGAAACTTTCCTTGGAGAAAAATGAAAGAGATAAAAAAACTCTTTATTTATCAAACACACAGGAAAAGGATAATAATGCTGAATAATAAAACCTCGGAGCTGTGGAGAGAAATGTAGGAGGATTTCAGAGTCCTTCTGTAGGTGTGGTCCTTCTCCTCCTCCTCCTCAGAGCTGTGGAGAGAAACCTGGGAGGAGTTCAGAGTCCTTCTGTAGGTGTGGTCTCTCGCCTCCTCCTCGGAGCTGGGTCAATGTAGGCCCATCTCCAGGGCCTCGGTGGAGAATTCTCCCGATGTGTTCTGATGTTGAAACAGTCCAGAAGAGAAGAAGGGAAAAACCAAAATCCCAGGAAAACAAAGTTCAACTCTCTCTCCCTCCGGAGAAGAGGGGCTGAAAGCTGGCTGGAAAGCAAGCAGGGTGCTTCCCCTGCTCCTCTCAGCAGGACGCTGAGGAGCATGTATGTGTGTCCTTGAACAACTGCTTTGGAAAGCTCACTCAGTATTTTTCCTCTTCCCCCTCTCAGGCTCAGTTTAAAGGCACAGAAAAGCACAAAATTAATTTCTGGGCATAGAGCAGTGATAGGGGATACACATCATAAAGTCACCCCAAGACACTTTAGTTACACAGAGAAAAAGTATAAAACAACTCCATGGACACGAGCCTGCTCACTGTTCAAGCCTCATTCTTCCTGGCCTCTCCCAACCCTGTACAATGCGTCTGAAGGGAATGGCCAAAGGCAGCTATGAAGATAAAACACACAGCAATACTTCGCATACACACACACACACACATTCATTCACCAGTCATGCTTGAATAAAATGCACCTGTTCATCTTTCCCACTTATCAGAATATTTGAACAATTGTTCCCCCTTTGGCATAAAATTCCAATCAGAGAGAGAAGTCCCCATGTCTGCTAGGAAACACACTTCTTGCTTCAGCAAGGGTTCCAGTGTGGTGAGCCCCCAGTACGATAGCAGATCCTGACACCCTTAACAATCAGTTTCTACTGGTTTTTTTTACAAATGGCACACTGATTCCTTCCCAGTCGCTGTCCTGGAGGTCACCCCCTTCCCTTTGGTCCTGGGGCTCCCTGCACTTTCTCCCATCAGGGGCTGTAAACATGGTGCCATTATCCTTGCCTGTACCTCTACCTTTTCTTTATTTCTTCTTTCATATCTTTTCTATACCTGAGATGCCTTTCTAACCAATTCCTGGGAGGGCCCACTCAGCCACCTCTCCAGCACCTGCTCCTGCTGCCTGTGGGCTCTTACTCTCCCACAGCTGCCAAATTCTCTGCAAAATCACTCACCTCCCCAGTGACTCAAAGTCCCTTCTTGTATCAGGCCAGGCTTTGGTGGCACATTGTCTCTTACACCATACACCAAAGCCGCTTGCCGTACCTTACACTTGTCAGAGACTGAAATGTTATAGCTTATGACTTAAACATCTTCATGAAGAACTTCTGCCTATTATAGCAAAACTCTATGACAAAGGCTGCAGAGAAGACCACCACACCCTGAACGGGGCCGTGACTGAGGCCCCACACTGCTCACTGATGACTTTTAGAACACTTTCTTGTTCCCAGCCCCTGCCTCTTTCCCACTAACAACGCAGGGAGAGAAAGCATGCAGTTTTTAATCTGTTTGTCACTTCTAATTTCTTCTGTTCATTCAGAGAAAAAAGAGTCTTTCTTCCACTGTACTGTGGAGTCCCCCCTCCATGGGAGACAGTTCTCTGTGAACTTCTCCAACTTGGTTCTCTTCTCACAAGCAGCAGCCCCGCCCAACCTGCTGAAATGGGAGTCCTTCTCACGGGCAAAACAGGCAAAACACCTCCTCCTCTTCTCCGGCTAGGAAAAACTGCTGCCCGTGAGTCACTCCTTTACATGAGTGAAGGTTTTCATAGCTCCTCTTGGCGTCCACTTGCTCTGTCACGCAAGTGAACCCCTACGTCTCTCGTGGACTCAAGGAGCTGCGGGGGGACAGCTTACTTACCCATAGTCTTTTACTACAGCTCGCCGAAGAAAATTTCGGCTCCGGCGCTTGCAGCACTTCCTCTTTCTTTACTGACTTCAGTGCCACCATGTCGGTTCTCCTCACGTGTCTCCACCTTTCCTTTTCTCTGACTTGGAAGAAAAAATTCCTGCTCGTAAGTAGCATTGTCACCAAGTTCCACCAGTTCAAAGACTTCTGTAGGAGTTTGCAGCGCTGAGAATTTGCTCTTGTCTGGATTCCGTGTCGGGGAATTGCTCGCCATGCTTGCGCCACCAGCCCCGCCGCCACCGTGCAGGCGGTGCCAGCTGCCGCAGCCCTGGCACCATTCAGCACCTCTCTTTATGCAGAGTGCTGCAAAGAACAAGCCCCTGCCTCTGCCCTTCTGCTCGCAGTACAGCTGGCCAGAAGCCACTAAGCTATGCTAAGACGGTGGCGGCTACATGGCCGCGCTGCCCACAGGGCCTCTTGCGGCGCCGCGATAGCCCCGGCCGCAGCACCTCCCCGCGCCTCGGAAGAACTGAGCGCAGTTTTTTTCCCTGCCTTAAATAAGTCATCACAGAGACACTACCAACTTCTCTAATTGGGCCAGCAGCACGTCTATCTTCAGAGCTGTCAGAGATTGGCCCTGCTGGACATAGCAGAGGCTTCGAGCAGCTTCTCTCAGAAGCCGCCCCGTGGCTTCCCCCGCCCCCACTAATAAAACCAGGCTGCGCTGAACCAACACACCCCGGCAGGTGTGCGAGGTGATGTTCAGCGCCGAGGTTTGGCTGCAGACCGTGCTGGGGCCAGGCTTTTGGCAGGCAGGAGGATTTCGAGGCTTCCAGCAACTACGTTGCAGCTCGGGGCCTCGGGCTGGCGTGCTGCGGCTGTTCGCCGGTGGCCTGTGGCCCCTGTGGAGTGGCCACTCTGTTTTAGTGTGCAGTGCCACCCTACGACAAAGACAGGCACGATCTTATCGGGTGAGAGGCAAAGCCAGGCCTTTTTCTCATTCCACACGCACGCAGCAGAGAGGTACAAGCAGCACTTGGATCCAGTCTCTTCCATGCTCGATGCACCACACCAGGGCTACAGAGCCAGGCAGAAGCAGGCTTGGGTACGCTCAAGTGTCTTCACAAGTCAAACTGCAGAATTCTGGCACAGTCAGAGCTCAATTAATCCAAATGGCTGTCTGCTCTCCCAAACACTGAGTTTTCATTTAAGATGACATAAATGAAGACTAAAAAACAATAGCTAGGGCAACCACAGACAAGTACTGCTCTAACTCTGCAGCCTCTGAGGGCAGAAGCAATCCTAATGTTGTCAGAGCTTCTGGAAAGTAGACCAAACAAAATAAGGTACTTCATCCTCATTTTGTGGTGATCTTAACCAGGATAGATGAAGGGCTGAAGAGCGTTCTTTCTCTTCAAACTTGTGTACTCCCAGATGAATGCTGGTTGCATTCTGACAATGACAGATTTAGAAATACGGAAAAAGAACAAGGGATTGTGGACAGAAAGGATGCTTTTTCTCCCCTCTTTAAAAATACACAAAAATGACTGGTTTTGCAAACAAACATTTTTCCACTCAAGATTTTCCGATCATTAAACAGAGGTACATCACACTTGAGATACCTGTTAAACAAAATAGTACAGAAATACCATTGTTTCCTGCTGGTGGTGAGAAAAATGGTGCAAACCAAAGTATTCTGTCCTTCACTTACTCCATTAGAAACTCTCAAACAAATTCCTCTTCTTCCTTTTTTTTAAAGTTATTTTTAATACCCTCTCCCTTACATTTTAAAATTCCCAATAACTTCTTTGGGGGCAACTACACTTTCATTATACCAATCAGTATTGCAGGACAGTAACATTATACCATCTTTTTTCGTGGTTTGTGTTGAATACAGTACAGAGAGATCAAATTATGGCCAGCCACATGCCTTTGGTAAAATTAAAAATCTGGTGAGATCACATTTTCTTCAACCTCAGCCACATGTTGAACCCATGTCATGTTTTGAGGTTCAATTCTATACAAACTTCTTCTTCAAAGCAAAGTTAAACACTTGTCACTCCACACAAATGGCAATTTCTGAACTGCTCCAGAAAAGAGATGAAAGGTTTGAACTTCAGAGAAGCTCTTCACATGCCTTGATCTCCATTAGATTTGTGTTTCAGATGGGGTAGAAAGTCTAGTAAATATTCACAAACCTACAAGTCAAAACAGTGAGAACAGTGATAAATATTCTCAGTTTTTAAAAAACTTCTTGTCATAACACATGGGGCTCATTTAAGCAACTGACGGTCTTCTCCTTTGAGGCGTTTTTTCCGGGGCTGTACAAAGTCATCATCTGAGTCATCAGTAAGTTCTGGATTCTCTTTTTCACTCTGGCTGCTTGGCTGTACAGGGAACTTTCTCTCAGGATAAAGGTTCCTTAGAAGATCTTCAAAGTAGGCTTCGAGTTTCATGCCGGCACCAGCCACTTCTGAGTCAGGCTGTTGGGTGAATTAACATCATCAGTGCATCATGAAATAGCTTTGTACTCAGGTCACACTAGGACTTTTAGGTACAAATGACAAAAAAACATCAATCAGCAGCAAGAATGGCTACAGAACACAGGGTCCCAAAGAGCACAAGTCTGCAAAACAGAGAGCGAGGGCAGATCTTTCAACACCCCCCAATGATTTTTTTCTCTGACAGGTGACCACAGAAGCCACTCACAAAAGCTACCCTGCCTGGGTTCTGAAAGCTATGTAAAGAGATTCTAAGAAGAACTCTTAAATCCTGACTGGGGTGGGGGCAGGGGGACAGAAGTTGTGTTATGCTGTGAAACACATAGATATACCCTCAGGGTGTTAGAAACTTCTCTAGCTTACAGATCTTTTTAGTAACAGTGAAAATATTACTCAGTAGACAATGACTATAATGTGGAAGACTAGGCAGTCCTAAAGTCATCCACAGCCACCAGAGCTTTTAGTTTCCTGAAGTGGAGATCACTGTGGTGGGAATAACTCCTGGCTATCAAGGATGACTGGATGAGAACCCCATGGAGGCCACTTGGAGAAGCCTTTATTCCACTGTAATTCTCTCTCATTTTGTGGTCCACTCAGAACCTGCATCCCTATTTCACCACGTGTTCCCTTATGTGCAGTAGGGGATAATAATCACTCAACATGCACCTTGAAATCATAAGGGTGAGTACAGAGCTCCCAGAATGAAAATCCCACTGAATTTAAGATCTGAGGCAAGGAGGACGAAACCAATTTTTAAATCATAATGCCCACCATTAACCTGCATGATAAAAAACTGTCCTTTTCTTTACCTGCTGTCCTGCCATTCAGCTATGTTTGTTACCATCCTCCTCCCCTCCATGGAAACATCTCCACTGCAGAGTCATCTCAGACCACAGCAGTGTCAAATCTGATCGATGATTTCACCTCAGTCTCATCATCAAAACAAGTTTAATACAATAAATTCTTGTGTTGGAAGTTCTACCCCCATTACAGTTTTCCTCAAAGGAACTAAACCAACAAAACCTGATAAAGTATCTACTTTTCTAACCTCATTAAATTCAGCACAGTTTTGGAAAATCAGTCTGAAATCAGCCACAAAATCTTCTGGCTTTGTGTAGAATGAATTGGTCACTTCAAGTCTTTCCTTGATGGTTGACAAACCCATAGGCTTTTTGATTATTTTGTAGTAATCAGGGACCTTAGTGGAGAAAAAAAACCAACCCTCCCAAATGTAATCATGTTCATAATTTATTGTTTTATAAGCCTTTAGATTTGAGGGAGTGGGCAAGGTTTAGTCTCATCTTCAAAGTATAGCTCAAACATATAAGACTTGTGGTTTTTAACATGCAGACAGCTTCTGGAATAACAGTGATCTATGACAATTTGGTGACTAAAATATACTCCTTCCAATGCCTGTTTTAAAATCATAGAGAAACATAAACCCTCCACCTCCACGGACTACATATAATAGAGCCAATGACTTGGTGTGGACACTGTTTTCACGTGTAGTCAAATAAGCTATCTATTAAGTTTCATTCTCAAGACCACCATATGAAATAAGTCCTTTGAAATGGTGGCAAATTTCAGAGATATCAACGGTTTTGATACTCAAACTGTGGCTGTAGGGTTAAGATTTTTCTTCTTTAGAAAGAATAAGCTTTGCTGCTTTGCAATTGTGCTTTCTGCAAACCTGCACGTTTCCAGCTGTACCTGCTTATGTTACAGCCCTTTAGACCTGCTGGTATAATACACTGCATTGGCAATATTTAGGTACTGTATTAGCAATAAATCTCATCAAAATCACCCACATTATCAGTGTCGTACATCGTGAACCTGAGAGTCTTCCCCCTAGTACTCTGCCATAAATGGTTCTACATGTAGACTAAGAGCCCACATAAAATACTAATTTTGGTGTATTTACACAAGTTCTCAACTGAAATCAGGTAAAACACTGATGAAAGTTTCTAACACAGCTCAAAACTGCTTCGGTTTAAAAGGTTTAAACAGCAATTTTATCCTTACCCTAGGGTCTATGGGTGCCAAACCCGTGGTGTCTTCCAATTTTCTTTTTTCAGAGCCGTGAGCAGGTTTATCACAGTCACGCTCAACTTCTGGCTTGGACAAATCCCAACAGAATGTACAAATCCACTCTCCACTAAAGAAGACAAAAAGACTTTGTGTGAGGGAGCACACCTTTGACAGAAGGCTTTCCACATATTTCTGGGTAAGTCCCTCATCTGTGGGGTGGGTTTTCTCTGCATCTCTGTTGTTTTGTTGGTGGTGATTTTTAAAACACTACAAAAGGCTGAGACAGCTGGCCAAAATGCTTTACTACAGCTTTGTTTCCTTTTAGTGGCACTGGTGTCATTAATGGTGTCCTAACAGAAAGACAGACAGATGATTTCTACCTTTGTCAGTACTGAAATTTTTCACTTGAGCTCACAGGATTTAAGGAAAGCACTTTTAAGAGCCCTGTACAACCATAACTACAGAGAGACTAAAGGAATCATGTGGGCTGAACAGAAGGAAAAGTATTAGTATTATAGTGAGAACTACGTATTCTCTACAAGCTTGATCTGTTACAGCACACTACTAATCTACAGAGATTACCACAGACAAGAGTTTTTGTAAAACTGAAAATATTTCACTCCCTAAAACTTTCAGATGTTCATGATTTTACCAGTTTATATAAGACAACCCTGGAGATTTAAAGGTCAGCATAAGACTATGACATAATTAGTTCTGCAAGCTATGTCCACTGATTGTCAAACACAATTTATGAACCTCAGTTTTAAAAAACTATGAACAGTCTATGTTTTTCATATAGTTCTCCACAGAAAAAGAAACTTGCATGCTTGCAGATAACCACCAGAGGGCTGAATCGTCACACAGAAGACAGAATCCAGCAATAACCAGTTATGAGATCCAACTGCATGTATTTGCTCAGAGGTACATTCTAATAACAGCATCTCCATAAATGGGAAATGGTTTCTGCAGCACCCTTTATTTCATCTCAATAGTAAGGCAGAAGACTTCAAAAATTTAAAAATAAAATCTTACTGTTTCCTATTCAGAGTGATCCAAAGATTTTCACCATCTGCCAGTTTCAGCATACACTGGTGAATGATGGGCATTTTGCTTCAAGAAGTTTTACTTTCTACTGTCTTAACTTCACAGAGTGATTTATGACAATGTCACCTCTGTGCCTGGATGAGCCTTACAGAAATGATGTGGCAGACATGCAAAAATTGATACAGGCCATGACCTGAAGATCTTATGATACAAGAAAACAAGAAACAAATTAAAGATAGAGGAATGATGCATTACAATATCCAAGGATCAGGAAGAATTGGATGAAGTGAAGGAAAAAAGATGCAGAGGCCTTACGAATCTATATGAGAACATTGTTTTAAGCTGAAAGAGGGTAGATTCAGACTAGATACAAGGAAAAAGTTTTTTACTGTGAGGGTTGTGAAACACTGGCACAGGTTGCCTGGAGTGGTGGTAGAGGCCCCAGCCCTGGAAATTCAAGGCCAGGTTGGATGGGGCTCCAAGTTCAACTGATCCAGTTGAAGATGTCCCTGAGCATTGCAGGGCGGTTCAAATTAGAGGGCCTTTAAAGGTCCCTTCCAACCCAAACCATCCTGTGAGTGTATGAACCTATGACATTGCTCTATCCATCTGAACAGGAACAAAAAGCAATCATGAAAGCAGCTGACTGACCCTGCTGCCATAATAATAACAACATTATTTTGTGTGTTTGAAGGAACTAATGCTGAGGGACTAAAGTTTGTTGGCAGACCTACAGCTGGGAAACAAAAAAAAGCAAGCAACCCCACAAAGATGAGAACAAAACCCTGATACATCTGAAGTCAGGAGGAAACTTCAGCTAACTGTGCTCTGGAGCCCAGGAACACAGTGCACTTGTAGTAACATGCACCTCTATGGATCTGAACACCTGCCACCAAGCTGGTTTGGCTCCCTTGCCCTCAGACATCATTACCTCAGATCATCCACTGAATGATCCAGTAAAAATGAGACATTTTAAAGACTTGTTCTTGAATATTTAATTTTAATAGAAACCAAGTCTTGTAATACATAGTTATCTACCTGCTTCAAGATTACTTTTTGTTTCCTTGCCAGAAAGAGTATTTATTGATTTAAGTGCTTAGTGTAAGCTTACTGGGTTTTCCTTATGGCACAAAGCTGTAACATAGCATTGTTTTAATAAGAAAACCCCTGGAATCTGAAGTTTCAAAAACTAAGAGAAACATTTTTATGTGCCATTTCAAATGACATTTAAAAGAAAGATATAGTTCCAGAAGTATGCCTGTTCAGAGTAGCACAGAGATGATCAATGGGCTAATCTAAGTTGCTATCCAAATATTTTACACCAGTGAACTATGCTGATATTTAAAGAAGACACTGCTCTTTCTCTGAGACTGAAACTTCTTATCCGGGCTTTCACAATACAAGTCTAATGTCTTTTGCTACAATTTTAGATGGAATTGAAGGGGTCATAATTATCTTGGAAAGTTCATCAATGTAGGGACATGACACAGATGGAAATACTTTGGGACACTTCTCACAGCAAAGGAGCTTCCCTCCATTCTGACACACAGCACACCAAACTTCATTGGGATCATCCTCTTTTCTGCCCTCCCCAGCGTGGGAGGATCCCATCCATCCTGTTTTCCCAGTGAATGTGTTCTCCTGCAGTACCCCTGGCTGGTCATCTGTGCTGTCTGGTGCATCTGTTCTTAGCACAGCTTCATCAAAAGTGGAATTGTGATTGGTATCCAGCAGCAATGTAGTGAGTATGGACTGCAGGAAGAAACAAAGGAAGCCAGGTTACAATATTTATGTGAATTTACATGACCTTAACCACGTGCAAACTGACCTGAGTAAGAGATTTACATGCAAGCAGCCATACAACTTGCAACGTGCATGCAGAAATTACTACCACACTATAACACAGGCAAATGAACACAATAAATTAGCTACAAAAGGCTATTTACTGCTCCCCTAATAAAAAAAATAATCTCTGATGGCCCAAGAATCTAGCAACCTTGCTTCTGGATATTCCCACACAATGACTGGAAACACTTCCCAGCAGCACCTGACAATGTCATCTCTGCAAGTTATTTCTAGACTTCCCAGGTTTTAAATGCATAAAAGCAGTCTGATCACACCAGTTAATTTAACTGGAAGTAGGGCTAGTTTCATTTTGATTTTCACCTCTTCATTTTATTCAGCTTGTTAGTTTTTCCCTGAAAAAGTTCACACCAGAATACAAGTAAATTATTTTAGTCCCCATAAATACAAAATATGCTCCAAAGAGAAAGGAGATCGTTCTAGCTGTAAGTATTACAGTCCAAGGCAGGGATTCCTCCTCCATCTCTTGCTTCATTACAAAAATTGGGAAATCAAAGCTCCCGTTGTGGTGGGCTTTTGCCCGAAGGCGCCTGGATGTGAACAAAGGCCATTTTCCACAACAGACAGCCCCGCAGTGTCTCGAAATAAGGTCAGAGGTGGTGGTGTCTGGGCCTCTAAGCACAGCCAGAGTCCTGTCTGGGAGAAACCCTGTGACATTTGTGAGTTTGGAGGTGGTACCCCACCATCAGCCACAAGTGACTGGACAGGAATGGTGGCCATTTTCCAGGGGAAACAAAACTCATTCCCCCACTGTCTTGCTGTAAGGTGAGAGGTAGCATCTGGGCCTCTAAGGGCAGCCCAAGTCCTAGCTGCTGGCAGCTTTGGCCTGGGAGAAATCCTGCCATGTTCATGATTCTAGGAGGCGGCACCCCGTTTGGGCCATATGCAAACGCATATGGATGCAAACGGTGGCCGTTTTCCATGGGAAAAAACCTTCATTCCCCCAGTGTCTTGGGCTCAGGTCAGAGGTGGCATCTGGGGCTCCAGGGTAGCCTGAGTCCTAGTTGCTGGCAGCTTTGTGCTGGGAGAAATCCTGCGACGTTTGTGATTTTAGTGGGCTGGGTTGGCTCGTTCTCAGAACATCACAGCAGTGGTGGCACCCCTTCTTTACTATTCCTAAGCCAAACTCTTCAGATAAATGCAAAGATAGAAGACTGGGTTGCCACTACTTAGGCAGGCCCCTCTTTGCACAAATTATGGTCCAGTTAGTGTTAAAAGAATTGTTAACAAGTCTTCAAGAAAAATTCCCAAACGCCTCATTCACTCCTTTTCTGCTAATAACAAAGTCAAAGCTGATGCTCTAAACCAAACTAGCAGCACTGCAGAAGCTAGTATGCAGAGGTATTTTACCACCCACAATACTTCTCGCTCCATGGATGTGTTAGCAGTGATCACAACCCAGAGTTAGCTGCAGCTCTCGCAGAAACACATACAGCAGCCTTGAGGGTGCAACCACTGCCTGTTCCCGGCAGGCTTGGGAAACTACTCATGGGAAATTGGGTGGCTTGGGGTTGGTTCTTTTTTTAAGAAAAATAGATGTTCTGTCTTTTTAGGAAAAGGGACCATCTGCAAACAAACGAGTTCCTCTGAATTCAAAGGAACAACACATTGAGTAAGGTTATGGACAACTGTTCACTGGTATCAAGCCCTCTCCCCCAAACAAACAATGCTGGAGGACTGGTAACAATAGATTAGGACAAGGCTGAGGAACTGAACAGCTTTTTTACCTGTCTTCAATGGCAGCTCTCTTCCCACAGCTCTCAAAGTGGATGGGCAGCAGGATGGGGACTGGGAAAGCAAAGAGTTTTTACCCTGAAGAAGTACAAACCAGGTTTGCTTGCCTCAGGGGACCGTACCTCTAGAAACAGAAAGAGGAGAAGGCAGTGGTTATTGCTGAGCTGACAGGAATGACTTCTTAAGTCCCACACACAGGACAGTGAGTATTTCCCATGGCTGCAACACTCTGGTGCAATGCTTTCCAGAAACAGGGAGCTTTTCATCACTCTTCCCAGCAAAATCTGGTATTGCAGACTTTGCACCCGGATATTCCAACAAAATGCCAAATCGGCTTTTCCAGGACAATTCATTATACCCTTGGACTTCTTGGGAAGCCAGTGCAAGGGAAACACACCAGCCCTATGACTGGAAACCACAGTATTTCATATTCTCGTCTACAGTCGTGGATTTTGTTTAGTCCTCCAGGGATTACTTCTCCAGTGTTTAATATAGCAGCCCATAACTTCTGAGATCATTGTCTCATGGATGATGTGCTTGGAGAGAAATGAACCAGAAAGCTTTGCACAGAACTTCAGCATTTTTCATCACATGTGATCTCACAGACACCACTGCATCTTAAAATCCTTTGTATTCCTTTTTCTGCAGGAAATTTCTAAAGGATTCAACTTTCTGGAGCCACAACAGGCCGTACAGAAGAACCACTGCTTCAGGGGCCCTCTGCATTGTTGTTACATTGCAGTTACATTTCATACTTGACCAGGAAAAAAGGCCAACAAGTTTGTTATCACTGCTTATGAATATCCATCTTATATTCTTCTGACTAGACATCCTACTGGCAGCACTTCACTGCAAACATTTTGGATCAGAACCAAAATATTTTTTTCTTGGCAAGGGGATGATTGAACTGTCCCACCACAAACCTCTGCAGAAATTTTAAAAACACCTCAGAGCAACAAGTATTGTGATGTGAAAATTATGCCAATCCCAAACAGTTGTGTAGCCTGGATGGGATATTCCTACTTCACACTCAGGATTTCCTGTGATCTACAGAGGCAGGGCTATTGTCCCGTGAAAACCTGCAGTTTGGTGAGAAGGAGAGGTAGAGACTACTACGTGCTACGTTAGAATCACCACACAAAGTATTGCCAAAGGTACTGTAAAGGTTACATCTCCAAAACTGCTTTCAGTAGCAGGGTGACCTTGCAAGACAGAGGATTTCATCTTGGCACAGTACAGGGGATACTTCTGAGTCTCTCAGAAGAAAAGCTGTGAAACATTTTGTTGTGGTTTGACGCTGGCCCAACGCCAGGCACCCGCAAGAGTCGCTCGCTCACCCTCCTTTGCCACAGCTGGGCAGAGGAGAGAGGGAAAAAAATTAACGAAGGCTTCATTAGTTGAGGTGAGGACCGAGAGAAAAACACTTCAAGGGCAAAACAGGCTTAACTTAAAGTTACAAAGTGAATTCATTGCTAACAGAATCAGAGGAGGATAATGAGAAGTAAAATAAGCCCGTAAAACACCTTTTCCCCCCAGCCCCTCCCTCCTTCCCACCGACAGTGCAGGGAGACAGGGTACGGGGGTTTGGTCAGTCCATCACCAAGATTTCCTTCCACTGCTCTGGGAGAGGAGTCTTCCGTGGGAGGGATCCCACAGCCTCACAGGGGGAGACAGTTCTCTGTGAACTTCCCTGGCGTGGGTCCCCTCTCAGGAGCAGCAGCCCCACCGCACCTGCTGCAGCGTGAGCCCCTCCCACGGGCACACAGCCCTCCCAAAACTGCTGCACCATGGCTCTCTCTTTCCTCGGGGTGCAGTGCTCCAAGGACAGGCTGCTCCCGCCTGGAAGCAAGGGCCCTCTCTCTCCAGCGGGTCTTCCACTGGAACACAGCCTCCTCCAGGCATCCACCTGCCCCGGCACGGACACCTCCCCCACGGGCTGTGGGTGGATCTCTGCATCCCCCATGGATCCCCAGGGCTGCAGGTGGATCTCTGCATCCCCCGTGGATCCCCATGGGTTGCAGGTGGATCTCTGCATCCCCCGTGGATCCCCAGGGGCTGTGGGTGGATCTCTGCATCCCCCGTGGATCCCCATGGGTTGCAGGTGGATCTCTGCATCCCCCGTGGATCCCCAGGGCTGTGGGTGGATCTCTGCATCCCCCGTGGATCCCCAGGGCTGCGGGTGGATCTCTGCATCCCCCGTGGATCCCCACGTGCTGCAGGGGCACAGCTGCTTCACCATGGTCGGCACCATGGCCTGCAGGGGAACCTCAGCTCTGGCGCCTAGAGCACCTCCTCCCCCTCCTTCTCCACTGACCTTGGTGTCTCCATGTTGTTTTCCTCACATGTTCTCACCTCCTCCTCTTCTCTGACTGGAATCCAAAACTGTGTGACTTCGTTTTGATTTTCTTCTTAAATATGTCATCACAGAGGCATTACCAACCTCTCTAATTGGCCCAGCCTTGGCCAGCAGCATGTCCACCTTCAGAGCCATCAGAGACTGGCTATGCTGGATACGGTGGAAATTTCCAGGAGCTTCTCACAGGAGCCCCCTCTGTGGCCCCCCGCTACCAAAAACCAGGCTGTGCAAAACCAATACGTTTGCCACAGAAGAAAAACTTCCTAGAAGCTGAGAAGAAAGACAAAACGCACTCCTGAGGGTGAAAGAGATAGTTAAAGATGGCTTTTCTCAGTGTCAGCCTAAAAAGTGTACTAAATCTAAAGCAGGACTGTTCCAAATAATTCCCCCACAGTCCAGGAGAGAGAGAAACCCCATGCATTGAGGTGTCAGTAGTCAAAAAAGATAGCAAAACTGAACTCTAGTCCAGGATACCTCCCATTATTTCACCAGCTGTTTTAAGAGACTATCTTTTATTACTCATGCTTTTTATGGGGGTCCTTTTTTTTTTTAGAAGCCTTGTTGAGCGCATGTTTGCTTTCAAAATGCTGAAGGCTGTTTTTGAAATGGCTGCTCTAAATTGTCTAAGGCAGAACAGAATATAGCTGCCTTCTGTTGGAGGGGTGAGCAGCTTTAAGAGGCTCATATTTCTCTTAATGCAGCTGGACAGGCTTTCTTTCAGCAGAAACAGACTTTAAAAAGTGTTTGCTGCTATATCATCTCATTTTATACTCAGAGATTGCTTCCCAAAAAGTATAAAGCAGTAGGCTTTATAATCTAGAAGGAAAAGGCTAAAACTCCGGGGTGTAAAAGCATTTAACTCCAATACTGAGTATTTGGGAGGTTTCCCTTTGGCATGCTCAAATGAAAGGATGAGAAGCAATGGGCACAAACTGAAATATAGGAAATTCCAATGAAACATAAGAAAAAGCTTTTTTACCACAATAGTGGCCAGACACTTGAACAGGATGCCCAGGCTTGTGGAGTCTCCATCCTTGGAGATACTCAAAACCTCACTAGAAATGGCCCTTTGCAACCTGCTTCAGGACTGGAGACTTCCAGAGGTGCCTTCACACCCCTTGGTGGTCCTGCAGTGCTGGGGTGACAAAGGTCAGCCTGGCCCCAGGCAGCCAGATGTCCCAGACTCACTTCTCAGGGAATTTTATGAGGCATTGACAGACATCGGCCTTTTCAGAACATTCCTGTGACAGATGCTAGACAAGGGCTGAAACCAAAGTTAGCCCCAGGACAGCATGCTGTGTAACACCTTGTGTAGGTCTTTGATGCAGCTGTTTTGGCTCGTTTAATTCCACCTTCAAGATGAGTCAAAGCTGGAAGTTTGGATGAATTCTAGACTAGGATGTCTCTGAAGACCAAAAGAAAATGCTGAATGCTTTATGATCTCCTTCTGTCAGCCAGTAGAGGGAGGAAAGAGAGAGAAAATGGAAAGTCGTTTTTGATTCTCTGAGGCTGAACAGCAATTCTCTTATCATATAGGCACCAGGACTTCACAGCTCCAGGGCCACACTTCTTCCATCAGAGCTACTGTAATGGCTAAAACCACATGGTATTTAGTTATTCTTTTAGATATTGGAACCACACTGAGCATCCTGCGATGCAGCTGATGTCAAGGACTGAATCCAGCTGTAATCTGTCCTGGCAGCTGACCTATCACCCTGGAAAACTGGACTCGGCACAGTTTTCCATACACCCAGAGCTGCATTTGTTGTATTGAGGTCTGTGTTTTGTTTAAAGCTTTTTCCCCCTAACAAGACTGTAAAATGACCAAGTGTGCCCCAGCCATTCACAAGGATTTTCTCTGACACAAAGAGAGAGAAAGCACACTCAGGTGTTTACTTCCAGCAACTACCCCTGGACTGAAAAGGGAGAAGATCAGCCCCTCACCCCAAATTTTCATTGCTTTCAACATTTGATGGCAGAGGGAAGGAATACTGTTCTGAAGCCCTACCACTCGGCAAAGTGAGGACCTCATGAGTGGTTTGCTCATGTGCGACACTGAAACAACTTAACCTCACAAAAGCTAAGTTTGCAGGGCCTGCCCCAGCATAATGCATCACTTCTAACACCATTGCATCTGCTTGCCGCTTTTTTTATGTAACAGTGGACTACAAATGATTCATTCAGTGCTGAAAATTATTGATGGGCAAATACAGGACATTAAGTTATAGTCCAATCTAAAATTAGATCATCCTTGTCTGTGTCCAGTTTCAAACACAGTTATCCGCTTGGCCCTGGCCTGAGTAAGCCCCAAGGTGAACAGGATCCAGGCTGCACTGCCGCTCCAAAGCTGCTGTGTCATGAAAATGGCACAAACTGCACCAGGCATCTCCAATAGTCCCTCCTCCACTCCAGAACTCCATCTTGGTAGTTTTAATAGAGTTCTGCTCAAAATAATATTTCCAGAAGTGCCTAAATGGTGTTGCATCCCAAGTGCAATTTTCAGAGCTGAATGTATGGCGCATAAAAGCTACTCCATCAGCCCTCAGTGACACACAGTCTTCTACAAGTAACTGCCTCAGGAACAGCCCTTTGGAAAAATTTTGCTAAGGCTTGAGCCTGGCTTTTGATTGAGATGCCTGTGGGACTTCTGTCTGAGGTCTGTAACTTGCCGTGCGCACTTGGTTACTTCTACATAACCTTTTCTAGATGTGAAAAAGGTACACCTTCTCCAAGTCTTTTGGTAGAAGAATGGGAAAGAAAAACATGATAGAGATTCTCTCTCCTTATTTCTTTATTTTAACGTGTCCCCATTGCTGAATTTCATGGCAAAGCAATAAACATGTTGTGCGCAGTTAAGAAACTGCAGCACAATCAAGGATGGAGGGTGTTCTTCTCAGATTCATACAAATCCTTAAAGGAACACCGGGAGGTGTCCACGTGGTGGCAGCAGAGGAGGAAAATGAGGAAACAGCTACGGGAAGCCCAAAGACAAACATAAATAACCCGAGCTGAACCATTTCTTAGTTAAGGGCACACCTAAAAGCATGCACCTTCAAAATTAGGGCTGTGATCCAATGTGCCGAGCATGTGTGGCTGCCCAAACCCAGCCGGAAGACTGAGGCCTAACACCACTGCAATAAACAAGCACATCTTCACCGGGCACTACTTCGGAGGGAAGCTGCCCTAAAGAGGGAAAGCAGATGCCTAAGTCTGCAGAACACCATGTCACCAGCCATAAAAACACATTTACTGGGAGGGTGGTGAGGCACTGGAACATGCTGCCCAGGGAAGCTGTGGATGCCCCATCCCTGGAAGCGTTCAAGGCCAGGTTGGATGGGGTTTTGAGCAACCTGGTCTAGTGTGAGAGAAAGGACGCGTGCTGTGATCCCCACCCACGCCCGTGTGCGGGCAGAGAAATCCGTGTCCCCTTTGGGACTCTGCCTTTTATTCCCCAAGAGGCACCACCCTCTTACACCCCAGGCCCTCCCACCATCCACAGTCCGATTGGCTTGTCAGGATGTCATCTCTAGGGGACAGGTTCTCGTCACTGGGGTGATTCGCTGGTCTCGGTCCTAGCAGGAGGTGGTGTTTATTCCCTTCTGCTAAGGAGACATGACTGGCACAGACCCTCTTCTAGACCTTTCCCTCGTTACCAACTTGCATACCCCCCCCACATCCTAACACTGATACAGAAAATGCTCCTAACACTACTTCCCCTTAGCAATTGTTAATAAACGAATTTCCTAACAATTAACAATCAACCGACAAAACCATTAATAACCCATAAGTGGTTAACTAATTAACAATTAACAGGGAACCCTTAACCATTCTCTCGGCTACGAAAACCAACTCAAGTCAGTTCAATTATAACATAGTGGAAGGTGTCCCTGCCCATGGCAGAGGGTGTGGAACAAGATGGAGCTTTAAGGTTCCCTCCCAAACCGTTCTATGACTGATTTTCCTTCCTGTGCCTCACAGATCCTCCCGACACCCAGCAGCACCTGGAAGTGGGGCACAAATTTCAGCTGGAAACTGAGCAGCAAGAGCAGGCAAAGGGCAGCAAGGACTGCCAGGATTTCCTTCTGTACCCAGAGGTGCAGACACAGTGAGATGTGCAGCCTGCCCCATACATTAGCAGTGTGGCATTTGCCCCTAAGGAGTCTCTGCTATTGCTTGTAACTCTGGGAAATAAGAATCTCAACTTTAGGAAAACCTGCAGCTCACTTGCCTTTGGTCAAGTGGGTTGGAAGAGCGGATGGGAAAATAAATGTGCAGGGACCTGCTTGGGTTCACAGCCTTGTGTGGAGACCACAAGACAAGGGTGGTCCAGGTTGAACCCAAACCGTCCAGCATCCTCCACACAACAAGCTGGCACAACAGCTATTCCCCAGCTCCTCACCACATGCATGCACACACTCATCTTCTCTCTCCCAGGAAAACTCTTTCAGCTGTCACAGGTCAGGAATAAAGAAAAATGAGCTTAATAAAAATGGAGGTGGACAAGAAAAACCCTCAAGCAAGTAAATCATGGTTTTCTAGACAGCGAAATATGTGGTATAATTGAGTCTGTTGTATCTTTTAAAAAGTTATCATCTCTGCTTTCCCTCTTGCAAGCTGGGTGAGTGCATTCTTCCTTCTGCTTCACCACTCAGAAAAGCCCCAGCAGACAAACCAGGCCTCCAGCAGTCCCCAGATTTCTAACTGGTGCTGGGCCAGGTGGATATTTCCAGCCAGGTCACCTGCAAGCAGATCTCCCAAGGAGTTACAAGGGAGGAGCAGCATACAGCATATACTTCTGCTAACTTCTTGGGGGAAAAGAATGCACTGAATTCCATCTGAGCTAGAGAAGGGAGTGATAGAGTAAGGAGCTCCTCAGGCTTTTCACAGGAGCTGTATTTCCTGAGCAACTTCTGGGAGAGGAGAGGGACATTTACAAAGGAATTCAGGCCGGGAGCCTGCCATTATGATTTGCTGTGGTGAGCAGACACCTACCCACAACACAGTGATTTCCAGACTCAAACTCAAAGTGCTTAAATCTGGCACAATTCCACCTGGCTGGTCAGAGGCAGCAGCAAGGGTGACCCATCACCCTTGTACATAACTGGGGGTGATACAGGGTGATAGCATTTCTGTAAGATGCCTTAGGACAAGGAAGTGAAAAGAGCTGGAGCTTCAATCTATCTGTGCTTTGGAACCACCTGGGAGAAGCACAACAAGGCTGGACATAGCTTAGGACAGGATAAGTCCATTAACATCCATATCACTAAGCGCTCTGAATTTTAAAAAGCATTTTGAATGGAAGAGAAGCCTGTTCCTCCCAGCTCTGCTGAAGCCCCAGCTGATTTCTACCTTATATAATCACCCTTTTCAATAGACTGGATGTAAGTTAGTATTTACTAAGCCAGAAACCACTATTGTCTCCAAAACTGCACACTGAAATTATTTATGCTTCCCTTGACATGCATGAATTTCAGGACCTGCTAGTCAGCAATAGATTTTTGCTGGGTTTTTTACAGAAATATGGCATTTAATAGGTCCATTCAGGACTAGCAGCCAAGCAACAGTGAGTTTCTCTTGAGCAGGCAGGCCCAGCTAATTTTGAAATTGATTGCTCTGTGAAGGAAGCATAGCACTTCCCAGATCACAGAAATGGTTTACTGGCCCAAGTCTCATATAAAATAGTCTCTTGGTGAGAAGCTGAACAGTTTTAAAAGGTGTCAGAGAAACCATTAGGTGATAAAAATTCACAGAGCAATTTTGCCAGAGAAAAAGCATAACTAAAAAGGGTATAGTTTCTCTCCCAGACCTTCTCGTGAGTCAGCTGCATTCAAAGAGATGTGCCACAGCTAGAGACGAGCTAAAGGCAATTAAAAAGTTTGGCTGCCTGTGTCAAACCTTCAGCTTGTACTCATGCACTTAAATCAGAAAAGCAGCAATTACATAAAGAGTGCCACTAAATTAAAGGAGAGCCAGCATAGATCAAACCCTGTATGGGTCTTGAGAAGGAAATAGCAACTGATCCTTGTTGGTGTGAGTGCATTCATTCTGCATCCAAAAAAACCATACATACAAAACTGGCTCTTGCAAGGAAATGTAGATGCTAAAACACAGCTTCCAGCCAGCACAGGCTATTCTGCTTCAAGGATATGCTGATATGCTGATCTGCTTTTGAGTTTGTAAGGTTTTAGTTATGCCAAATGTTACAGATTCTTCTTGGAGACCTCTCAGTCCATATACAAATGTGACAGGCTACTTAGAGCGTGAAAAGGAAGAAATCTGAGCCCCAACATTAAGCATAAGCTATACTGGGGAAAAAAGTAATCAGAATTTTGTGCCACTCAATCCAGCACTAGCTAGAATTTTAAAAACCCCTGCTTATAAAACCAGTAGCTTGTAGTTTCTTGCTAAGCTACTTTGAAGCAAAGAGAAAGAAGGCCACCAAGAGAGAAAAAATGAATCAGGAGAACATCTCCACTGCAATTAAGCAGCACATCCCTCATTGTTAGGACAATCAACTTCATGCAGCAACTGCAAAGAGAAGGACATTTCTGGCAGCATCAGGACAGCTATTGAGAAATTATGATGAGAAGTCTATTTGGGATTTCATAGTCCCATTTCTTGTGCCATAAAAAAGTCACATGCAGCATTCAAGCAAATCTAACTGATGCCAGGCAGAAGCCCTTCTTCTCTCTCACAACTTTAGTATACAACCTCCAGAGCCCATGGACCCAGAAAGCCAGATGAGCTTGAACTGCAGCTTGGGCTGGTGCAGGATTTGGGGGTCAGGAGAACTTTCTCCTGATTTTGAATCCCTGTGTTGACACTGCAGTCACATGGCATACAAGAGGTACAGCTGGTGCAGTAAACACTTAAACACTTCCTGTACCCTCTTTAAGCCAAAAAACATCAGTGCTGTGGGACTTGTGCGTGAGGGATTTCTGAAGGGATGAATGAGGAATAACATTGGTGTGTGGTAGAGCTGCTGTCCTGCAGTGAAGAGCTATTCTAGGAAAAAAAAAAGAAGAAAAGAAGAAAAAAAAGGAGTAATGCTGTGTAGATTAATGTATGATCTACCCTTGCTTCAAACAAGTCTAGAACTAGAGAAAAGAGCTCATTAGAGTCCACACTTATGGGAATTACTTGATGGGGACAGGAGAAAGAAGGGTTTCTTTTAAGCAACAAAGACACTAGTATTTGGTACGTCTAATAAATCAAAAGTTACCCACATGATCTCTTAATTATTGCACCGGAGTGACCTGGTGTAAGGGCAGGCTGCAGTTCTTCAGCCATTCAGCAGCAGATGGTTGCCAGTATGCACCTCTCCTTCCCCCCAACATACATGCCTCCTTCTTCAGTATTGCAGTGCCTCTTCCTTCAAAAGATGTAAATAATTCTTGGTTCTGCTGTTCCCTTTCCCTCAGGGGTATATTTAGAATATAAGAGCCAGACTCACTTGTTAAAAGGTGGAGAGGGAAAACTGCTCTGCACAAAGTGCTGCACCTCACCCTGGATTGTGTGGGATTCTTCTCTTACCAAATGCCTCTGTATCAAACAGATGGCCCAAAAGGGGACCACGCAACAGATCTTCAGGGACAAAATAAAACAGCAGATACTCTACATGCATTTCAATTCTAGCTCTGCACTGGAAGTCCAAATTATTTGATGTGATGACACTTTCCTTGTCAGGTCAGTAGTTACACCCCTTGTACCTGGCTGCCCATTTCTAGGTGAGAAAAGGAAAAATGTTCGGAGGAGTACTAATTGCTGTCCTTCAGCTTTGCCAGAAGCTTTCCTAATGCTCTTCCTCCAGTGAAATTTAAGGTATAAAGTCCCCTGTGGATGGCCAGGGGATTCTGTTACCACCACAAGCACGATCAGGAGCCTGGTTTCCCCCTGCAGCTCTGTCCATCTCCCAAGGCACGCACAGGACCATGTCTAGGATGAGGCTGTCACTTCACTGGGCAGCACATCCTCTTCCCAGGTGTAAGAAGTGGTGACTGGCCCACCAGGAGCCCTGAGAACAGGTTTTCTTCTGCCTAGCTCCTTGCCACCAGGAGCAGGCATGGCAACCCATCCTGCCCCCACTTTCTGGAAGGTTTCAGTCAGGATGTTATTCCCCTAATGCCACACACATTTTCACAACAGGAGCCCTCCCTGGTCTGTGATACAGCACTAAATTACAAACACTAAGCTGCTCTATTTGCACAGCTGAAGACACACTGGGGAGATCACATCTTTAAGCCAAAACCCCAACACATTTGTTGTCATAATGGCAGAGCAGTTTTTTAAAGTTGGTTATATCACGACAAGTCAGTCATCAGCAACAGCAGCCTGACAAAATACTGCAATTTACAGCCCTGCTGGTTCAGGGGAACTATTATTTTTGTAAGGATTGACTGATGTTTTCTGAATTGTGCTAGAATATGAGGTTTTCTTTCCAAAAGCAGCATAAGATGGGGATAGGGGAAAGAAGGGTTTCTTTTAAGCAACAAAGACACTAGTATTTGGTACGTCTAATAAATCAAAAGTTACCCACATGATCTCTTAATTATTGCACCAGAGTGACCTGGTGTAAGGGCAGGCTGCAGTTCTTCAGCCATTCAGCAGCAGATGGTTGCCAGGTTCACTTGGTTACGTGACATCGCATTGCTTCATCACATACACTCCTATGTTTATATTTAAATATTTAAGTGGACTATGATAAGCAGCACAGGGATGGAAAAGAGCTTACTAACTTCTGTTTAAAGAATGGAAGTGTATGTAGTGAAATTGAAACCAGAGGAGATGGATGCAGGCAGAGGTTTCCTGTCTTGTAATTCGTTGACACATGCTGATAGGGCTGGGCATTAAAATCCTTCACAAATACACTTCACTTCCAGGTCTAGCTTTTAGCTACCAGTTCACAGGAAACTTTAAGTCAGATACCACCCTCCCCTAAGAAGGTAAATCTAAACCCTTCCACATAAAACAGAAAAAACAACCTTTTGGCAACTGGAATCATGTCAGTATGGCCTCCCTAATGCGGGAGACAAGACTAAGCACTTGGCATAGATAAACCTCTCTGAAACCTGAAGGCATATTTACAATGGATAAGCCATCACACCAAGTTCGAGATCACTTCCTTTCCAGCAAGATAACACTGCAGCAGAGCAGTCCATCTTAGCTCCCCGTGCTGCTGCAGCAGCTACCTCCCCTCTGGTAAATCAGGTTAGCCCAGAGGAACAGGGCTACCAATTCTGCTTTGACAGATCAGCACCACTTGTGTATAGGACTTGACACTAGCCATGCACCCAGATGCTGAAGGACAGTATTTCCTGGGCACCTTTCAGGAACTGAAGGGATATCAGCACTAAAGCACCACAAGGTTTACTGCAGTAAAAAGATGATTTCTGAAACAGGGTGCTCAAGTCTGGACTTCCAAAGAGGGAGGGTATGGAGGGAAGTGACCCGATTCACAAACCTTTACCCAGTACTCATGACCACCTCTGTATTAAGGGAAAATGCGCAAAAGCCCCAGACCGCAATACTTGCCATGCCTGTCAAACAAACAGATGTGTGGCCACCAAGAGTCTCCCTGAAAAAGGAAAAGAAGGCCAGAGTTTGGCACAGGGGCTAGTCAGACAGGACAGAGACCAGGTCTGTGCCAGCTGCACTCAGACATGTACATCCCACATCTCCTGGCAGAAGGTCAGGGTGGTACAGCTCTCTTCAATTTGCAGACGGATGGAGAAGTTTCTCCTCCCCAGACACTGAGGTGTCCCAAGGAGACACTGGCACTGGTATCTGACCATGCTGCTGAGCAGCAGGGGTGGCATGGGCCACAGGCCCTGGGCATTGAGATATCATGAGAGTGATCTCATCTCCCTTGAGTTCATTGCCCGTTGCGTAGCCTCCAGCTTGGCTTTGCCTGTACTGAACTTTCCCAGCTTCCCAACAGAAGAGACAGCCTGACTTCCAGGTGAAAAATGTTTCACACACTGCAGGCAACATTTAGGGAGCAGGAGAAATCTCTCTTGGCAGTGCTCCCAATGTGAGCTGTCACTGACCTCGATCAGTCACAGGTGCTCTTCTGTGTCAGAGCAACCCATACTTACTGCCAGCTCCTGTCTCTCGCCATCCTGTTAAGCATCTCACAGCAATGTTTGCTTCCTCCCCACCACCTGCAAGCAGGTTGGTGCCACAGGACGGCCTATGTTGGAAAGCAAATTCCCTTCAACCCCAGGTACAGCTTTCCTGCTCTTACTTCTGTCAGCCCACTGCTTTTCTTGCTTCTTAGCTCACTTCCTCATCTCTCCATCCCACCAAATATCCCACATCAACACAGCAGAACAGATGAGACAGAGCTTTAATAATGTATACATTCCCTTGCTGTACTTGCTGGATGCCTGAGAGCACTGTTTTAATGAGTCAGAACAGGCTTTCTCCGAATACCACTGTTTGGGACCACAGCACTGTCAAACTGAACATATTTTGAAGGCTGTTTCGAAGAAGATGAGAGATGAGACCCTCCAAAGAGACATGGATCTGGGGACTTGGGGGAAGACACTTTCCTCAGGCAAGTTTGACCCAGGACTTCACTCTTTCAGTGCAGAAGCCTCCTATCAGTGCATGCAGTTAGACAGTTCTTTGAAGAACTGTGGAATTTTCCAAGAGGACATGATAAAATCCATGTGCTTTACAGCCCCCTTATTCACGTGCTCTGTGCTCATGGACTGGCTCTGTTTAGATCACATTTCCCCACCGCTTAATGTTTGTCTTCAGTTCTCCTTTCCTTCCTCCAAGTCTTGCCCCAAGTTGTGCACAGAAAACTGGAAGGAGTAACTTCTCTCAGCTCTGTCCAACCTTTGCACCATATATATATATATATATATTATATGCTGCAGCAAAATATTCCTCTAACAGGAATATCCTGGGGTTTAGACAAAGGGTACGGGCAACTTAAAAGCTTTCTTTTAAATTTCAGCTCCTGCCATCTCAGACATTAATTTACTCCCAGCACGGAGGTGCATATTATGTTAGTGATGTGCATACCAGTCTTTATGGAGAAAAAAAAAAGAACAGCTCTCTTGGGACATGCCTGCTTATTTCTGGCTCATTAACTTTAATGGTCACAGTACAGCTCTGACAGCTTGGGAAGACAGGTATAGGTGATCTTTGCTGCTCTCTAGATCATGTCTAGCCTACACTTGTACCTTAAAGTCACATTCCTAACCCTCACATTGTGTTTTAACCAGATAATAGGAAGCAAGCCTGCCCAAAGGCTTGCTGTTCATTTCACTCAGCATCACACACAAGCACCAGGCCCCTTGTCTGACTGTTATTATAATCATTAACCCTGGCACAGCTGAATGTGGTGGCACTTCAAATGGTACCTGGTACAATGAGTTTCTGCAGCTCCAGGGGTGCTGGGCCACCTCCAGGAGGAAACCCACCCAAACCAGTGTGTGCACACAGCTTTCACAAGCAGGGGGTTGACATCCTTCACATTTGACCATAAGTACTTTTTTCCCCAGAACTGTTCTGTCTGACACTGGGCAAGGAAGAAGGAAAACAGATAACATTTTCTTCTCTCTAAACACCCCCATAATTCAGACAACAGGAAGAGTCAACATTTCACTTTTAACATCTGCTGCCAAACAACACTCATGCTTCAACACTTACAACGTGACATCGCAGGGGCACTTTTGGGAATACCAGTGAGGTCCCAGTGCTCTTTGTGCTGTGCTGACAGAGAACATGGTGCTCTAAAGTTTTGCTGCTGTTATGATCAGCACAGGAAGTCCTGAGGCAAGTCAGTCACTCACCTTCTCGGGCAGCAGACCCCAACATAGGTGGAGCCTACATCAAATCTACAGATCCTGATGAAGCATTCTAGACCTATGCCACCACCACTGGGGTATCCCATAAAACACAGATGAAGGGTCAAGAGAAGCATATGGTACCTCAGCCTAATATTATTAACCAGGTACACATTAAAGTTCATACTCCATCTCTGCTGCCACCACTGTCAGCAGCACAGGACGCTACACAGGAAGGTTTAAGCTGCCAGAGGGCAGCTCTGGATAGATGTAGGCCTGTGGGAAACAGTAAGGCCATCTGTTTGCCAGGGTTGGCAAGATGGCTTAGAAATATCCCTTGTCTGGAGGCTAGCAGGATGTGTACAGGCTGGCAACATGTCCTGGGTAAACAGCTCTTCACAGATTCTTCAGGGAGCCACGTTCTGCAGGTAAGAATAACTTCCTGACTCTTTCCAGTCAAAATGGTATTTATAAAGTGTTTCCATTACAATAAATCTTCATTTTCCAAAATTAGTTTGCCAGAGCGTTTCCAACCATCTCAAGTAACAACAGCAAATTAAACAGCACATAAAAATCCTGTATCCCACACCCACCAGCTTTCACTGATCACAAGAGGCACAAGAAAGGAAAGGAACAAAACTGGAAGCGAAGAACGTTTACTCTCCTCAGAAACTAGTAAAGAAGAGGATGAATCTGGGGGGGAAATAAAGTTTAACAAAATAAATCCACTAAAATCTTATCATTGGTAGAGCTGGTTCAGAGAAATCTACTGAGAATATTAAGGGCTGAGGTACAACACGTGCCCCTACTTCCCCTCTTTTGGTGGCACTCTGGGTTGTGTCATGGGAACTGACCTTTTTATAATGGGCTCCCTCTACCCCTTCTGTGTGCCCCAGGAAAAGGCACAATCATCTAATAAGAACAGCCAAGCTCTCAAGCAAAAGTTAGCACAGATGGCTTAAGCCATTTATTTTTCTGCTTCCCGTTTAGAGTGTCAGGTTCCAGACAGTGGTTATTAATTAATCAGAGGTCAGTTCCATGCTGAGACCAATCGTCCCTCCCAATAAGCACCTGTTTTAAACAAACGCAAGCCAACCCAAAAACAACTTTAAATAATCAGTTATTCCTCGGGGATGTTTCTGTACTTGATTTGGTGGCAGTGCAAACTGCAGAGATATGAGGACTACCACCTATGTGGAGTGCCTGGAGCGAGCACTGAATTAACTCGCTGCAGTTTTGGATACATCAGAGCATGGAAGAGTATCTTGAAATGATCTCAGATGGTAGCTTAAGGCAAAGCACATTCAGCAAATAAACATTTTTATAACAGCAGCGCTGCTTTGTGGCTGTCATGGTGTAACCCCAGCTGGCCACCAAGCCCCACACAGCCGCTCGCTCGCTTCCCCACCAGCAGGATCAGGGACAGAATTGGAGGAGTAAAAGTGAGAAAACTTGTGGGTTGAGATAAAGACAGTTTAATGGATAAAACAAATGCCATGCACACAGGCAAAGCGAAACAGGGAATTAATTCACCATTTCTCATGGGCAGGCAGGTGTTCAGTTATCCCAGGGCAGCAGGGCTCCATCCTGGGTAACAGCTACTTGGTGTCATAGGTTAGCAAGCATAGTCCCGGAAGGGACGTCCTTGCTAAGGGGTGCTTACAGTTTCCTCTGGGAACTGATAGAACCTATCAGCTGGCCAGTTTGAATATGGACAATTCTCTAAGCCACTTAAAGTTGTGATCACCTCTGTGATCCACATTTAAGAATAGGCAAACACCCCCTCCAAGCTCTCTCTCGTTTCCGGCGCTGGGACAGGTGGCTGCAGGGCCCGAGCAGGGCCCAGCGGGCCCGGCCAGGCCCTGCTTGGGCCAGGCCGGGCCGGGCCACGGCCATCCTGAAGCCATGGACCTGTTCCAGCCGTGGAACCCCCCCCACTGCCTTGCCGTGGGCAGCCGGAGCGGCTCGGCTCTCCCCCCTCTCCACTGCGATAAGAAAAAATTCAACATTCCAGCTGTAAAGCTGCAAGGCCGAGGTGAGAGTAACCCTTTTATTGCTGTGAAGAGCTGAAAACCTGAGGGAAGAGAGAGAGGAGATGCTTAAAGCTGAAATTCTGTTGTGAAGCTGTGATATATCAGAGTATCCTGTTGTAATTTCATGAAGATATGGGGGGTGGAGTGTTCAATTCGTGAGCAAAAGCACCTGCGCTGAGATAGGCAGATGCTGACGCAGCTGTAATTTCATGAGAAGTTTGGACAGGGAGAGATGAACCAGATGAGGACTTTTGCTCCGAACGGGAAAGGAGAAAACCTCAGTCCGTAGAGATGCTCCCAGAGATAGTCCTAAAGATGAAGATGATGAAGACCCTTTGCTCCCAGGGAAGGAGAAGGGCCTCTGTTTTTGTTTCTGAACGGCTCAACCTTAAAATTGTACCCCAAAAAACTTCAAGAGTGGACCCTCGAAGGCAGTTGCGGGAAAAGCTGCAAGTCGGGGGAAAGGACTCACACGCAGGCAGAGAGACTCCTCTTCCTAAATGGACTGAACGATATTTGGAAGTGGGCGGCTGTCTCGTTGTGATAATGTTTTCATAGCATGAGCAAGAAGAGACTTCTCTTTCTAAATGGACTGAACAAGGTTATTATGGAAGTGGTAAACAGACTGAACATCTTAAGGGTTGTCTTTTCACATTGTCAGTGGGAGAAGGGAGGAAGGTGGGGGGAGGAGGAGAGTTCTGAAGGTGGTATTTTTTTTTTTTCTTCTTTTAGGTCTGTTAATAAACTTCTTTATATTCTTTCAAGTTTGGTGCCTGTTTTGCATTTCTCCTAATTCTTATCTCACAGCAGATAAACAGTAATGAGTATTTTGGACCAAACCACTACACTAAATTGGTGTTTCCGCCCGGTTACAAACCGAACCCGCGACACTTGGGAAGACAAACATCACCACTTCAGACATTCTCTCCACTTCCTCCTCCTTTCCACAGCTTTATATGCTGAGCATGATGCCATAAGGTATGGGATATCCCTTGGGTCAGTTAGGATCAGCTGTCCTGGCTGTGTCCCCTCACAACTCCTTGTGCTCCCCCAGCCTCCCCACCAGCAGGGAGGTGTGAGAAGCAGAAAAGGCCTTGGCTCTGGGCAAGCCCTGCTCAGCAGTAACAAAACCATCTCTATTACCAACACCCTTTCCAGCACAAATCCAAAACACAGCCCCTTACTAGCTACTGAGAAGAAAATTAACTCTTCCCCAGCCAAAAGAAGCACAGTGGCATATGTGAATGGAAAAGGTCCCTCCAAATTTTCAGAGCTAGGAAATGTGCATGTGCGCATGAAAAAGCAAACAGATCTCTGCTGGTAGCGCTGCAAGTCTGATGCATTTTAATAGGAGAAATGTAATTGCTGCGCTTTACTTCTGAAGCCCAAGACAGTTGCCCAAGCAGATGTGCTCCTTCACACAGCAGTGAGGAGCACAGGTAACACAGAAGAAAAGGGGATGGGGGGAGATTAGCCGTGGCTCAAATTGCTAGAAAGGCAAGTTTGCTTCCACAAAACAGAAGAGACAGACTGGACACATCTTTCCAAGCTCCAGCTTTCTCTGAGGGATCAAAGTACTGATTTGCTTAGTAGTGCCAGGGCAGCTCTGCTTTTCACAGAGAAAGCTGTCCACCTGTGTCACCAGCTGTGCCCCTGCCTGGGAAACAGGAGAGTGAGGGAGGTTTCCTTTAGGCTTTAAACTCTGAGCCCAATTAACTGCGTGGGTCCCTGGCTGTGTGGCAGAGGTGGAGGCTGGGGAGGTGAGCAGCAGTAACAGCAGCACCTGGCAGTGTTATTGCCTAACTGGGGGAAGAAACAGAAGAGCGCTTATAGAAGCAATAACAGACTGAGGATGGGGACAGGGGATTCTGGTTTTGTAGAGCAGAATGCAAAGGGGCAGATAGACAGAGCTAAGACAGTATCTCATTTTTACAGGTTTGTACTGGGAAATGAGTACAGTAATTAGATCACTGCTTATGCATTCAATCATCAACACTCAAGATCTCAAACAGATCTCTTCTATTAATGGCCATTTCTCTTCAGAACAGATGCATTTAATTCTGTAATAGAACAGCCACACTTTAGGCTCTACTTCTCCATCCTCACCCTAAAATTGTAACAGACTTACCAGATGATGTTTTCTGAGTAGAACAAGTTGAGAGAAAACCTTTCATGGCTGCTGCAGCCCTGTGAAGGAAGGTCACTGTCACTGCTGAACCTCAAGGTTTTATGGCACAGACAGGAGTGTCACCACAGAAGTTGCCTGCAAAAAAGACCAGAATGGGATGTGAACCTTTTTCTCTTGAGGGATGTAAGGCACAGTCTTTCAAAGTGCAGTGTCAGAAAATATTTCCCTCTTTAAAAACCTTTTAACACAAAATCCTTATGTCATTCAGCTTTGAGCTCATGCATTAGGCTGCAGACATGGCCAGAAGAGAACTGGCTGTATTGTTACCAGAAGGGTGGCTTTCCTCAAACAGACAAATAGTTACAGACACCCACTCTAACCACTACAAGTCACTAGTGGCAAATGCTCCCTGCCTGGACTACTCTGGTCAGAAGAAATCCCTGCCCTGACGGGCAGCCCCTCCCTCAGACTCCGTTGTGCAAGACACCATGCAATGCTCACAAGACTGCAGGACATCCACATCCTCTGCAGAATAAGTCACTTGGAGTGTCTCACATAACTGAGAGCTGGCACTGAAGAACCTTCTACTCATAAGTGCTTTAACAGTTTCAATTCCCAGTCTGTGCTTTTTCTTCTCTGTATAGAGGATACTTGCACAGCTTCACTTTCCCCACAATATGCTACATCATCAAGCCAACAGTTCTTTAGTCAGGTAGGTACCTCCTCACACTCAGCAGAGCTGTAGGAAAAGCTTCCCCCTTCCCTGGCCCCCTCTCTTTGACATGCTGCCTTGTCTTTGGCACACAGCTTTGGACACATGCTGCAATTTGTCCTCCTGCAAGTTAAAGTCTGGGAAAGAGCATCCTACACACACTCACATAGTTCCAAGACACAGCCATGCCCCGATTAGGACCTTATATCCAACAAGTTTGATTGCAAAAGTATTTCTAGGAAGGGAGGGTATTAGGCTAGCTGACATAACTCCAAGTGTTATCAGAAATCCCTCCCGGAGCATGGAAGTGTGCCATATAAAAATCCCTTGTCTGTCAGCAAAAACCACTTGGTTAAGCTCCTCCATTCCTCTCGCCCCAGCCTTAATGTGAGATCTCTCTCACCTAGTAACTCTTCGGTTAGTCCAAATCCTTTATGCACCATCAGTTGGCCATGACAATTAGACAGATTTCCTTCAGTCCAGAAAGTTCACAACTTCAAGGTGAACAGTGGATTTTAATGGGGCTATAAGTCTCCGGTGGCAGCTGCAGCACAAAGCAAAGAACAAAGTCACAATGCTGCATATTTAACAATTGGCTCTTACTTCCTAGGGATAGCTATCAAAATGTGAGCTAAGGCAAAAGGGATCGTAATGCCCTTTAAAGAGAAAAGAAAAAAAAAAATCAAAGACGGGATACTGGTCCAAATCTATTTTGGTCATATTATTCATTATTTCTGAAGTTAACCTTTCATATGGTTTAGAAGTCTATGGTATTGCCACATGAATGAAAATTTATCTCTTACCCTAACTAGGCACGATAAGGGAGGAAGAAAGGGAAACAGATGAAAGCGGCAGAAGATTTTTAGTGACATAGTTTAGCATTGCTATTGTTAGCCCCTCCGTTCTGCCATGCTCAGGCCTCTGATGTGCTCTGTGGTGAGAGCTTTGCCCAGATGTGCCAGGTCTGTCTGCTGTTTGCTGGGAGCAGCATACTGGCACCCACCAGCTTTCCTAACTCTCTTTGAGGAGCTTGCCCAGTGTTCTAACATGCACTGAAGCACCCATGGATTCATTAAAAGCCACGCCACAGATGTTTGCAGAGTTTCACAGGGGAGTTACAAGAGCCAGAAGAACTTGGGTGCTCACCTTGTGGCATTTGTGTCTCTCAGGGGTATCCCAGTGGCTGCATGATTCCTTCCCAAGCTGGAAGGATAACATCTATGTCAAGCTCATCTCCTCAGGAATTTTTGGGGCATTGATAGGTTTTGTCCTGGGAAGAATAAGAATGTAAAGCATTAAATTCAGTTTTAATACTAAGTTTCAAAAGGACTTTCACCAGGTACTAGAACAATTCCTATATATGACCCTAATGGAAACACACAGATCACAGTTAAGACAGTCTGAAGAGCAAAACTTTAAAATACTCATTTTAAAAGTTCATCGGGGGGGGGGGGGAAGTGTTCAATTAGATAGCAAATCAATTAGAAAAATGATCATAATCCTATGCTACCAGGCCAGGCCTTGTTCATTATAATCCTACAAAACTCAAACTCACTTTAGCCTTGTTTACAGCTTCAGCATTGTGCCATTACTGCATCTCCACTGATAGGTACTTCCCCTGTTATGCACACTAAATTGTTTTCTGGTTACTTTCTGACTCTGAATTTTCCAGGCTCTTTCTACCTTGTCATAACATCATTCTAAAGTTCTATCTCGTTCTGATACTAAAGCCTAATTCTATGTTTTTGTTTCTGGAAAAAGTAAGTTAATTTAGAGACAGGCACCCACAAACTTCTGTTATTCACCAGCTCTAGAGAAGGAGGGGGGAAATAAAGGAGAAAACAGGCTGTTTCAATATGTTGGCACATAAATAGACATTGGAATCTAGTTTAATATACCCAGCCTTGAAAAAGTGCCAGCCATAACAAATGCTATTACATAGCAGTGAGTCTGTGTGCTGGAAGATGCTCCAGGGAGCTGTCTGTGAGACTCCTGTTCAGGCAAAACTTTGACTGATGGCCCCATTTCTGATAGTATTTTCCTCTGTACCGCATGTAAGTAGTTATGATAGCTAAACTGCTATTCTCAAGCTAGTATATATCAATAGATATACTTCTAGAGTTTTTTGTGTGCTTTTACAAATAAGCTCTTGGAGGAAGATAGTTGTGGAGTGCTCCAAGAGCTCCTTAGCATATCCTCTATCTTTCCCCTCTCCTGTCCTTTCACTCCCAAATCAGTTAATTGACATGCTAAACTGTAGATTTGGTGGGTGTTTTCTTACTGAAAAAAATATTCCTAGCATGTTCCATTACCCTAACAGTCTTCAGCAGGAAGCATTACTACTGCATTCGGTAACAAAAGAGTGTTCTTGTCCAAGTGTCAGGGAAAAAACAGCTTCTTCCCCTTATCTGAGAGCTACAATGAACACGCACATAGCCCTCAACTACACCCAGGCAGAAGAGCCTCTTCTCTAGAGCAGTAGCCATCAGCACTGCTGATGTTAACAGGATGAGGGTCTACACAGAATACTTGCTATCCAAAAACCTTCTCCAGAGGCATCACAGGTTTGAAAGTTTTTGGAGAAACACATACACTAAAATTCACCTGCAGTACTCGCAAAGGCTGGTGGTGGATTTCTCCACCACACTTTGTCTACCAGAAAATCAGCGTGGTGACCTGCAGAGATGAAGTTCTTCTGCATAACATCTGCAAACACAATAAATTAAACCCATACAAAGGGAGAATAAAGAGGGATGAGGGAAGGGAAGGAAAAAAACCCCCAGTGAAATGCTGGGAGGAGATGCTGGGAGAAGGAACACCTTCAGCATACCCAAGAAAACCTCTGCAAGATCAAGTTTCTGGAGTTTTTCCCCGCTCTTTTCTTGTTACTTCCCCCTTCCCCATTTACCTTTTGCACCAACAAGTTCCAGTTAATTCCCTTTGTTTCCAGTTGCTGCTTGATGCAGCACTTTTTTCCCCTTTCTCCTTTCCCCCTACACTGTGAACAGACTCTTTAAAACAGGAAACAAAAAGCATTTCCTCCACGTATTTTGAAATGGACTTACTTTGATGTGCTCCTTCTGCCTGCCTCACTGCGTTTCCAACAAGATTTTACTTAATTGCACAGCATCCTGCACACATGCAGACAGAGAGGCCCCCAGAAACTTTCACTTTCCAGCAAGCAGCATTCAAGTTCTCACTTTCTTTTTAATTTAGCTTTCTTTTAATCTGTGGATTGCATTTATAGACCACTGTCTCAGTGATGGGATCGCACCTCAGCAGGGTCAAGATGAGGAAAACGCAGCCTTCTGCGTGGTGGTTAGTACATTTTCTGGCGTGAAGATTCACACTCCGATCGCTCAGTGCCTCAGAGTCACCCATTCCACCCCCAAGAGGCAAATCATGTACCACCATTGTCTCAGAGGATATGGAGGATGCAGGCTCACCTTTGAAAATGAAGCTGACAATACAGAAAGTCACAAGTCACTTCTACGGACAAGTGTCCCTCAGGGGGTGCCCAGACATCACAGCTTATTTCTCTGTAGTCTCTTTTACTGTTCTCTGAGGCCCTAAGGGGCTCTTCTCCTGCTGGATCAATGCAGCACACTGACACAGGGATTAAGGTCTTCAGCCAAGCTTACAGCCTGGGCTCCGCAGCTTGGCTTAAGGCTGCCAACACATCAGAGCCGTGCAGCTGGGGCTTTCTGAAACTGGCCCGAGTGAAAGCGGGAAATTTCTAGGACTGAGTGTGCTCAGCTGGATCATTTGTTGTTACCTCGATCTTTTCTTCCTTTCTGACTCTCTTCATAAATCCCAAGAAACTCCTCTTGGCAGTTCAGTGATGATGTTATTGACGGATACTTTACAACAGTATTTGCCATGCCCTTCAGAGACAGAGTATCCAAGAGCAGTCTGTGCTTCCCATGTAACGTGATGAGGAAGGAGTAGATATAAATCCCTGGGGCTCTTCTAGCTCCACTTCTGATGGACATTCTGTGGATAAATGTGCACTGCAGTGATAAAAGCATTAAGACAAGACAGTAAGAGCTTTCCACAAAACCTGGCAGTTCTGCCCATGATTGAAGAGAACCTAGCAGGTCAATAAAGCTGGTGACAAATGGTTTTCCAATACTTAGTTTACTTTTCTTATTTTTTAAACCCATTGCTCCCCTGCCCCAGTATTTACTGGACCTGGTAGAAGCCTGAAGATCCTGATGTCACTAGCAAGAGCACAGTTATTCACTGGAAAGGCCAAAATGGTAAAAAGCTTAACCTACACAGGTCATCTCTCTCTCTATACATACAAATATTTAAAACCTGTTCCCATCAGTTGGATCATTTCTTAGGGTTCAGTGTTCAAGCTGGTACAAGCCTGCAGGAGCTCTCAAAGTGTACATGATCACAAGGCAGCCCTGTTGCCTTAACCTCGGAGACCCAGGCAGAGACACAGGCTATAAGCACAAAGGGGTGAGCCTTAGAGGAAAGTAGATTTGCTTGAAATTTGCTCTGAGCTGTGCTTTAAATCAATGCCTGGAAAAGAGAGAAACAGATACCAAGCTGGTCACATACCTGAGCTAAAAGACCCACCAAACTCAAACACTCACTCACTACTGAGGGAGAAATGTAATTTTTTTTTTCTAATTGACCTTGTGACCAGCTCTTGAGAAGAGTTATGAAATATTACACTTTTGTCTATGAGGTCCCTGATTCTCCAGAAACACAGGAGAGCAGGCCTAGCCTATAGCTTCATGTACACGCAGTGCACTCAGATTCAGCACTCGTTAAATAAGAGACCAAATCAACAGGGAAATACTTGGAAGCATCTGAGTGGTTATAACAGAGCAGGAGGAGAGAAAACAAGATCACTAATGAGAACTGAGTGTCCCTTTAGTACCAAGCATAATAGGGTTGTTTGCCTCCCAAGGCAGCAATTTTTAAAGTCATACCCTCTGCAGAGCAGCTTAAATTCTGTGTAAGTGTGCTCCCCCCGCACCAAGGTTTTATGAGCTCTCTGCTCAGATGGGATGCTGACACCATGCCGTGTCTCTGTGTACTGCACGGGATACCGAGAGTGCAGGGAGGGAAGGGCTCAGCCCTCCTGCCGGGTAGAAATCCTTCCAGTCCAGAAGGAAGATGAGGAACATTTGCTTCCTGCAGAAGGTGCTGCGGCGTGAACAGCTCTGCACAGCAGCACCTGTGAGAGGGAACACAGGGTACGTGCCTTAACCCTCGGTGGAACAGAGCTCAGCCCGGCTGAGTTACAAGGGAGGGTGCCCTTCCTCATGGAGAGTTGCCTTCAAAAGCATCCAGAGCTCTTCCACCACAGTCTAAGTTAAAAGCAATGAGTCAATCACAGTTTTGCACAAGGCTCCTGCACACACCCAACACTGCTGGAGGACGTGGTCCCTGTGCTGGCATCAGGGGACAGCAGGGAACACCAGTGTAGCGTGGGTGCTGCAGTCTGGAGGATGATGCAGCCCAACAGGCTGAGCCACAAGGGCTCATCTCTAGGTCCATTTTAAGAGTTGTTTTTGCATTCAGGTTACTGAGCTTGCCATGGCTTCGAGCTCACCCAAAGATGTGCAGAACAGCTGAGAAAAGCCTGCTTCAGGGCGAGCAAGAGCCTTTTGCATGGTTCCAGCCTCTGCTAACCAGCCCTGGAGCTGCTGTGCTAATGATGTCCCCACAGTTGTTGGCTGTGCTGCACTTCCCTGTGGAGAGAAATCATCCCCACCTTCTGTTGCTTACCACTTTGGGGGGCCTATTTTTATCTCAGTGGTGTGGTGTTGTGGAGCACCAGCATAGATGCCAGTGGGAAGAGGAGGAAAGCACACAGTGCCTGCTAAGCAGCTGGCTACTGCACAAGGCTGTGAGCAGCGCCGGTAGCACATCCCTCCTGAACAGATTGCTTTTTCAATTCGTGAGCAACTGCGGTCTCCAATTTGTTGCCAAAGCTCATGTCAGCCAGCAACTCAGGGGTACTTCAGCCTTTTCATCATCCTTCCTCCTACACAGTATTGGATATGGAGAAACATTTAGATGCTTAATAGGCAGGAGGAGGCACATTAGGAGGACAAGGCTGTTTGCTGTGTTTCAGAAGCAGCAGCAAGCTGACAGTGTCTCATCCAAAACCACAGCTCTGTTTAAGCGAAGTACGTGCATAAGAGATTAAGTAATTCTCTCTGCTCTGAGAGAGTCAGCCCAAAACACAGAAGATAAAAAAGCAGTACCTTATTTCAAGAATGGTAAGGGGAGAGAGAGAGAAAGAGCGCACTGATTAAGCAACACAACCAAGTGCATTCTGCAAGGGAATTCTGCAGCATCCGTGGTAACAGAGCCCTGCTCCTCTACTCCCCGCAACAGGAAGACAATCATATAAAGGTCAGATAAAGGAGCCAAGTACCTGTATACTGCAACTTTGAGTCAGTATCTCACTCAAAGAACCCTCAGGGCTTTGAACCTTTTGTATGAAGGCGTATGTGAGAGCTGTGTGCACTGCCACAGCCTCCCCCTCTGAGAAAGATTTACACTACAGAGCTGAGCAATTCCCTGCATCGGCTGCCTGGCCAGAGAGCCATTCCTGCCTTCAGAGTCAGTGGTCAGCAGCCACTTGTGTCAGATCCAAGGGGATGTCCAGCCAGCTCCCAGCTTATCTGTGGGGATGGCCTGGCTACCATACAAATGATGACTTGTTGACTGGTTTTAGCTTAGGAGAACGTTCTCCCATAGTCAGCAGCTGTACTAACACTGCTGTTAGGTCAGTGTGGGACTAAGGAAGATGCCACAAGGAAGAAAGACAGGCAACTGCAGCACAAAGCAGGAGAGTTCAAGTGCTCATCTGACCTGTGAGAGGATCCACAGCATGCTCTTTTCTTTAATATATACTTTAATTTCCTGCTCCTAACTGCGGCATATTTTATTCAGCATGCAGGGGAAAAAAAGATGAAATTTATTAATATCAGCAGAATATTCCATTTTCTGCTGGCAGCAATAGGATAAAATGTAGGATGGGCAGAAACACAAACACTCAGTCCAGGATTAGGTTTTTCCTGTTAAGATGCAACGTGGGACGATCACGCCTATTCATTAACATGCTTGGCTGTATGTGTGCACATGCAGGGAAGGAGGAGGGATAAAGCTCTGGAATACAAAGGTTTTGCATCAGCAGTTTCCCAGTGCAACTACTTTGAGCCAAAGTGAAACATTTCTCTAGAATGACAAATTAGTTTCTTTAACATGTAAAACAAGAGACTTGAAGCTATCTAGAACCTTTCTGAAATCTCTCAAATCCCTTCCGATTACCCAAGATGAAGTGGTGGATTTCTCCATTTGCCAATGAAACTATAAAGCCAAATTCACCTTGACCTGAGTAGCCTCAGCAGGAAAGAAAGTTCTGGGGAAGAAGAGAGCGAGCTGGTGCAGGGAAGCAGTATGACAATGCTGGGTTCACGTGGAGTACTTCAAACAGGTTTTTTGCCCCCATTTCTCTGTATGAGAGTCCTTCAGTTTAAGAACAGGGGCCTCTTCTTTTTGTAAGATGCCATCACTTTCATGCAATCAGTGCTTATTCACTAGCATATCCTACTCTTTCTCTGGCAAAAATTTATCCTGCAGACTTCTGAATGTGGCGCTAATTAGATCTAGATACATAAATGCACAAGTTCAGTTTAGAGCATTTTCCCAAACTCTCCTGCCCATCAAGCATGGGGCTGGTAGGTATTTTCACAAGCAGCTGCTTTTTACTGAGAAAAGTATCTGTCCAAGGATTATATTCAATTTCAGAGTCAGAAGTGTAGAACACAAGTCTTATGCTTCTGAAACTCCCATTCTAATTTCCAGTAACCTTTGTTTAGGGGAAAGGTATGAGGACAAGGAGGAAGTGGACACTTGCTGGAGGAAATCACCTGGATTTTTTTTTTTACTTTTGTCTTAAGTTGCCTTAAAAAGTCAAAAAGAAAAAACCCCAATGCACTTGGGATATTTTATACACAGGCATTACATTCAGGACTCATCTCAGATAAAGACAACTCATGTTTCTTTAGCAGTCCCATCCAGTCCAGGAAAATCCTCACCCTTGAACAGATGCCTGATTTCTTTGGGCTGTCATAGCCAACACCCCATCTGACAATTCTATAAAGTGTAAATGGTCCATTTCCCATGTTGCAGACCCAAAGGGCCACCAGAACCATCCTAGCAATCAAGAGAGAGGACTCACAGTGATCTCATTTGGCCTCTGCACTGCTGCAGGTAAGAAGAGAGCTGCTGGGATCAGATTTGCCCAGAAAAGGCCTCCTGCAGGAACTGGGAACAGAGCTAGTGGTGCGACTCAGCGGCAGCCTGCAATGAAGAGACTGATTTAAACGCTGGGTTATCAGTGAGTGAAGACTGAGCACAGGCTGCAGACAAAATATGATTAAAGCGTGCTCTTTAGTACTAGACATAATTTATTAGTCCAGCGTAAGACTGCAGTATTGAGCAGAACTCACATTTTAGCTTGACAATGCCTCAGTCAGAACTGCTTTGCCTTTTATTTACTCAGCTGCTCTTACCCCCTTGCCTTGTGATTTTGGAGAGACTAGTCAGTTCTTCAACAGTGCTCTGAATACAAGAATTTTATAAAAGCAATACCAGTCATAGTTTATCTTGACAAAAGAGTGCTGTGAAAAAGAGTTCCAAGCAAGCTACAATGGGAAGTGTTTCACTGGGATCATAGATGGGCCTTGGCAAGTGCAAGTTCTCTCCAGTCCCTTTCCCTCAGTGATCCATAGACATCTGTCCATATGCAGACACTTTTAAGAGTGCTCACCTCTAATTTTACTTCACCTGACAAGAGACCTGGCCTCCCACAGAAACAAAGCCAGCACAAAGCATCCTGGCAGGGATCCCTCCAGGGTAACTGAAGTATTAATTTATCTCACAGACTTCATTCTCAAGTACAGGTGCTCATGTCTGCTGCAACTGCCTAGCTCAGCTCCCATCTGGTCGGGAAATAAATTTGAGGTTAGGTCTGGGCAGAAGAAGAAAATACTTCTGACAGAAATGTAATTTCAGCAGCATCAGAGAAATGTTGAAGTCATAGCTCAGCATGCCAAAGGGGGGATGCACTACAGTAGTCTTCACCTGTCTCATCTGTGACTAGGGCAGAGAGGAACAAGCTGCCTTTTAAGTGCAGCCTGAAAGGACACTTGTAAAGGAAGAGGGGAAAACAATCCCACAAATTATGACCAACCTCAAAAGAGGCCATGAAAAGAAATTTTAAAAAGGTGGAAGGACTTTGAAAAACAAATTCCCTACCTCTCCACTCAGTTGAGATTACTGGGACAGATTACATGGACCTCCTGAGACTAAAGTGAAGGCTTCACTGTGCAAATACAAGCCACTAAGGTTTTGCAGAAGCCTAGTGTGAGTCACTTGAGCTTCTTTCCCACATATATTTATTCCTCCGCCCCATTAGGAAGAAGGAGTCAGCAAGGTTTTTATAGACAGATATATTGCTTGGCACTAAGGGAGTAAGATGTTGAGGATACACAGTTGTCTCTATTAGATTTTAAGGCTTCTTACTGCCAGTAGTAAGAACCAGGTATAAAACACACTTCCTTACACTGCAAGTTAGCTGAATGAAACCAGAGTGACTGGATTTCATTTCTCGTTCTTCAACCTGTGCTACTTATCAGTCATTTTGCCTTGCTGCCAACACTTTTATCTGTACATATAGATCTGTTTTGAGAAATATTACAGGGTCAAATATGCCAAAGTCAGCATTTTGAATGGTATTGCTTTGGTTTTACCTGTTCTGTTGACTCTTTTAGAACTCTACAATGGTCTCTTGCTGTCACAGCCCAGTGCACGGGTTTATTGGACCTGTATGATAAAACTAAACATATTGGAGCCAGCCATAAAGCTTCCTAATTCAGCAGTCACACACCCCTTCTGGCTCTTCTCTAATTAGTCACTTATTCCCAGGACTGCTGAGCAAGAGCTTCTCACTGTGACAACTGTGTTGCATCAGTTCTGGCTCTGATAGCAGATAGTCCAATTAACTTTAATGGATCTCCTACAAGGAAGACCAAACTGTTCCCATCTCGAAAATCAGTGCTCGCGGAGGAAGGGCAGAAGAAAGGTCTTGCAGAGGACAAAACAGCGGGAATAGAATTTATAGCCGTGCCCCCAGCCTGGAGGAGCAGGGGAGTGCACAGCATGGGGAGAAAGGCTGAGGGGCCTGGGAACATGCTGGTCACACGGACAGCCACACACAGTGAGCAGGTTGGTGACAGCCCTGTCACACTGGCAGTCTCCAAGTAGCTTCAGGGCAGCAGTGAGGACAGCCTCCTCAGCCCCACTAACGTGTCTGAACAGTCACTGAGGAGCAACTGGGGAAAATACACAGGTGTCTGCAAGAGAGACAGAAAACTCTCTATACTTTCACAGGCAAATTTCTTGTTTTCCTAAAAAACCTCACACCATGGATGTAGCAAGGCCAAAGATGCAGGAGAGAGAAAATTTGTCTGCTCTGTCTGCAGGTAGTGGGAGTAGGAAAAAGCAGTGCATGAAAACTTGAATCCTAAGGAGGAGCTCCTTCAGGCAGGAAGTGAGGCTCAGGTACTGAAAGAGGATCTCTCCCATACTCTACCCCATGTCCCTGCTCCCAGTAGGAAGTGCAGGCAGCCGGAATGGAGAGGATGTCCCACAGGTACGGATAATGAGTGATGGAGCACCTGTGTGTCACTTTTCATCCGCACAAGTGCACGAAAGGGGACTTGAGGTCAGAAGGCATCTGCCTCAGTGCATAATCCTCTTATATGTTAAAGGAAAGAGCCTCAGAGCAGACCAACTGAGCCGAATTTAATTTCTTTACCTAAGGGGACATCCTTCGGATGCAACGTTGGTGCAGTTAATCCTGAACCTTCTCTTCCTGCCTCCTCTGTAAGAGAAAGGAAGTAAGAGTTAGCTCTGACTGGGTCAATAGCTCTGGCTTGTCCCCTCAAACCAAGTCCCCATTCTGGAAGGGAAGAGTTGCTCATCTCCTCAAGCAGCAGCGGGCACACACTCACGAAATTAGAAAGCAACAATAGCAGACTGGTCCCCAGGTTCAAGGCTCTCCTCTGTAGTGGGGTTTTCAAGGGACTATCAGAGTGACAGAATTAACAAGACTGCTTGTTTCAGCTAGCAGATGTTAGTCATCTCATTTCTCAGTGAGAATAAGAAAAGAAGCACTTGATTCACCTCCCTTACTCAGCAAAGGGAGCTCTGCTACAAGTAATTATTCTGTTTTAAAGTTACCTTGACAGAATGCAGCAGGATTAGCCTGAAAAATAAGCTCAGGTATCAAAGAATAGCTGCAGATGATGTGGAAATCGTTAGACACAGCAAGCACCTCTCTACTAACAAATGAACAAAAGCAAGCCAGGCTCTAAACCCTCTGAAGCCTTTCTCCCCATCATTTTGAAAATGTACCAGAATGGTATTCCCTGAATTCAGCACTGGTTTGGGAGCTGAGAATTCACAGAGATTATCTGCAGGAATGAACAAGAAACTGTATTTTTAAGATGAGGAATGTCATCCTGTAAGCACCTGTGGCTTTAGCTAATATAGATTTCTGAAAAAAACCCCAAACCATAGAGACTTGGTGACTTTCTGATTAGAAAGCAAGAGCAGCCAGAATGAATCTACTATAGTTATGCTACTTGTACATAAAAGCAATCCTAATTTTCTTACAGAGGAATTACAAGTAATCTTCAACACACAGTGTGAATGCCGCTCATTGTGCAGAACAGAACTCCAAACCAACAAACCACACTCGAGAATTGAATTTGTCACCATGGCAAGCAAAATCTCTCTAGAAGAGTCTACATGTCCAGGTTAAGGACCTAGAGAGCAGCTGCTAGACTTTTCTTCCTACGGAGAGCATTCAGTTTGCACATCTGAAAGCCCCATAATTGCAGCTGGATAGGAAGCTTGCACTTTATTCCAGAGGAGCTTTCCTGTTGGAATCTGAATTTCTGATGGCAAAGCTGTGCTGGAAAGCATCAAGGGAAATGCTCCAGGATGCTGAAAGCTCTCCCATGAAAAATTCCAGATCCAAAATTGTCAGCCTTGTTCCCCCAACTTAAATAGTCCTTTCCACTGGAAACCAGATTTGTTTTTGGAACTGTAGAGCTAATAGTCATGCAGCATTTGGTAAACACATGCAACTAAATTACCACCTCAAAACAGCTTCACGCAGACCAAATGAAAAATAGAAGGAGGGAAAAAATAGAACCCTTTGCCAAAGACCACGTGTCAATGGCAAACCCAAGACAGTTCAAGCCTCTTACCCAGCTTATTTGGTAAAAAGGAAAGAGCACCAGCCCCTGATCACTCTGCTCTGATTTTTGGTTGACATAGAGGTCTGTGAAGAGGTAACCAGAATTCAGTCCAAATATCTTCACTTCTGAGCACAAGATTGCTTTTCACATCAAGAATAAATATCAAGCTCTGCAAAAGTGAGCGTGGTGCCTGGAAGCTGTTTTTTGAAAAAAGACAGGCTATTACAACATGCTTTCTTTTCATCCAAGGAGGAAGAACATCTGGAAATAGAGAAATTAAAAAAAAAAAAGAAAGTGAAGAACACTTCTTTCACTGCAGATTTTTTATATTGATAAAACTGAAGCAGATTTAAAGTGAGGAATTAAAAAATATTTCCTTCTGAAAGTCTGGGAAAGAAAGGCCAGCAGTTTTTCATTAATGAATTTCCAACAGAATTAGTTCAATTTATTAAGAATCCATTTCAGTAGGATTAAACTCCCACCAACAACCATCCTTTCACTCTGCCTTTCTTTGAACAGTTGTCTATTTCAGTGACACTTAGAGCAAGGTTGTCTCGTCATCTCCTGGGAGAGAGCGATGCAGAGCTGAGGCCAGATGCAGCAGCACACACTTGTGCACTCCACTGGCTCTGCAGCAGAACATGAGCCATGCTCCCATATGCAGCCCTGCAACAGCAGCAGTCTATTTATGGGAAAGCAGGACCTTGGATCAGGATGTGGGATCTCCTCTGCCAGTGGCACACTTGGCCATCACAATGGGCAAGACAAAAGGACAAAGCCTCAAGGCTGCTGCAGAAACCCTTCCAGGGGTACAGAGTACCATGTTACCAGACAGCATATTTGGGTGATAAAGCATGCCTGTTTCCACAGGATTTCCAATTTAAGTCTGAAACAATTAGTGCTCACACAGCTGGTTTTCTTCTTCCTCACAACAAACGGTAACTGCATCATAAATGCAGCCCAGGCTAAGTTCCACGGTAAAGTCTTCAAGCTGCAGCTGCAAAGTGGACACGAAAGAGGGAATTGTCAAGACTGAAACACTTAAACTTCTTAAATGTGGGCTGGGGAAAAGCTAGGGTTTGGAAGAATTTAGGCAAGACTTCCCTTGGTGAGTATGTCACATTTTTCATTGAAACAGTCTGTTGGCAATCTTGGTCTGATTGCTCCTTTCTTGTGCAGGACTGCAGACAGGTCTGCAGGGGATGCAGCTGGCCTAAGCTTTGTCTTAAGGCATTTTAGTTGTCATCTTTACTGCAGCACTCAATGCCTTGTACTTCTGAAAGGTCAATGCCCCGAATGAAGTGCCCTTCCAAGAGCTCTTCCTTCAAGCACAGAAAGTGTGTGATCTCTCATTCGTTGATTTTGGTTTTTCTCCAGACTGCAGGTTCTCACATCAACAGAGCAGCAGCAAACCAAAGAAAAGGTCTCCATATCCTCAAGCATCCCTTGGTTTAACACTGTGTCATGATTTAACCAAAGTAGGCAATTAAGCACCACACAGCCACTCACATACCACCATCTCTCCCCACCTCTGTAGGGATGGGGGAGGGAATTGGGGAAAAATAAAGGAAAAACCTGTGAGTCTGAAATGAGAACAGTTGAAATAAAAATTTATAATAATAATATTAATAATTGTAATGCAATTGGAGACAGCAAAAAGACAGAGAGAGAGGAATAAACCCCCAGACAGACAAGCGATGCAAAATGCAATTGCTCACCACCACTGACCAATGCTCATCCTGTCCCCCAGCAGTGATCAGCAGCTCCCAGCCAGCTCCCCCCAGTTTATATACTGGGCTGATATTCCATGGTATGGAATATCCCTTTGGCCAGTTCAGGTCAGCTGCCCTGGCCACTCTCCCTCCCAGTTTCTGGTGCCTCTCCTCAGTGACAGAGCATGAGACACTGAAAAGTCCTTGATTCAGAGTTAAGCACTACTTAGCAACAACTAAAACAACAGTGTGTTATCAATGCTATTCTCATTCTAAATCCAAAATCTTCCCTTCCGTACTGGGAAGAAAATTAACTCTAGATTAATCCTAGATGAAACCAAGACACACTGTTTTCCACCTCTGCTTTCTCCCAGCAGGGGAGGAAAGATGCTCCTGCTTTGCATGATGTAAACGGCAACAGGGCTCGCCCCGAGCTTGGTGGGTTGCTTGCTGAACACAGGCTGTACTGCCTGGTGCAACAGACAGTAAGAATTAAGAGATGCTGGTACTAGGAGTGGGAACTAGTATCAGACAGCCCATGCACAGTGAGAAGCAGACACTTTGGTATGCAATAAGGAGGAGTTTGTGGGGGGTTGATACTGCCTTGAGAAAAAGCCTGATTGTATTGTTTGCAACATGCTCTCCCCTTTCCCTTCACCCTCAAACCTGTGCTGGACTTCAAGAAAAAGCTGTCCTGAGATGAGACTGGTGGCTACAGGTTTCAAGCACTTACAACAGTCACAGCCCCCCATACAGGAGTTCAAAGGCGATGTGTAATTGACAAAATACGCCCTGCAAAGAATTGTGACCTGGAAACTCTACAATTTACAGTCCTGTGCGTCACAGATGTTTCTGGTAGGATTTTATTGAATTGCTCCCCTGAACAGTTCTTAGCGCAAAGGTTTAAGTGCAGCTTCTCCTTTTATTACCTTTATGACATACTCTGCTGGACCTTCAATGAGCCAGTGGCACTTCATGTCCCTGGGATACGAGCCAAGCTAATTAGCAGTATCAATCTTCCCCTCTTCCACTAACACTGCGGCACTGCCACCGGCCGAGCCCGCAACACTCAGACAGCAAGGGACACAATTTAACACGTGGTACTTTCAATAAACACAAATCAACAACTTGATTTTTGAGGAAGCCAGGCACACTAAGGAGAGTTGTTATTTTAAGGGGGTCAGGAAGGAGAGGAAGAGAGTTTCTACAGCATCAGCACGGTCACTTGCTTCAGAGTCCTTATGGATGGCCCTGAAGGTGAGCTACAGCCACAGCCAGCACTGCTTCCATCAGAAACAAGCTGTGGTCTAGTCTGACTCTGCCGGCAGAGGGGCTGGGAAGACATCCCTGCAAGATTTACCTGCGGGGGACAAGGAGTTAGTGTAAGAGTGGGCTGAACACACATTTATCCAGGCAGATCTCCCAGTGGTTCAACAGGCTAGATCCCATAGGGAAGGCCTTGCCTCAGATCGAGAGACTATTTGACTTTTATTACCTGTAAAATATTTAGAGGCGGTACAAAGAAATTGAGGAGATGGGATTTCACCCAAACGTTCAACCACACGAACAACCAAATATTCCCAGAGGATGAATTGCATGACTAAGGATCAACAATATAACCAACACATCACCGTTACTAAGTTAAAGAGCAGAGGCAGTCAATATGCCCAGGAAATACTTATTACCACTTCAGAGGGACGACAGGCCACATTTCTTTGTCTCATCTGCAGTTACCCAGTAACCTGTATGCTTGTTGTGGCATATGGCCAGTTTTGAACCCAGAGCCAGCCTTTGAGCTGTGTCTCCAGCACATTACTGGCTGTGCTAACACGAGAAGCTGATCTGGACAGACCCCAGCTAAACACTCAGTTTCTTCTGCTATCCAGGGTCTGTAGGAGTAAAACATATACTGGAGGCAAGGCAGACAGGGCACATAATCATGCACAGTTGAAAGACATTTTTGAGACACCCATCACACTGCACTGCATACCAGCACAAATACGAACGTGACCCTCAGTCCCTGCCCTGCTCAGTTTGGGTGTTTTCTCCAGCTCTTTAGACTCCTACTGAAAAACACAAAATGCTTTCAAGGGCCATATAGATTTGCTGTTTTTCATGACAATGAATTACATGAAACTATACCCAGAAACCCTCACACCTCCAAGGCACCCAGACTTACTAATTAGCTCTCTTCCATTCAAATAGAGGGACACGTATTTAGGGTCACATCCAAGCTAGTACTCTACATCTAATTTAGTGAAGAGTCTCGAGGTGATTTTGTCCTCTACCACTGTTCTGTTCCAGGTGCACAGGCTGAAGCAAGCAATAGTAAAGGTGTGTTTCTGCATGGCTGAGCCTTGCCCTTGTCAGTCCCACCACGGGTTGGGAATGTCATGCACCAGAAGCTGATAACTGATATCACTGGCTCCACCTGATAAATTTTATCATCTTCCCCCTTGGCATCAGGTGGCTGGGGAGGGAGCTGCCAGTAGCAGAGGACTGCCATGAATTTGCTCAGCACTAGTGGGGTCTTTATGCTTCCTTACAGCGATAGCTTTGTGCTGTGGCACTGACATACCTCCAGCCCTGTCCATCTCATTCCCCTGCCTCCTGTAGCTGAAAGCTTCGTTGTGTGAGCTGACACTGATATGTCCAGACCAAAGGATAAAGGGTACAACAGATCTCCAGCCACAGTGTGGCTTGTACAGAATCTGTATTACAAATAGACTTTGTGTCTTGCTGCCTTGCCACGCAGCATTATCCTGCCCAGCAAGCAGAGCTGGGGATCTGCACTGCAGGGAGCACACAGCCACTGTCACCCAGGCGCTGCTGAGAGTGGTGCCTGGTCCGGCAGGGGCTGGGGTTTCCAAGCCATGGGAAACACTTTGGGGGTGCCATGAGGAAAATTCATTGCTTGGCTACTACAGCCAAACTACAGTCACCTGCTCTGAGGGACATTATACTCCAAAGCCAGGGGGTACAGAACGAGACCACCTTCTCCAAAGAGCAGGGTGCCTTGGGAACCTCACTCTGCTGATGCAGGGAGAGGGCTTGGCACATCAGCCAGGGAGAGAAAAAGGTAATATGGGGTATTGCAGTACAGGCACAACTGGCCAAGGCACAGGCTAAGATACTGCAGCTATTTCAAACACAAACAGCTTATCGCGCAGCTGAGAGACACCTCGGAGGAGAACATGCAATTTCCTTCCCAAAGTCCTACTTAAAAATCCCAAAACTTTCAGGAGTTGTCCCACCAGCTGTCCCACAGTGAGCTCACATTCATTCAGCCTCCTAAGAGCTGACATGGCTACTCCAAGCTCATTTCTAATGAGGCATCACTTTTACATCAAGCTTCCCTTCCTCTCCTATGGGCATTTGGTGTGTGCGGATCCGGATAGCTCTGCTTTGCAAAGGCTAACACCCACTTTGGAGCCACGTGGCTTCTGCTCCTTTATTGCTCCCAATTAAGAGGCACCTTCCTGGCTGCAGATAGTGCCCCTTTGAAAGCATAATCATTAAGGACTCCTAGGAAAGCCATAATAGGTTAGGTATTAGTTAATACCAACACCTCAGCTTTGATGGCTATGACAGAAATAACACCATCTCTTTAATAACTTGCATCAGCCCTGTAATTACCTGTGCAGACAAATACATGTGGCCAGTGGGGAGTCGCTAAACCTGTGCCCAGCTATAAAAGGCACTTCCAATAAGCCACGAGAGCTGCAGCACTTAATATCATGCCCCTCTTCCCTTTCATGTTCAAAGTTGTATTTGATGAGGAGATAACCCCTGATCAATCCTGCACGCTGCTTCAGGAGTACAACAGCAGTTCAGATTTCTAGCTGGCAAGCGTTCAAAGCAGACTTTTAATAGAGCAGGGCTGATATGCAGCACTCAAGGGGCACCTCACCAAACTGGAAGGGCTGCATTCAGCCAGAAAAAGGGCAGCTTGAGGGGACTTCTGCTTCTCCTTCAGGGGATGCAAGGGTCAGATTTGCTATTACAGCATGGTTTCTGAAGGGGGACTTACGTGCTTAAACCTTTGGTTTTGCCATCCCAGATTAAAAGATAGTACAACTTGCTGCTGTTTCAGGGTCTGGAAATTGAACAGAACTGCTGTGGGTGGAGAGGAGGGAGGCAGCAATAGCAGGGCAATTTGGATCCCTATAGTCTAAACAGTGGAAAAAACCTCCCAGTACTCATACCTGCCCTGGGCAAGGAAGTCATGAATGCAGCCACCTGTGAGAAGATGCCTGGTGAGCTCCGGGCCGTGGTGCTTCTCACAGGAGCATCCCATCCCCTGGCACAACTGACCCCCACGACACCACACCAGTGTTCAGGTGCCACCAGTCCTCTGACACACAAAGGGGCCTCCAGAGTCACCCTGTCCAAATTCCATTAGGCAGGAAAGGTGACATTTATTCCTGCTCCCAACCTTTAATGCTCTTCCATGACACACCAGCTTTTCTGCCAACACAACCTTGCTTGCTTGCTTCTCCCTGTCACGGGAACCTGCCACCATCCCTGCTCATTCAGCTGTTACCATTTAACCTAAATCCCACAAATCTAAGTCCTGTTGTTACATTCCCCTGATCTGACTTGTAGTTTGGCAGCCTGCCCTTTCCCATACACAAACCCCTTTTTTTCCATGAAGAATGTAAAAATGAAAGCCATTTTGCTAACATCAGCTGCAGCACCGATTTGAAAATATTCATTCAAGGTGTGACAGGGAGCAGGGAGCTACCCAAGCTATTGCTTGGTTGAAAATAAGAAACATTCATGCAAGTACAAGTGACAAGGAGACAAGTGACATCCTGACCAGCAGCCTGCCCTAGGGCAGGGCAAGTCTGGCTCTGTTCATGTTGTTAGGACCACCAGAGAAGAGTTTGGCACTGAGCAAACTCCTCTGCTGCAGCCCATTGCCCTGTGGGACTGTCTGAGAGAAGGTATCAAAAGGCTTGAGTGTCTGCAAGGGGACATCAAGGAGGAGGTGGGAACTGCCTTCTTTCCAGCCTCCTGGCAGCACTGCCCATGCCAGGGTCCCTTGCCCACTGCCTGAAGTCTGACCACTGAAGGTCCTCCCTGGTTTCAGCAAAGGTGGTGGCACCTGCAGAGATGGAGGTGCTGCTGTTGGAAATGCCCAGGGCAGGTCTGGGGAAGAGCCAACCACGCGTCAGTCTCCTGGTCACATCCACACTCCCACCTGTGAAAGACAGCTCCTGCTCGCGTTATCCCGAAGCTCCTTGTAAAGCCCTTGCTCAGCAAAGTGCTGACAGCACTCTCAGTGCTGTTGCTTCCCTCTCTCCCCAGGAGAGGAGGAGGCTTGCAGGTGGACAGGACAAAGCTGCTGTCCAGAGGAGCCAGGGCAGGCGAGCTGTCCCCTTGCACACCACACACAGCACGGAGCCCCGCACCGGGGCAGGTCCTTGCCACTCAGATCTGGCTGGCGATGAGGGGCAGCTCCACCTCCTGCAGGACAGGAGCAGTGCCCCCACCCTGTAGGGATGGCTCCGCTCATGACAGGCGGACAATACGCACACATGAATATGCACAGCGGCAAAGCGCAACCTTCCCTAACGTGCTCCAAGGTCCCGTGCTGCAGCAAAATGCTGATCTGCACATCCCTACAGGGGCTGCGCCTCTGACAAGCAGAGGAGACCTGATGAGCAAAGGGGTGCTTGAATATTCCATCTGGCAGGAGTCACCTTCTCTTGCATTTCTGTTTGTGAAAGTCTCCTTTCCTGTATCCATTACTCTCTTCCTGTAGCTGTGGCCAGGACACCCTGCCATTTGACTCACCCTCGGACACCTTGTCCCAGCCACTGGCCACACACAGTGTGCCAGCCTAGAAGTTTCCATCTCTGTGGGGAAGGCAGATGGGCTGAACCCCATCCCCTGCAGAGGAAAGGGTGCACAAATGAATGCATGAACAATATGCTTCCAGGGACATATCTGATTTACAGGCACAAACTTCCTTCAAGTCGTACTGTTCCAATAATTCCCTTCCCAAAACATCACAGTCACACGTGGGCTTTTATAAAATGAGAATACAAATTGAAGTTAGTCACACGCAGTTTAATGGATACGTGCCAAATTGAGAGGCAGAGATCAGGAAGACTGAATGTTAATGTAAGCAGGAGGATACTTGGGAAGAGGACAAAAGAGGTGGAAGAACCTAGCAGAGGCAAGGACACTGGACTGCCTCTATCACTCTCCTTGGAATGGCTTGGTGCTTGTGAGAAACTCTTCACATGTTTGTCCCCAAAGACCTGGACTGATCAGATCAAAGGAGTTGTGTAGATCATGCAAAACTCAAGATTCAGCTCGGTTCAATCCAGAGTCATATTGGTTTGCTTTTCCTCGATATCAGGAGAAAAATGGATTACAGTTCTCCTTGGAAGCTTTGATGGCACCCTGGCAGTGCCCAGCCTTCAGGGGAGCAAAGCAGGGATCCCTGTAGCTTCCACAGATGCTGTCAAGCCTAGTCCATGCCTAGCGACACCTCTATTTAGCTACAGAGCACAGGCACACAGGCAGCCCTCAGGCAGCCTTCCTCACACTGCCTAGCAGGATGTCTGAGCCCTGAAGTGAACATTTCTCTGGTCTTACTTCCCTTGCTCCTCCCATTATGGCCAAACTGTTAGGCCATCACCATCTCAGCCAGTGTTTTGGGACATGACAGTGACAGATTGTTACTTGATGTTGCCTGATTTGCCATCTCATGGCCACAGGTAGTCATGGCCGGTTGGCTGCAACCCATCTTATCTCTCTATGATACAGGGGATGCCTTTGAAAAGATTAGGAAGTTAGAGTCTTGTGCCACATCCAATGCTGAAACCCTGAAGTTGCTTCCTTAGGCTCTTCCTTTGCCTGCAGAAGTACTGGAAGCAGGAGTTAATCCAGTTTGCTCCTTGGTGGGCAACACCCTTGCAGCCCATGGCTAGCTAATAGCCCAGGGCTATGGCCACAGGGAAGCCAGGGGCTTTCCAGCAGCTACCTGAGGAGGAAACAGCACCCTTGTATGAGGGGAACACAAGGACATGCAGGAATCTCACAAAGCAAGCACAGGTGGAGCCAGAGCACAGACACTGAGGGATAAACTTCTGGGACAATTAATCAAAACCTAGGACAGGAATTAACCCAACTGTGCTATTAAATAAGAACTGAGGCATAACTGAGGAAACACTGAGTCTGCAACCCTTCAGTGTGGTCCTGCCCTGGGATCTGGGGCTGGCTTTCAGTACCAGGACTTTCAGCCAGGCTGGTTTCACATTAGCAACGCAGAGGATTCCCTGACCTCCAGCTGCAAAGGCTGGATATTCTCATCTGCTATCCATCAAGCCACTGTTCATACCTGGGAAGCACAGAGCTGCCAGGAGATGTGCCAGCAAATTTCATTGCTGCCAGCTCCGTAGAGGGAAAAGGATAGTTTATCCTTCACCTTGGGCCTCACAGAGCCTCCATGCCATTTTGGACCTTGAAACATCAAGCTCAGCTTTGGTTACCTGCAGTCTGGGATCCTAAAAGACATGTGAGAAGCCTTAAAAGCAATGGGAACTGATTGCCAGATATTTTTGGCCCCGTAAATCCTCCTAATTTTGTTATCGGTGCATTTAAGGAGATAAGCAGAGGCCTACATCCAAGAGCTTTATGATTATTTTAGGCAGCTACATGGAGCTTAAATTAACACTAGGCAAGTGTATGCCCATTAGGGTTTTTCTGCATATTTTATAAGCAATATAATGTCACAGTTAAACTCAGTGCAATCAGCTCCAGCAGAGTTTCCATTCAGCATTTCTTTTAGCAATTTAGTAGATAGACCCACTATCAGGGCAGTTACCCAATGAACAGATGAACAGTAGATCCCATCTTCAGCAGACCAGATCTTTAGTGAAGGTGTTTACCCTCCTCTAAGGATGCAGCAAGTGCTCTACTGCAGCGTGGGACAAAAAAAGTCCAGCTGCTGAATTACTGTTTAATTACTGAATTACCACCACTCTATTTCACCCATGCAGCCTCTGGAGATGGCAAGTCCAGGCAGCCTGGCAGGCACACACTTTGCTGTGGCTGCCTGCCCCTGAAGCGTGCCTCAAGCATTTTGAATCAAGGTATCCAGGGTTCACCATGAGCCTTTGCCTCAGTGCTTTCGAGTAAATTAAGATTTATTTTTTTTCCCACTCAGGGAAAACCTTACTTTCATTTTCTAATCACTTCCAGCCATAAGTAACAGACCCAGTAATGGCACAGCTCAGCCTTAATCCCAGGAGGCTATTTACTGGAAATGGAAAGTTCCCGTGCTTCCCAGCAAAGTCTGACGCCAGGATTGCCCGGCAATGCAAATGCTGCAGTAATGGGAACACAGGGACAGCACTGACATGACAGTGGAGAGTAAAAGCACTGACTGGTTTTGCCTGGAATGAAGAAACGAGGAGGTGCCTCATTGCGAAGGTTAATCTTGCACATTGAAATTTTTATACCATAGCAACTTTCTCATTATTCAGCATTAGTCCTCAAAAAGGATCCTCAAGTTGGGCAAGAAACAGATGTGAAGATGACTGGTCTGCAATTACAATATAATGGATTATAAAAGGGGCCCCTTATATCATTGTCCCTGCCCATTAAGAAGTCTTTAGCAAGGCCTGTGAAGCTGGTCTTGCATTTAAAGTAGAGAAGCCAACATGACTACTAAGAATGATGGGACAGTTGCCAGGAATCACCAGTGCTTCTCCTCCTGCCTCAGAAGTGCTCCTCTGGATGCCTGCTTAAGTGAGCAGGGTCTTTTAAAGACAAAACCATTTCTAATTAGTGGCTGAGACACTTAAAAGAACCACGGTAGCATGGAGATTTCCACACCCTGGACCAGACTTGGAAAGTTGTGCAAAAAGGACTTTCCTCTCCTGAGTGACCAGCATTCAGTGATTCAAGGATGAAAAAGAGATGTGGTCTGCCTCTCCTCCCCTTTGCCAGAGAGGAGGGCAGCCCACTGCAACACAGACCTGCCAGGGCTGCCCTCCAGGCTCCAACTGTCTGCCAACAATTAATCTCAGCTGCAGAGCCTCCTCTGGGCTCTCCGGGTCAGTGGGACAAACACTTCAGGCTACATCGGAGACACGAGAAAAGAATGTTTTTCAGTGAGACAAGACCCCACATGCTCAAATGCATTACCTCAGGCTCTTCTGCCAGGTAGGGAATTAATGAGACAAATCCCAGGTGCCACAGCTTTCCTGACTCCATTCTGAGCTCCAAGCTGAAGGCAATTATATGGAGATAAATGAAAACACAGAGAAATTGCAATTCTTTACAAGAAGCTGATGTGTGCAAAGCTGAGGTCTCCTGTGAGGTACTTTCATGATGTGTGTGCACAGCCATAAAAAAAACAAATTTAGATTTCATGCAGTAGCCTAATTATTCTTAATGAAATGCAACTGGGACTTACAAAATTAAGTTAAGAAGTGCAACAGGTTGTAATGACCTCACCAGACTACTCAAAGTTTCTTTTTAAAAGCTTCCATGCCTTAAGTGCCCTGAGGTACTTAACCTGTGCCAGTAAAGTTATCATGAAAGATGTTGTCTCTGAACTGAGCTGGCCCAGCCCCCAGTCTTGGCTTTGGTCTGAAACACACCCCAAGGAGACACAGCTTTCTTACATCGCTTTTGGCACCAGCCGTGCCTTAGTAATATGAACAGTGAGCATGGGGACAGTTTGACTTGGGGACAGCTGGCTCTGATTAAGGCTTAGATGCTTCACTGAACTGCAGTTTGAGATAAACCCGTGGCAATCCCCAATTTACGTTTTCTAGGGAAAATGCCTCCAGTCCTCACCCAGCAGGGACTGACGGGCACAGTGACAGGCCTGGCAGACCCCACACAGGGTGGGGGGAGCAAGGGGAGTGCTGCTCTCCTGGGCCAGCCCAGAACTCAACCATCACAGCCAGGATCACACAGAAAGAAGTGATCTCAAATACCTGGGACACAAGGAAAAAAGACAAGAACTGCGACTTCTCCTACCAGCCAGAGGTTTGCTTCTCCAGGCTGGGGGCTCTGGGACAGGGGTTGTATCAGGCCTCTGGCTGCTTTGCTGAGAAGAGGACAGCAGCTGTTCCTCCATTCCTTTCAGCTGGCCTGTATCTGCACCAGCTAAAAATCGCTCTGTTAATCACTGCTGTCTGATGTATTCCTCATGCCAATAGGAGGGGTCCCCTGCCTCTCCCAAGCCAAGGCTGGGATAAGATCTCAGTTCCCAGCCATGCAAACATAAGCAATACAATGCTCACGATTTAGGAGGTACTCACACTGTGTTTGCTCTGGTGAGAGCCTGGAATAATTCACTTGAGTCACCACAAGACTGAATCCAAAATGAGACCACTCCAGCCCTCCTTAACTTTGGAGCTCATACCCTTTGTGTAGGCTTGAAGGTGATGCTATTTGATTAAGGTTGACAGGCAGGAGAAAGCTCACCAGTTTCCCACACCACCGTATCAGAGTGCCAGCGCACCGAGGAGCCCACATCATCCTCCTCTACCCAGACCACCAAGCACTCCATGACCTCAGCAGTAACCAGTGGGACTCACCCCACAAGGTTGTGGGGAACCTTGCACAACTCCTCCAGCACTCCAGACTGTAGAGGGGCTCCGCTGCCCTGTTCAGACCAACCTCTCAAAGCACTTGACCACTGCAAAACTCAGGCACAATTTTCTAAGCCACTGACCTGGACCAAACTCTCCCTATATCCCTTGGTGCTGACTGGCTTTTCCAGTAAGAGACTGTGGTGATTATTGCTATGGCAGCAAGTCCACTAGTGAAGCAGAAAATAAACAGACTTTATCAAGGTGGTAAATGATGGAGAAAACACCGTTCCCTTAGGTGGTGAGAGAAATGACATTAGCAGCAGCAGAAGGACCAGCATCATACTGGAGCAGGGTGGGAGGAATGGCAGCTAGCTGGTTACCCCATCTCTTGCCTCAGCAGGACAGATGTTTCAAGCTCCTTATTCATTACCAGAGCAAATTACTCTGAACATAATCATTCTCCTGCCTGGCTTGAACCACTTCACAACCTGTCTAGTGCTTATTTCCCTCTCTTGCCTAAAAGCATCCCTAGGACATACATTTTCACATGGGTGTAGGAACAGGCCAGACAGGGAGTTATGAATACATTAGCCACTGCAGAAGGATGTACAAGAAGGGCTTGATCTGGTGCCCTAGGGAGAACAGTTATCAAACTCAGCAGGACCAAGCTGTTTGTCTTTCTTGAACAGCCAGGGGATGACTGGGCAGCCTGCACAGGGAATGGGTCACTTGCCACAACAGCCAAGGAGGGCTGTGGTGAGCAGCACCCACACAGAGAAGGTATAAAAGGCTTCCAGTCCCAGCACAGCTACAGCAAGGGCAGCCTAAAAATCACTCACCAGGGCAAGCACACCAAGCCCTGGCACAATCTGTGGTAACTGACTGGCTACTTTCACTTGTTTGGTACCTCAGGAGAGCAGATGACAGCGATGCTCGCTGCCGTAGCCCCCACACACCACGCACAGGACTCACCACACAGATGAAGAAGGGCCACAAGCAGAGAGAAGGCCTGCTCCCACCACAGCCTGGGAAAAGCAACCACTGCTGGAGCCCAGACTATACTCTGCATCTCACAGGAGGAACAACTTACCTCCCACCTAACCAGCCCCTTTAATCAGCCCCAATCAGTTTCAGCAGCTGAGGCTGCAGAGCTGCAACACAGGGGGGCTTGGAGACTCTCCAATCATGTCTCACTGGGAGTTCCTGCCTCCCTGGGCTCTCCTGTTTGTAGTTTGCTGCCTGTTTTCATGGTCAGCAGCAGGATCTAATGTCCCCCTTCATCACTGCCAGCGGACCTGAGGTGCCTCAGGCCTTGCAGGGACCTAGGTGGGCACTGGGTAGAAGATTCATTGTTGGGATCTGGGAGAACGTCAGGGTGTACAGCCTGACTTCAGTGTGTGCAATTCCCCTTCATGCTACAGAGCCTTTTGCACACACCAGGACGGCAGGAAACACCATGGCATGTGTTCAGGGCTTTTGATTCTCTTTCAGGTCCATTTTCAACAGAGGTGTTTATCACCATCACTGTCCCCTGAGTGAACTCAAACCCTAGAAACATGCAGGAGCGTCTAGGAATGTGTGTCAGGAAGAAGGGATTTACAACAAAATTAGTTTCTTTTTAACCTCTATTTTTTTCTCTTTGCACTCTGTGGACTTGTTTGATGCATTCCTGACAAGAGGCATAAAGCCTGACATGAAGAGCTTATGTCAGTTTAATATGTCCAGTCATCAAGACTGTATGAGCACTACATCACCAGCCCACATCTTTTCTCATGCTCAGGCTCCAAAAAATGCCTGTTTGAATATTTTTATATGTCCAGACTCAAGCACATATGCTGCATAGTTGCTCCTACATGACCAATAACCTGGACTTCAGGGGAAGTAAAATAAAATGTAAGTCAAGTGGAGTAAGAAACTTTGGCCCTTCCACCTCCAGAAGAACTTGTTCATGGCTGGTCCTAAAGGAAGAGAACAAAACCAGGCACAGCACTTACTTTTCTTACTTTTTATATAAAATAGACATTTACATACATTTTCTTCTGCAAAGATTTCGAGCATAACTCCTTTATGTGAAATCTAGCCATAAATCCCACAGTGAAAAAAGCAAAGACTTTGCAAATTCCTGCATCACTGACATACATCCAGCTGCTGCTAAGAATGAATTTATTTTTAAAATATTTCTAATCCACGGGCTGTTTCCTCGTGGGTTTGTTTTTGTTTGGTTTTTTTCTTTTTTAAAAAGATATGCACAGCAAATTTTAAAAAAGTAGGTACAGAAATAAGAACTATGTGAACAACAGGCAATGCAAACAACTCCTGCATGAGAGGAACAAGCAGTGTGACATCCACTTCAGGCAGAAATTTCTACTGTAATACAGCTGTAGAAACCATAACTTTTACAGAGGATACCACTGGGGGTATTTTCTAGAAGAAAAAATTTTCAGCAAGTCAGTACAAACATGGCAATGAACTTTTGCACAAAGTTATCAAGGTTACCTGAAGCAACTTTCCCACATTAAAACACCAGTGAATGCCAAGCGCTGTTTTTTTTCTTTTTCTTTTTCTTGTCTTTTCTTTTTTTTTTTTTTTTTCTTTTGCTGCTGGGTTTAAATGTACATGAAAGCAAAATGGTGCATTTTGAAATTGCTTCAAGAGACTGAAGCTTGGGCAAAAAGCCTTCTAAGGGCTAATTTTTTCGAAATCTTGTGCATAATTGCATATATGAAAGAAATTGAGCACTTGGTCAACTTAATCACATAAAGATTGAAGAGACTTAATCATACACCAGCTTCAGTTTCACTGAGCTGGAGGACAGGTGGGGCAAAAGACCATATAAGGTTATTCTAAATTGCTGAATTAATAAATTAGACTGACAATTATCTTCTTTCACCAAATATTGTACACCATATCTGGCCAGATACATACACAGTTTATTTAACTGTGGAGAAGTTTTCATAGTTTTTAGATCATTTTAGGGGTGTCCAGCCTCCCCTGCAAGTTAGGCTCTTTCTTTTGGATTTTTTTTACTTACATTTCTCTCTACCCACATGCATGCATGGACAGCCCCCTGTCCTCCTCAAGATCTCTGGAATGAAGGCCATTTGCACTGCTGCATTCAATTACTGTTTGGCCAAAACAAATTGCCTGCACATTTGTAGGAAAATCTAGTCCAAGGAGTCCATGAGAGAAAGAAAATGTCCCCCACTGCATCATTTATCCTGGGGGGTAGAAAAGGGATGGAAGCAAAGAATGCTGGGATTTAAATAAGCAACAAAATAAAATCCATCAGCTGCAAATATTATTCATGGGGAAAGGAGAAAGCAGCACAATTATTATGTTTCTCATTTAGGATTAAAATGCACAGTGATTACTTGAGAGTCCTAACCAGCTTTCCATTAATTCTCTGCTTTAATATTAGTGAGCACTGAGGTTTAGCCAATGCAACTTGCAGAGAGCATGAACTCTCCCCCACCAAACAGATCTTCAGCCATTTATTAATTTGCAATCTCTGCTAACCATGCTGAGCACTGGAGTTGGCAGAAAACAATGTATTTATAACTCATTATTTTAGAAGCTGCGCAATGCTAGAGGAAGAGAACATTTCCTATGATTAATTAAGATAATATAAAGTTATCCCAAGGTAAGTTGCTCGATTTATCTTTCACAATAGCATTCCATTTTGGTGGAGGTAACCCATTTCACATCACACTCCATTCTATTTTGCCTGCAGTAAACCTTTGACATGATTTATGCCCTGAACAAACACAGGGTTTCAGCATGGGTGCCAACAGAACAGGGAGTCAGCTCAGAGCTGCACAAGGGTTTAACTGCCTTGGTAGCCCATGGTCTGAGCCATTCTCCAAATCTGCTGCCAGTTTGCAGACTGTCATCCTGCATAGATGGGGTATAAAGTGCTGGTTCAGGAATGTGGGGCTCATTATTGAGCTCTCCTCTCTCCAACTACCATAAACCCAGCTCTAAAATGTGGAGAGCTGGCCTTTTAGCCTAGAAATGTAAACTGGTTCAACTGGCATTAAAATCCCTGGATATGCTGTCTGCCCAATTCAGGCAAGTGGATATGCCTTGCCTTCCAACCAAACCCCCTCCCTTACTGGGAGCATGGTCTCATCTTCCTCCATTTTCTGCAAGTGAGACAGTGTTGCACAAATGGTAATCAGTCCTTCTCCAGGATCTGGGAGGGGGGCATCCAAAGCTGTATTATACTTCTACGCATACACCAATTTTAGGAGGTCAAGATGGCTTTGATCAGGTTTTAGGACAAGGAGGAGACAATAATTTCTACCAGGTCTCTCAGGAAAGACAAACTAAGATTTAAGCTGAAGTTAAAAAACATAAAACTAAGTCTTCCCCCTCATGAAGCATTGCTATAAAAAATACAACTTCTGTATTTGAAAAAATAGGTTCCATTGGCCACAATTTTAAGCCACACACTGCAGTGAGGCCTGTAGAATATATAGTATTTATTTAATATATCTTTATGAGGCAGTTTATCGTTGATGCACATTTTTAAAGGAGGCATATCTCTCCCCACACTACTCCCCAAGCTTCAGCTGGCTGTTAGAGCACTCTGCAGATGCCTCCTCCCTGGGGGGCTTTGCATGGTACCACTGTCAGGGCTGGCTGCACCAAACTCTGCTCTGCCAGCCCCCAAATGCACTGCACCACAGCCAGCCTGGGCACATGGGGCTTTGGAGAAGCTGCCCCAAAGGGAGGCTCACCTTGGGGACAGGCAGAGAGCTTTCTGGCCCAGGTACCGCTGAACATCCCAGTAAGGAACCATCTACAACCTTGCAGTGCATGACAGGCAACTGACTGCTGTCAGAGGCCATTGCAACTTTGGTTTCCCCATCCCGTGGGACTGTGCTGGCATGATCCCACCTCCATCTCCTGGCCAGCCCAGCGCCCTGCAAAGCTACTCTGTGCATGGTGTCCAGCAGAGCACCTGCACTGGGGACCTGCAGAAATGTCAGTTCAGCCAGTCCACAGCCACAACAGTCGTGTGGAAAAAAAAGAGAGGGTTGCTGACCAGCCCCAGGAGCTCAAACCTGCCCCCAGCCCCGTAAAGTAAAGTAAGCTGCTTGGGCTGGGGGCAGAAAATTCACCAGCAAAACAACTTGCTTATTCTGATCCCAGTGCTCCCCTGGGAAGCTGGTTTGGAGGGAGAGAGCTCAAACACCTGTGGTGCCACCTCTTCCCCCCCCAGCAGTCTCTCCCTCCCACCTCTGCCCAGCTGTAGGCACTGGCCGGTGTCCTTGGCCAGTGGGGACCAGTCCTGCCTGGTCTCAGTGGGTGCACAGCCATGGCTCTGGCATTAGCCCTGGCAGGGCAACGACTGCACCTGCACTCCAAACGCAGTTGGAGTCACATCAATAATTCCTCAGCAATTTGACCACCACCAGCAGCAAGACAGCAGGCTTTTCAAACGAAACCAGCAATCCACCAGAACATGGCTGAACCATCCCACTGAGAGAACCTGGAGTGTGCTGAGGTGCCATGGCCAGCTAAATCTGGGCAGCACAGGGGTGCCTGCCACACAGGCTTTTCCTGACAGATGTGTTTTAAGGCATTGCACACCTAATCTAAACTGTCCTTTACTAATAATGCCAAACCCTGGGCTGCTCTTCTGCAGGGTCTGGCCACACTCAAGCTCAAACAAAAGAACTTTTCCAGCAGTTTACTGCTGCAGGAGGAAGAAACTGATGACCTACCCTGATGTCCAAACCCAAAGGCACGAAGCAGGATCCCAGTAACGCTCCCTGTGAACTGGTGCAAACCCCAGTGGAAGCAGCAGAAGTGCTGCTATTGCATGGCCAGTGTGGCCCCATGTGCTCTGCAGCCACTTGCCTTAGAATCACTAGAGGGAATTATTCCAGCACGCCTTGTTGGTACTCCCTTTTTCTAACTTCAGACAATATGAGTCACAACACCCAGCCATGTGGCCAGCTGTGAAGGATACTGCCCAATTCATATAAAACAGAGAAAATATATTAATTATTTGATTATTATAAGTTAAATAAATAAAGTTCAAAAATAAAAGCCCCAGTTCTGAAGAGAATTTGTTTTCCCACCTCAGTATTTAAAAATATAGATTTATGACTGATCAGGTATAGGTCATTTTCTGTATCTCTTAGGGGAGTGGTGAGAACACTTAGACCAAGTATTTTGTCAGTGTTATCACCATGATAAATGGGCTTTGTCCCTGCACACCCATAAAAGAGCCTCCTTCATACCTTTCCAGGCTAGGAAATGTTCCCTAATCTGTCTATGGCTTTACTTTACCTCCTATATTGATTAAATAGGTTGTTTGTTTTCCATACTGGGGGCTGAGCTGGAGGACAAGTAATCCTAGAGCTTCCCATTGCCTTTGGATGCTTCAACTTTTTTCAGAGTAATAATTATTTGGCTTGGAGGGAGAGGGCAAAGGGTAAACCCATATGATATTTGACAAAAGTGACATCATGAACCTGAATTACTACAAAATTACTGTCTAATGAGTAAAACATTCAGGCTAGGTTTTCCCTCAAAGGATCATCTGTCCTACTTGTAGAATCATCCTTCCAGGGTGATATTTAAATAGTTTCCCCTTTCTTTAGAATAACTTTCAAGTCACATTTAGAGCTGTAAAAGTGGCCACCATTTCCTCAGCATCAACCCCTTGGAACCTTTTTTATGTGACCATTATGACCATCTTTCCTGTCTGCAGCACTTGCAATGAAGCCCATCAGTGGTGCTCTACACGGATGAGGTCAGCCTGTGTGGAGTAACAGGAGGTGCTACTTCACCCCTGCTGCAATGGATGAGTGCTTTGTCTCCATGTTTTCCCTGGTGACAACCAAGATATTGAAGGTACATGTCCCACCCACACTCCCGGTGTGACTAAAATGGGTTGAGCCTAGACATAAATCTTGATTAAAGGAGGGTTTTCATTCATGCTCCAGCATGTCCCACAGGAGCCGAGCGTCTCCTGTAACTTTGGTCGAACCTAAGCACGCATTCAAAGTTTGCCTTCCATAATTCTGAATCCTATCAAAGTTCTTTCAGCATCAGTTTGAGCAACAGGCTTCCACCACGCTCTTCTCCAAGGGGCATGAGTGTCTTTCCGCTGGTGACTGATTGCTATGTCTGGTCTTTCTCCTGGGCTTCTTGGAACCGTTTCTCCAAGCGATCCAGTTTGGCCAGATTCTCCTTCAGCAGCTTGCTGTTTGGAACCAGTTGTAAGGCTTTCTCATAGTAGTCACGGGCAGTGATGTAGCTCCCCTACAAAGTAAATGAGTGGTAGACCTCATTCACATTCCACACACAAAGTCCATTCTGAGGGTAAGGTGAGAAGCGTAATACAGGGGAAACAGAGTTTAAAAAACTTGACATTGTTGGCTTACAAAAGTAATACTTCTTTATTAAATAGATCACCAAGTGCTGTTAGCCTAAATTTGATGAAACTCACACGGCAAGAAATAGATTTACATTTTTCTGTTATGTTGCACCAGAAGAGTTAATTACTCGGCAGCAGGATAGCTTAAGGACATCACACAATGTGACTCCTTAAGACCCAAATCATAATGATATGCTAAAGTATTCAAAAGAATAAGCAACCACAGGGTAGGATGTCTATTTCCATAATTTCATGCCAGTATTCTGCATTAGACATCTTTATTAAATTAATTAGGTAGAGAAGAACCTTAAAAGTCGACTCACGGTGACATTTTTCTAAGGTAGGTCAACAACTGAAGCAGAAAAGCTTTAGAGAGGAGCAGGTTGTTCCTTGCAGCCTGCACTCTTAAAATATGAGATTTGCTTTACCAAGCAACCTGGTTAGGAATTCTAGCTGGGGTGGAGAGACTTCCCTCCTTTTTGGATAAAATATGTCAAGGGCACTTGCTGTTCACAAACATGCAGCTCCTGGCAATCTGAAACCAATTTAGCTTTTTGTCCTGAGTAGTAGGCTCTGCACCTGGCTGCTTAGGAAAACCAAACCTGTCGTACCTTGATGTGCTCGATGCCTCCCATATTCATCCAGGCCTGTGCTTGGTCTGGGTTGAGCTCCACTGCCCGTTTATAGCTCTACAGAAACATGACACATTTCTAGGTTAAGAGTCTGACTCTTCAAACAAAACCAATGCTGGAGGGGAAAGAGAAACGCAGTTTCCTCTCCTGAAGCCATTCAGAATGTAATTCAAATTCCTCTTACATACAATGCACAAAGTGAATTTCAGTTTCTCTGCAGCAGAGGCATATAATGTACTGCTTCATGGCTCAGTTCATCTCCCAGCTTTTCCCTGCCAATGTGTGTTTTTCCTGTACTGCGAAAGGAGCCACACCTGCAACCCTGTCCCTGCGCCCCCTGCACCACTGGGGTCTCCTGCACATCAGGGTCATTTCCTTAGGCAGTGCCAAACACAGTGCCTGCCAACTACAAGCCATGTGGTTGCTCTTTATCTGCAAGGCTTTAATTTGGAGCTGGCAACAGACTGTGGTAGAGCCACTTGTGTGGAGGTTTCACAAGGACCTGAGGGCAGTGCTTTCCCTCCCCACTGACACTGAGTGTGTGAGAAGAAGCAATAAGGACCTTCTGGGCTCTGCCAAACAGCACTTTTTTTACATTGTCACAACAGGAAAGGATTTTCAAATCAGGATTAAACATCTCTAGGGATATTGAGAATATTCAGAGCAGCCAAAATAATATTTTCTGAATCAGAGAATAATGGAATGGTTTGGGTTGGGAGGGACTTTAAAGATTATCTAGTTCCAGCTCCCCTCCTACAGGCAGTGACACCTTCCACTAGACCAGGTTGCTTCTGTACTATTATTAATACTAACAAAATTTCTGAGCTGTCAAGCATCCTGCTCCACAGGACAAGCCAACCTCTCAGTTATTGGCTTCTGAGGCGAGATATAACAACATGGTGAGCCCTCACAGGTCCCCAAGCTTCCAGCTGAGCCACCTGGAGCTGGTCACTGACAGCAAGAGTGGCTAGGGCTGGATGGAGCAAAGGTCAATCCCACCACAATTCTGTACTTAACTTCTCAGAGCAGGGAGCGGTATTTCCATACAGGAATGAGGAGAAAAGTTGCAATTAGGGCTGGTAAAGTTAGCTGCCTCATAGCTTTCTCTGTACCAGTGATGCACTCTGAGCTCCTAAGGCCAACAGCCAGGATGTATGCACCAGGGACTTTCACACACAATGAGCAAACTCGATCTTTTAGCCTATAAAACCACTGGTAGGTCTTAGAGCAATCATACCTCGAAAGCCTTGTCAAGGAGATTCTGTTCTCGTAGCTGGTTTCCTTTAGTGAAAAAGAGCTCTGATATGACTTTTGGATCCTTTGGTTTTAGCTGAAGCGCTTTTTCTATAGCTTCAAGTGCCTGTGAAAAAGCAAGAGGACATTATGTGCCTTCCATTCAGTGCCTTCCCAGTTCTCATTCTTTCCTCACCACTATGGACTCCCAGCATAAGAGTTGTCTTCCTCCTTCCCTTGTTTGCCCCACGTCATTAACACACAGGGAAATGAGAGTTTTAAATGCCTGGGGCTGACAGGCAGTGGGCCTGACAGCAGCAGGAGGTGTAAGTGATAAGAAAACCACACTGCTTCTCTTCAGTCTTAGTATGTAGATAAACTAAAGGTTTTAGTGAAGAAATAATCTACTGGATGTGCACTGAGGCACGTGACATGTCCCCAGAGAGATGGACTGTAAAATTCAACCTGACCTCTGTGTGTGAGCCCTTGGGACAAGGGTATCCCATGCCATGGTACCTTGGCATAGAGCTCCTGCTTGCTGTAGATGGCTGACAGCAGGCGGTAGCACTCCAGACACTCCGCATCCTCATTAAGGATATGGTTTGTCATCTTTTCGGCTTCCTTCGTCCGCCCCATCATCGCCAAAACCTGAGCCTGGAACAGAGCCACGTAATAAAGAGTCATGATCTTGAAAAGCTCAGCCCTCTGTCATACACTGGGCTGCACCCAGTGGCTGCTGCTCCTGTGTCGTGGCCCTGCCCTGGCCCCAGGCTCACCAGTGCCAGTCGGATGTCCTTGTTGGAAGGCTGCAGCGCTGCCGCTTCCTGGTAAACCTGCAGCGCTTCTTCGTATCGCCCCGTGTTGTAATACAGAGCCCCCAGCGGGGACAGGATCTCAGCCTTCCGGGATACCTTCAGAGCCCTGGAGTTTGGGAAAAAGGGATGCTTCAAGGTGGTGAACAAAGTGGAAGAGCGAGGTGGGCTTGTCCTGGGATGGAGAACCAAAGCTCTGCACCATCCCAACCCGGGACGCACGAATTTCAAGTCCTGGGGAGGGATGAGTGTGCCCACAGCAGCAATCCTTCTGGCCACCTGACCTGAGAAAGGGAAGAGACACCTCCAAAGTGCTCATAAACCTGCAGCAGGCATGGGGATAGTTGACAGTGATGAAACCTGGGGAGTGTGAGCACAAATCTATATGCCAAAAAGAAGGCAAAAGTACCCCCACCCAGTCCATCCTGCTGTGTACCAAGAGTCAGGGCCTGCCTGTTGGCACATTGCTGGGAAGGGCCAGAGTTCCTAATGGTGCCAAGGCTTTGGTGCTGAGCTGTGCAGCAGTTATGGCTGTTACTGGTGCAGCAACCATAGAGCAGCTTCAGGCGGGGTAGGAGTTGTGGTAATACAACCTGCCCATGCTACCGAGAAACCTCTGACTATCATCAGAGCACCCCCCAGCCAAAAGCAGCTGTGTCCATCCTGGGGGCTTGGGAATAGTCCAGGGAAATCAACACTGCCTGAGCTCATGCTGCCTTTCCAAGCATTCCCCAAAAATAGCCAAATCTAGTTTCAAACAGATGAAGAATGAAGGGAGGAAACCCCATGCATGCAGTGACACATCCGTGTATCAGAAGCTCTTTACCAGAGACAAGCCATACAGGGGCAGGAGGAAACCCTCTGTCTCCCACCCCAAATCCTCACCTCTTGTACCACACTTCAGCCTCTTTGTTCTGCCCCAGGGAGCGGTGAAGCCTGCCCAGGTTCACCATGGCCACGTGGTGAGCGGGGCTCAGGAGGATGGCCTGTCTGTAGTGGGACATGGCTTGCTCGGGAGACCCTGGAGAGGAGAACAGCCATTAAACTGGTGCATCAGAAAAACCCTGTCTCAAACTCAGCATGCAGTAATGTTCTGGTTTTCTTTCACCTACTGCTGTGTGCATGGGAAACATTTTGAGAAAGAAATCCTGACTCAGCCTTTTGAATGTAAGCGTAAGAGACACTGCTGTCCAAACTAAGATTTAGGCCTCAATATTCAGACAATCCTGAGAAATAGATTTTCTAGGGGCGGGTTTTTGCAAGTTGAGGATACAGTCACAAGAAGATGACTCCTGGCTGAAAGCACCCTCTGATCTTGCAGCAGTGGGGACAAAACCCCTGTGCTAAGGACAGAGCCCACCTCAGAGAAGGGGCTGGGGCACATGTGCCATCTCCTGGTGGAGCATCCTTTCACCCTGGCCCACTGGAGAAATGGACAATGAAGAATGGAGAACAAGCCACCCAGTATTCCCCACACCACCACCAGAACCGCAAATAGTTTCAGCTCTCTCCAAACAGAGACTACTCTCTCCACCTCTGCTGTGTTGCTCTGAGCTCCAGCTCAGTCTCTGTGTATTGCTCAACAGGACTGGGAGTAGCTGCCAAGGACCAGCTAATTCCCACTCAGGGCAATAAATCCCAGAGCAGAGGTGTGCAGATGGTGCACGTAGGCACCATCTCTGTGCTGCACAGGAGCCATTGGGTGGCACTGCTTCGCTGTGTGAAAATGTGCAAGGTCCTGCAGCCCATGACATCACCGAGCACCACAACAAAATACAAGCAAAAAGAGAGGTGCAAGATCACCACCCCAATGCCTAAAGTTCCACTTTCAATACCATATTTTTATTTAGCTAAATAATGGTAAAAGTATAAAGTTCCAGCATTTCAGCAGTGCAAATATTGCGTTTTTAATCCCAGGGCTCGTTTAATTGGTTTGCAAACCCCAGACCAGATAATCTCCTGATGAAAACCAATATTCAAACAGCTTTGTCCACCAACAAAGCTTTTCAGTGTTGGCATTTTTTAAACCGATTCACTTCACAATGTATTTAATTCCATTTCGAGCTGGAAAACAGATCTCGAAAACAGCCAGTGCATGTTGGGGCATTGAACATGCTGCTGTGGGAATTTTCTTTCCACAGTTTTTCAGATCTAGTTCACTTTTTCTGAGACCATCTATGCAACTTAAAAGTTACACGGACACATCTCAGCGTGTCCATTACAGGAGAGAGGAGGAACGTCTGTGGAGAGATTTAGAAATGTTTAAGATTCACCCAAGGCTGAGGACATGTTGTTCAAGGTACAACTTTAGAAGTGTTTAAGATTCACCCAAGGCTGAGGACATGTTGTTCAAGGTACAACTTTTTCAAAACATCCAGCAGCAGCCTCGATCTTTCCCCACCACTGAGCAGGCAGATGTTTTTGAAAATTGTATCTACAAAACATCCTGGGAAGCAGCTGGGCACACACCTCAGTCCCTCAGCCAGCCGCGCTTCCCCTGCTCAGCACACGGGTAATGTGCATCGTTAAGGGTGACACAGAGTGTCTGTGACCACTGCAGAGCTGTCTGGAGTTGTGGCTCCCCAGAGCCAACACTTGCTGGAGGCTTGTTGCACAAAACCCTGCAAGTTAATTGGCGTGGTGCTTCACAGCATCTCCCTGTGCCGCCGGCAAAGAGCGCAGCCTGTGACAGGCTCACCACCAGCCGCTTCCTCCATGCCTTGTCATGTCTCTAGGAGGATTATTGACACATCATGCCCCAAGTATCAAAAGTCAGTGGGTTTTTTTCCAGTTGTTTGTGTGTAGGGAAGCATAGGAGTAAACCAGGAAACGATAGTTTTGACTTTGGCAGGGTACACAAGTGCAAAAACCAGAAAGTGCCCTGCACTACATTTGAACCACAAATTTTGGCAGGAATAGGACAGTTTATCTGGGTTGGCAAGCAAAGATGAGTACAACATCAGAGGAAAATTACGCAGGAATTTTTATTATTTGCAAGCTTGAATTTTGCCAGGGCCCAAATTCAGAACCTCAACCTCTTTTGCTAATGCCATGACACCTCTTTTGACTATGAATACTGATTTTGGTTTTGTATTTGTTTCACACTGGTACTACAGGAGAGTGATGGCCAAGTGTCAGCTCAGAGGCAGAACAGCCAGTTGCAGACTGACAGACACCATCATCCCTTCCTCCCAAGCACCACTGGGGCTGGGCACACGTGATAGGGAAAGAATGGGTGGCAAGCACACACTTTAAGCCTACGCTATTTCATCACTGAGTCTTGGCTCTGATCTGTAGGGACAACAGTGAGACAACCAACAGTCATTTGTCAAACTTAGCCTTGCTCATAAAGCTGTCAATAAAAGGTGGCAATTAAAGTGACGTTTCTGTTGTTATGTGAATGCCAGAAAGCGCCAAGGAAGTTGGATGGGAACCAGGAGCCCAGAAAATAAAGGATGCCATTACAGAGCTCCTGAAAAATCAATTCACCCCACAGCGTATAAGGTTTTGCTTTCACAGATGATTGTGGTTTAAAAGCCATGTTCCTTTCTATAGTGGTGGCACTTAACCCTTACAGTCAAAGAGCTGCTTTGTCACAAAGTAGGGCTGCACATGCTCCAGAGACCATAATGATCCATTTGTGTGCCTGTGATTTGGTTTGATGTGACCATGCCTTGCTGGAAAAAAGGCAGTACTGTCAGGGTGCTGCCCAGCTCACACTGAAGAGGGCAACTGCCTGTGTGAAGATGGTAAGAAACACTGAAGGGAACAGCAGGGCTGAACGCTCCTGCTGCACAGTGCCTGCACTGATTACGAATTCCAGTGCGCTGTGCCCCCTCAGCAGCATGGGGATATTTATTTCCAAGCTACCGTGGAGGAACATCTATTGCCTTGGAAGCTTTTGACACCCTTTTAGATGTGTACTGCTGAATAAAATAAATCAAAGCAAAGAAGGCAGAGAGGGAAAACTCCCTTGGTCCTCTCACTTACCAGTATCAACCAAGAAAACGCCGTAGTTGTTATGCAGATCGGAGCTCTCTGGACAATTCTCTATGCCAGCCTTATAGACCTCCTCAGCCTCCTGAAGCCGTTCCTTAAAAGAGAAGGAGATTTCTTAGCAATGGCAGAAAGGTTGTCAGCACCATTTGCTGCACACCTGCATTCTGTGACAGCTCCCTCGCTGCACAGGGAGCTCAGGGCACCTGCAGCCACCCCACCTTCCAGGCCAAAATTTTACCCCAGGGCATGGATGTAATATAGCTGCCAGCTAGTGTCCCAGAACAATTCAGACAGCTTTCCCCCATGCCTTTCCAAAGGTAGCTACCTGTGAAACACCTGGAAAAGGTGGTGCTTGTGCAATGCCAGTGAGACCCCAGCTGGGCACACGCCCAGCCAGGAAAAACACAGCAACAGGGATTGTGTGGGTTCTGTTGAGAAATATCTATCTTCTGGGAGCTGATATATTCTAATTTATTTGTTTAATGAGCATCTCGCTGGCTAACATTCCCCCTCTGGAGCTGTGCTGTTCATTCCCTAAGCAGTGAGGAAAATACAAGAATGAAAGCTTGCTGTGTGCGATGGCTAGGGAGCAAGTGCAGGGGGATAAAGGAACCTGGAGAAAGATGGAGGGTGGTGAAAGAGTGGGGGAAATCGGAAAAGATTCAGATTAAAACCAGGTGTTGTCAATGTGTGAGGTGTAGCTCACTGGGATTGATGGGACACGCCATCATGCTGATTCCCCAGCTGCACTGAGCCCTCATTTTGCATAGATTTCAAGGAGGTTTGTTGATGCTGAACATTTCTAGAAAATACAGATCTTTTCTTTGGGAACACCCTGCCTACAGAAAGCATCTGACTGGCTGGGTTCTGTCTAGCCTGAGCTACGGGCAGCCCAGTCCTGAAACAATGACCACATTTCTCTTTTGGATCAAAGAGCAACTTAGAAAGGTTTTCACTTCCCTCAGTCAGACCATGTGTGTCCACTGCCTGCATGCTCACCAGCATGGGCTCCTTCCTTCCCCCCACTCTCAGAGCTCGGCTGTCGGGTGTGTTTGTGGAAGGAGGCTGTGAACAGAAGAGACAGGCACGGTGCAGAGGGGTGGTAGGCAAGCCTCCAGCACCAAAGATGCTTTCCTCAATTCTTCCCCTTCCACTGAGCAGCACAGCCCTACAGTGACAAACTCCACAGCCTCCCAACGATGCTCCCAAGCAAAATCAGCCAACAGGCTCTTCACTGAGGAGGGCCTGAAGCTCCCAGGGCAGATCCATGCTCGGGAATGAATCCACACTGAAATAAAAGGTTGGTCCACTCCCCGCTGTGGACTCTCCTCAAGGCCTGCAAATGGCAGAACTCCCTGGGCTTGCCCTGGATTTAAAATCTGTACCTGACAGCAGCTTTTGCTCCACAGCTGCACAATGTGAGGACTCTTTTCTCACTTCCTATTTCAGAACTGGAGAGCTGGAATGAACTGCACTGAAAGAGTATGACATGATCACACAATCACACGGTTTGCCACTGTTAAGTCCCTTCACATTTACATGATAAAGGTCAGCCAGCAAAAAGGATAAGTGTGCAATGAAGCACAGAAACACGTTTTTAAAAAGTGCTTAACTTCGGAAATTTTGGATAAATCGATGTGAATTTGACAACATTATCCTGCAGAGTCAGGAAAACTATAGTGATCATCAGAACTGACTAAAATGAAAAGCAATTTTTCGTGCATATTTTCCAAGATTCATGTATTATTTTCTTTTCCTCTGCTTTTAATTTTCAGCCAATGAATGCAGCTTTGTATGCACGTATGTCAGCTTATTTTATTTACTGATCATAAACCTGATTTTTAAAGCAAGGAAGAGCTGTGTTAAACTGGATTAGTGTTCCATACTGGATTAGAGTGTTCAAAACATTTACCAATATTGAGCACTTTTAGCACTTTTATCGTGGTTGCATTGCTTTTTTGGCACCTAACATCCTGACCCTGCATGCCTCAGGCTCATTGCCCAATCTAACAAAGTGTTTGCATTAAGCACGGTCAGAAAGTGGCAAGGGTGGAACCTGCTATTCCTCCCAGAGCTTTCTCTCCTCAGCCTCTCCTCTTCTTAGCAGAAATAGAGCTCTAACTTCATCAAGGCTTGCTTCTCATTAACACTTAATAATGCCACTCCCAGATCTTCATGAAACATTCATCAACCTCACAAAACTCAGAAGACTGTCTTAAAAAATGTATGAGATTTTTATGATATTAAAAAAATTATGCATATGAGTATCTTTCAGTTGAACTCCAGGCTTTTAAGTCTGTTTTTCATAAGGCTCGGTTTTCCAGTTTGGTTATGACTGAGTAGGCTCTCCTCTGCAGCAAGGTGGGTTAAACAGTTTTGTTTTCTAAGGAACACACATACAAAACCAGTTGAAACTAGGGCCTGAAAAGAGCCACCAAGTAGCACACAATGATGGACGGAACTGAAGCTGGGAAGAAGGGAAACTGTGGGGAATTGGTGTTAGAATGTTGTGAAAACAGGCAGCGAAAATGTTTGATTTCTGTTACCAGTGATCATGGAAATCAAGGAAAACTGCAGTGCAGTGCAACTGAGTTACAACTGCAAGCAGAAAGAGCACTCAGAAAGGCAAGCATTTATAAAAGGCACAAACAAGCCAAACTGTTCTGTACAATGCAGTAGTGGTGTTTCCCATGTCAGCTCTGGCTTCAGAATCAGCTGTCAAGGAGAGAAAAGGGCAATTACATCAAGTTATGGGTTAATTCCCTGGCACCTGAGACATTCCTCTTAGCAGCACTTTTTCCAGGCGTAGAAGGGAAGGAACCATAAGGCCTATTTCAGATTCATCCCCTTTAATACGGGGGGAACATGCCATGCAGGACTGGCCAAGGCAATCCTGACACTATTTCACTGTGTCCACACGTTTCCCTTCCAGCCTTAGAGCAAAGCTGGAGAAGCAGAAGTTGTCATGGGCACGGTCACCTCATGCAAGTTATTTTAACCTGGCACTTCAGCCCCTTTCTATCACATCCCAGCGAGAGGGACCCGATGGTCCCTTCCCCAAAGCTCCACAGTGATGCCATCCTGCCTGGCCTCACAGATACCCCTACAGCTGTGACACAGCTCCGGGCCACAATGAGACAAAAACCCACTTTTTGTAACTTTTAGTCGTTTTCAACACTATTGCTCAGACAAAGAGGAAAACCCAAAACTGAAAAAATGGGCTCCTGTCATCATCCTTTGGGCTGAAGATGCCAAAACTTCTGCCTGTACCCCTGGAGGGTGTGACTGTGCAGCTCCCAGCCATGGGCAGCAGCAGGTATTGCAGGACAGACCCTACTGGGGTCACTAGGATGGGTGTGTGAGGCAGGAGGTGCACAATCAAGTAGTCATGCTGTGGCTGAACATGAGAAAGTGTTAAAAGTCTGCAGAAAAATCACTGTTTTCTGAGAAAATTGTACTATCTTTTTTCCCTACCACTTACTCAAGTCACAAGAGGATGAACAATCCATATGTAAGAGAGATTAATTATTGCTGGATTTACTAATGGCATTTGCTTTGGGCAGAAGGTCTCGGGACTCCATAGTGGTTTTACTGCTCTGCTGACCTTGCAATCGATTGTTCTAATTAATAATTTCAATTAATATTAAAACCAGGTATTACTGCAGAGAAGTCACGTCCTGTACTTGCAGGAGACTCTTCATTGATGGGCTTATTCAAAGCAGAGTTCCCATTCAACAAGGCTCATCTTTAAATTCATACACTATATTTTGAGATCCCTGCAGATAATATTGATAATATTTGAAATACTCTTAAAAAGGAAAATAAAATAGAACATCTTTCAGTAATTCGCATACATCATAGGTGAGTTTTGCAGAGTGCCTACATCATTAAAGAAGATTAAACAAGACCTCTGCCTATATTTTTGCTGAAATGTATCCCCTTCCCTTACAGAGAGAAGATTTCACTAACCAGAATAATGGAGAACAGCAAACGATACCATTTTGATTTGTCTGTATTTATATTCAGCAACCTTTAAAGAAAGCTTCAGCACCCCATGCTATGGAACATTTAGATCTGAAAACTGAAGGAGAAAAAAAATCAGTTTTCAAAAGGTTTGCAGAGGTGTGCTGGAGCTGTGCAGTTACAGGGACCTTATCATCCACCCCCACAGCCCCAGAGAGGGACCACAGCACAAAGCACAGCATCCCTCATCTGCTGCTGCAGGTGTGGAGGAAAGGAGGGCTTGGTGGTCTCAGTGTGGGCACTCACACCTCATGGCTCCTTCTGAGCTCAAGGATTTTGTGCCTCAAGTTCTCTTTTCCTCTGTGGGGACGATATTTCACCTCACAGGGATGTTGTAGAAATAAATTACCTAACTACAGAGAGTAGGGAGAGCCTGAGTAATGAGCATGGGGAACAGGCCTGAGAGGAAATGAGTAATCCTGCCTCCAGAGCACAGCCTGGGCCATGCACAGTAAATAAGGCCTGGAGGCACATGAACAATGAGGTTAAACAAAATATTGAACAGCCACTCATTAAGAGCAACATAAAGCCAGGGAGCCTTCTCACTCCCTGCTCGTGGTCATCTACCACGGTAATCGGGGGCTGTATCCCTGTGTGTGCATGCAAGAGGCAGGATCTGGGCTGCAGAGGACACCTGGCTTCTGACAATTCCTACTTTTGGGATGATTTATAATGCAATCTCAAGGTTATCTGTGTAGGCGTGTGTGTGTGTGTGTGCGAGGGGAAGCACTCACCTCTCCTGCTGTCACAACATTCAAGGTGCAATGGATTAAGACTTCTCCATAGATGCAGGGAGCCGCAGAGAGGGGATTTACTCACAACTTCAGCAGTGATTTAATTCAGAGCCACACCATGTGGGTGTAATTACTCACTGTGAATGAGTTGCCTCCCATCCTGGAAAAGCCATCTGTAGAGCAGCCCGAGAGCTCTGTGCAGACAGCGTGGACCCACGCCTGCCACCACGTGTGAGCGAGGCGAGGGTGGGAGGTGCAGGAGGTGCTGTGGCTGTGGCAGCAGTGCATGCACACGAAGGCAGAGGACCCGAGCCATCCCCGTTACCTGTTCAGCCAACAGTGAGGCCAGGCTTGAGTAAGCATCTGCAAACTCTGGGCCGTACTTAATGGAGTCCCGCAGCAAGATTACAGCTTCCTCCTTCTTCCCTTGGGACCTGCAGGGAGGAGGGAAAAAAACCAGAAAGAAATATTCCTGTAAGTACATGTTTAGGTTATCCCACTGATTAACTACTTTAAAGAGACGTGGAAGTCCCCGGCTTGACCTTTTCAACAAAGACTAAATGATTCATTCACGCCTCCTCTCCACACTGTGAGCACCCAGCATTTCCTCAGCCCATCGCTGTCTCCAGCAGCTGGGAGGATAGAGACTTTAATGACTCTATGCAGTTAGGTATCTGAAAGGAGGGTGCTGAGAGGATGGAGGCACTGTGATCTGGGAACAGGGCATTCACTCTCACTTCAGTAGGCTGGAGGCACTGTAACACTTCATTTCCTCTACTAAAACCTTGAGGAGTCTCTGCATGTTCCTAGACAAGTGCTCTTACAGATCTACTTGCAATTCCATTATTTTGAAATGAAAATATCTGCCTAGGATTGCTAAATAATTCCTTAGCATGTCGATCATTAGGCTGGAGGAGTTCTGTTCTTCAGATCCTAAGGATTATGAACAGAGATAGCTGAGAGGTGGCTATGCTGATGAACTAGTTTTTTTTCCCCAGCATTGCTCTGCGTTTATGGCTATGGAAAATGGAAAAGGTTTCCTAACAAAAATCTTGGGATGTTTATTTATTTGAGCTACAGTTTCTCCAGTATCGCTCTGTATTTCTCTCCTTTGAAAAATGAGAAGGTTTCCTGAACAAATATCTAAGGATGTTTAGCTGGGCTGAAACAACATTTTCCTTGTGCTGGGTGTACAAAGAATATGAATAGTGGGGCTTAGAAAAAGAAACAAAGGGCTCTGAGGAAACAGAAAGTACGTGAACACCTTGCTGCTTTGGCCTTAGATTCCATCTGAGTGGCATGGTCAAGTAACCAGATCTTGTTTATAAGGTGCAAATTTCAGCTGATAATATATGTGGCTTTGCAGATTTTTTCCCTTTCTAGTTGTGTAACTGGAAGAATATTTTGCCTGTGCATTAAGCTAAGTAAAACCAGTTGTGCTGGTCTTTTACTTCTTCCAGTGGTGTTCCATATAAATTACACAAATGAAGCAAAAACAAATAAAGAACCACTTTTCCCCTACACTAATTAAAGTCTAGCTAGCTTGTCAATTTATAAAACTTTGGGATCCCTTGGCTGAAGTTTCACGACACATTTTTATAAATCAAAACCAGATGACGGCTTTATAAAGGTATTGATGTTTGGCAAAAAATGTAGGAAATGCCCGCTACAGAAATAAAAGGATTAAGTGATCCACTCAGCAGCAGTAAAAGTTCCCATTAACCACAAGCATTCCCTCTGAACATGGGGCAGCCCTCTTAATCACTCTTTTATTCCAAAATGGCCTCTTTTTTTCTCCATTTGATCCAAGAACAATGTTTGTCTCCTGAAAGTGGGGGTAAAGAGGAAAAGATTATGGCATCCTTTTATGTGACAGACTGAATTACATTAAAAAAAGCAGATCCAGTAGTTTCTCAGAGGGCTTAGGCCTGCAAGATACCAAGTGCTCTGGCCAAGCACTTAAATGTGTACTTAACTTTTATGTATGCAAGTTGAAAATTAATTACTGGTTGAAGTGCTTTCCTGGCTCAAGGCCAACACTTTGCAGGATCAAGGCCATCTCTTATATAAATCTCCTACAATTTGGGAGAGCACAAAGCATTGAAAGAACAGTCCAATACGCTAATTTACCATAAACTGGGGATCTGGAGCAGGAATAGTTAGGTAATGTGTATCTTCACTGTGACAGAGAGAAGAACAAATTCAACTGACATGAGCAATCTGTGACCACTTACTCCAATTTTTACCCAAATTACCCTGTTTTATAATAGCCTCTCTTGACTCCCTCTCCCACCTGAGCTCACAGCCTTGCCTCTACAATCAGCACGCTCAAGCTGAAAGCAAGGAACAGCTCTTTCCACCGAGAGCATCTCTTACATATTTTTGCAAGTGCCCCGCAGTTGGAGAAGCACCAGGTTAAACCACCCTGCCAAAGTCTGGTGATGCACAGGGCTGTTTGCACTGGAGCCAATTTCACGTGCAACAGAGAGCAGCCTAGGAATTAGTGCTCTAAAGGACTTTGTAACTTTCAGATTTTATTTTGTGAAGTTATTTAGACTGTATTAAAGCCAGAAACACAGAACTCGACAAAGGCTCCACAACTCCTCTGAACAAATTTTTACAAGGATACAGAGAAGCCAGAGCCAAACTCTTCTCAGAGGTGCACAGTGACAGGACAAGAGGCAACAGATGCCAGAGTAGGAACACTGGACATCCTGATCAGATATAAGGAAAAATATTTTTGATTAGATATAAGGAAAAATATTTTTCGCCGCAAAGGTGGTCAAACACTGGAACAGGTCGCACGGAGAGATTGTGGCATCTCTGTCCTTGGAGGCATCCAAGATTCAGCTGGACACAGCCCTAAGCAATCTGATCCAATCAGGCTTGCTCTGAGCAGCTGGCTTGATCTCCAGATGATCTCCAGAGACCCTAGGTTATAACAGGAACCTAAGTTATCTTTTCAATCTGCTGCAACAATTAGACTGCCAGAGTTTGGGGGGGGGTGTTTAACCACAGTCTCCAATGTGTATGTGATACTGAGGGACACCTACAGCCCTTCATGAGACACAGAGTATCCTGCAGAGGCCATTCAGAAAGCCAGATGCAGTATCACTGAACATCGCCACTCAGATTGCTTCTGAATGAAAGGAGGGAACGTTTCACTAGCTAAAAGGTCTTAAATCTCCACACATGGAATCTCTAGCTGATGTTCTTCAGCATCTCCAGGCAGTTCCACAAGCCTGTGTCAGCACACTCACATACACGCAGAAGCCTGTATCAGAGAGGGCAGACAGGCCTTCCTCTTCTGAATAGATGGGTTTCCTAAATAGATGGGACTAAACCACAACAACAAACACTCAGGCCATGTTGTATGTTACTCTACATCTAGAAGAGAATCAGTCCTTTGAGTGAACTCAAGATTCAGGGGAGATAGTTTCTAGGCATTTCACTTTCCCCTTGAAAACGAAGCTGTGACACCCTCAAAGCACATGAGAGTTCTGAGGTTTTTCTTCATAAGGAGCAGTGCACTGAATATTGCAGTGCTTTAGGTGTGGATTGATACAGCACCACAAATAAGAAGTTCTTATCCATTCTTCCTGCAACAGAAAGCTGAGATTGATATTTATTTCAAACGTTCACAATATTTTATTTCTTGTCTCTTTACAGAACAACCCACAGGCTATAAATTTGTGAGGTATTCTGAATGATATTTATCTGTATCTCAGTGAACCTGAATTTATACAGAGGCAACAAATACTCAAAACACAAGAAAGCAGCATCAGGCTGCTCTGTGTCACTGATCACAGACCATGAAAGCAGAGAGATTTCTCACTTTCAGGTAGGCCATCTTTTGGGTCTATTTTAAGTAAGAAATCTGTTGGCATTGTTTAATTATCTACTCTCCAATATTTATATTAGGCACAAAAATGATGACATACAACTTTATTTTAGGATATGTAAACAAAACTAGAGGCTTATGCAGCCATTACCCTGCAATACTTCCTGAGAACATTCATCTTCTGGCACATAGCTGTCTTCTTTATGTGCAAACAGAAAATAGAAACATCATTTTTCATCTATGGCTTCCACAGAAAACAACTTAAAAATTCCAGCCTGTGTCCTCAAAACAGTTTTTTACTCAAGTTTAAATCACATGCAATGGACACTTAAATAGCTTATTTGCATGGAATAACGAAAGGCAGATTCCCACATGGGAATGGCAGACCCATCCTTCCAAAATCCTGGACTTCCCTTTTCTCAGTACTCCAGAGGAGATGAAATCTAATATCCACCATCAGATTTGCACACTATGAGCAGGGATGGGTACAACGAAATCAGCAGAATTCAACTGGGAATTCCCCATGCCAGACAATTTCATTACATGTCCCAGTACAAGCAGTGCTGTTACTGGACATGCCTGAAGTGTTGCAGGTCTGTCTGTTCCTGATCTGCACCATGCTCTGAAGCCTTTGTAAAGAGGACAGAAGATGCTTTTATTGCTTGACCATTTATCTTCTCTCTGACATATGTTTAAAAATCAAAACACTCTTCATAATGTCTCACAACACAGCCAGAAAGTAGTATCTGCCTGTAATGTTCTGCAAATTTCCATTTTATTTCATTTATTACCCATATTACACTAGCATTTAGTGTCTGCAGAATACTGGCTGCCGTATATATACATTTATATATCTATATGAAAGGATAATTTGGAGACATGGGTAGAAAATATAAATAAAGACATTATTTGTATTTTGCTAAGCTGCTGGATCATCCAGGAAAGGTGCTGGCCAAAGGGTTTGGGACACCATTTTAGGGGAGACATTCATCTAGGATCTGCCCATGCAGCATCTGCTCTATGTATGTGCTAATTCCTCCACCGTGAACTCCACCTATTTTTTAGCAGGTTTTTTAAAGCTGAACAGGGAGATGAGGGCACCCAGATTCCAATACATCTGGATAATACTACTGCTGTGCCCAGATGTGCTACACTGTTTTGGAAGCCCAAAGGAAGTTTAGAAAATGGGAGCGAATGGATGTGGGAAAAGGGCAGGTGGATCCTGAGTGCTTCCTTTTGACAAGTTTAGCACAAGCATGACACACATTTAACATACTGCAAAATGTGGCACCACAGAAGGATGCAGAGCACTTACAATCCAACAGGACACACACTATCTTAAGTATCACATTGTGAAAAACATGACATATTGCACAGAAAACAAACAGCAGTTCTACGAAATTTTCCCCACATGTCTCCTTTGTGCTTTTCCAGTGCAACAAATCCAGTTTTTAACCATCTGCTGGGTCATAAGAGTCCACTGACAGGCCAGATTTAAGCATAATTGACGTGGGATGTCCTGGTGCTCCTTCTGACTTACATCCTTTCATATTAATATTTTATATTAAGAAAGGAAAAAACAAAACATAGCAGAGAATAATAATTAAGGCACACATTATGGATTTAAAAGGCAATATGTATTTTTAAACACCATTGCCACCTAAAATAATTTTCAATCAACCAAATTTGATTAATAATACAAAGATCTTTCATTTCTCTTGCAATAAGACTGTACCATTTTCCTACCTTGTGAGTATATCCAGTAAAGCACTTACCTACTTTCTATTTAAGATTACTCATTTCCCATATTCTAACCTCAAATTACAAGTAAACCTCAAGGTTTACTTGTAATATTATTCTGATAATTTCTCCGCTACTGAGCAGACCAGGTAGAACTTCGGCAGCGCACTTAATATCCTTTATACAAATCCACACTCAAAGTTACATTTCAGGACCAGAAAGATCAAGTTTTAATGACCCAGTGCCACTTTAAAACCAGTCCCACACTAAGCCTGTCATGGTATAACCAGCACAAAGCCCAGTCTGCTCTAAAAGATTTACTGAGACCCATTATCAGCAAAACAAGGGCAGTTCATATCAGCAAAAATGTACTTTCACTGCTGTAGTTTATGCAGTTCTGTCAGCAAATACCACAATATCCTCACAAAACCAAGGACCTTTCTGCTGGTGCTAAATGGAGATTTTTTTTTTTTAATTGAACCCTTTGCAGATCTTATCATACTAGCTTCTTGTACAGATCTAAGTTTAGTCTTTAGATGTGGTTAGTCAAATTAATTTGCATGATTATGATTGTCTGCTATTCTCCTTGCTAAAGGCTGACACTAAATAACAATGAGTGAAATAATGAGCTCATCAACTTGTTTTTAACCATACAGGGATGTGAACCAGCCTTTCCCTCAAATCCAGACCCACCTGCTCTGCAAGGGAATGAACCCTCTGCTGCTCTGAGCATCTCAGCATAAGGTGCTTATGCCTAAACTACACAACACCTTTCCATACAGCTAATGAGGAGAAGTGGGAACTTGCAGAGAGGGAATTTTTTGATTATCTGATGCCCGCCTTTGAACAATACATCTTCCTCCCCTAGAAAGGTTTACACATCTCCAAGATCTCAGGTGACTATCTGGGTTTAGGCAACTCATTTCTGATGCCTGTTTTGGAACAAGTAAATTTCCTACAACTGAAACACACTTGCAAACAGCACCTGGAGTGATGTGGCAGACAGCACAAGGATATCCAAACTAAGCCTCACCTTTGTGCCGGCACTTTTGGATAGCACTAAGAAATAACACCATTTCTTCACCAGCTGGCAGAAAAAAACCACTTTGGTGATGTGTGTACAGGCAATGTGAATTTTCTTGGTGCCAGACCTGCATTCAACTTACTTGAGCAGGTTGCCAAGGTTGAAGAGAGCTCGGTTGTGCTGAGGGTTGAGCTGAAGGGCCCGTCTGTAGTAGTCCTTTGCCTCCACCACGTCTTTGGTCAACGTCCCCAAGTTGTTGAGAGCACTTGCATGACGAGGGTACAGCCTGGGAAAAATGAAATACCAACTTACAGATGCTCATTAATTGACAAATAAAGCTGAATTAAGTAAAAGTATCCAAAGCTGACTCTGCCACCAATGCTGTTTGGCCTTCAATAAAGGGATGAATGTCAGCTAAAAAACCCTGTTTTCCCTTCATTTGCTGCAGGTCAGATGCAATCCTGAAGACCCTTTTCAACTCCCAAACAGATAGCAAATCAAATCTTCTCCTATGGTTCCTATATACCTCCAGGGCAAAGTGGAACACTGAATAGCTTTGAAAACCTATCTTACCCTTCAAGCAACAGGCATAGTGACTAAAGCAGCCTGACTGTTTTTATTCACAATGCTTTTGCAACAAGCAAGAACTGCCTTGTCAAAAAATGTTTCCAAGGGAAATATGCTTTGATACATACAGAATCCAACACTACACCATTTAAAATTATTTGTTGGGGTTTTAAAATCTTTTTTTTTTTTCACAATAAAATAAAGTGCAAAAGGAAACCTGAAATCAGCTGTTGAACAATGCTTTCAAGACCAAGCAAAATGATAAAAGAATCTGGAACCAGACTGCTTAACAGTATGAATTCTCTAAGCTTCTTGTAGCATTTGGTTCAGTACAGTTCTCCTTTTATCTGACCCGTTGATCTTTATATCTGCCTGTTTCAGTTACCAGATTACATATTCAGCCCAGTGCATCTCTGTTAAAATTCTCCACGAATTAAGCAGCAGGTCATAGTCCATTCAGCAGTTTAAATTCTCAAAGTTGTGCTCCTACATTAATATTTTAGTTTGTAGGTTGTCCTGGGTTGCAGTGTATTCTATCACCATCCTCATGAGCTGTTGAAATCAGGTGGGGCAGTGTTTCCTTGCCTCCTCCCCCTGGACTATCTTTCTGTTAATGGCCCATCATTGTCCTGTGCATGACTCAGAGATAACTCCCTCCGGACTATCTTCTGTTGATGAGCCTCATCAACACTTGGCCTCATGACTCATTACCCCATTGTGAGATGCTCCACCCAGAGGGAGGAACCAAGCATCCCATCGTGGATATAATCTGGGACTCTGAACACCAGAGACAACCTTTCCAATGGATTTCCAGAGGACGGGCGCTACACAGCCACCACTGGACCTTCTGAGGAAGAGCAGACCCTTTCCACTGGATCACTGCTTCGACAGAACCACATCCACCACTTCAGGAGGACTGTAGCCACCATTTTATTGGACTGCTACCGCCACCCTGACTAACAGGGTGTCAGGTTATATCCTGGCTCTGTCAGTTTAACCCAGTGTTTTCTGCCTTTTTTAAAAATTTCCCTATTAAATTGTTATTCTGACTTGGTGCCTCCCACTGGTTTGTTTTCAAACTAGTACATAGGTCCTTCACCAGAAAACTCCAGACGTGGAAGCGATCCAGGACAAGATTCAAGTATCCAGGACCCTTTGTGCAGTAAGTAGGTGAGAACTGAGGGTCATTACGATAAGGAAATAAATTTCTGACAGACGCCCACAGAGGTCCCTGGTGACCAGCTGTGTGAGAAGTTCTGATGCTCTGAGGACAAGTCATCTGACAGTTCTTTGCCTTAGGTCCCTCATGGGAAAGTGATGTGGATAATGACATTAAAAGCAGTTGGCTATGAAAGCACAGGGTACAGCATGGGAAGGGGCATTTAAAGGAAGAAGGGATTAAGACTCTATAGTATAGCCTGACTAAAGTTTGCAACTGTTTTTAATCCAAGACTTTCCATGGTGGGATTTTTTTTTTTCTTTGCCTGGAGTTTTTCACCATGTCAGTTCAGCCCTGGGATTTTCTGTGCTTAAGTACCATGAATAATTTAGCATTTTATACACTGCTGCAACATTTGTATCAGTCACATTTTCACTCCACAGCTCATAAATGATTTTGGCAAGGTCTTATTTGGGGGTGAAGCTGGAAACAGTCAAGGGAACTCTGGGAGAAATGGGTGTACACCATTAAGTAAGAGAAAAGCCCCAAGTCCTTTTTCCACCTAGCAAACAAGCACTGCAAAGCCACGTATTTGAGGAGAAATTGTTCAGGGATGCAGCCATGTGTGTTTTTTAAAAAGTGGCCTGTTATAATAACAAAAGATATATATAGTGACCATCATTCATAGCAAATAAAGACTACAGAGTGCCAGCATCCCTCCCACACAGATGAGCATCCCATCTCGCAGAGGTCACCACTTCTGCTGCAAGCCCTCAGGTGCACTGCCCAGTGTCCACACTCACCCTCGCCACCTGCATTCGCTGCTCAAGTGACTTGGGAAGAGACCCCTACCTGAACTTGTCACAGAGTAGCAAAGAGTAGGAAATCTGTAGTGAGAACTGAGTTGACATAGAAATAGCACCACTTTCCATCACTGAAGCTCCCCAGTGAGCCTGATGCATTTTGGGATGTGAGAGGCTTCCTGTGCTTGGAGAAGTACCAGCAAAAGACAAGATGATGATGAGGGTGTAGTGTGGAGTCTTGACCTTGGCCCTCAAATCCATCTGTCATCTAGTCTAAGTCTTTCCAGGGTGGGAGAAATGTGTTCCAGAGCAACAGCAGGGGAGGAAAGAAAAGGGCCAAGCTTGCTTGTTCTTCAGCACTTGGAATGCAGCTCTGTGTGACACCTTGACCAGACTCTTGAGCAAAGAACATCTCAGGGCAAATGACCAAGGGCTCGGTCTTGTTTCCCATTTTCTCCATGGGATTTTGACATCGTTTTGGACCAAGAAAAAGCTCTGGCAGTTGCATTTTTTGAGCCTTTTTTACCAGAAGGCTATGATAAAAGCATGAGCTACTTCTGTCAGTACTCACGCATAAACCAGCTCTAATATTTGACATGAAGTCACTTGAGTTATGAGTGGGCAAAAGGATTTCAGACAATTCTTGGGCAAGTCAGAAACAGATTAACATTTTACAGCCCTAAACCTGATGGTTTTTCTCTCAAATTTTCAGAAATTAATTCTGTTCTTGGCCTTTAGTGCTCCTATGGCATTTTAGGCCCAGGAGATTTGCTTGCACCAATTTGGAGTGAATGAAAACTCAAGATTAAAGAAGGGAACTGATTTCACCTTTAAAGTGCACAGTTCTGACCAGCAGCTCCATAAATACACTTCCGAGCTCAGTGCTAAAACCTCTCAACACCAAATCACAGCAAGTCTCTCTTGTATCCTGGGCTCTATTTCTTGTCTTTTACATTTATTCATTACATCTTGTTGCCCTTTCCAAGAAATGTAAGTGAAAACCCAGAACCTCAGCAAGCACAAATTGTCTGCTTAAACCCACTTAGCATCTGGCCTGAAGAACTTAGGCCATCTGCAATTTTACATATCTGAACAAAAGAGAAATTCTGACCCCAGCGAGCTAAGGCAGTGGCGTTGGGCTTTGCCGCTAGGGCTCAGCTCTTTTATTTCTCTCCAAATATTTCATTTGGAATATTGCTTTATTATGGTGGTAGAGCAGGCTGCCACTCAACTGAGTTCAGCAGAACAACCAAGCCTAAGAGAGAATCACCTCTGGTAAAGTAACCAGAGCCAGAGTCTGAGCCCATGACCATCCATGCCATTACAGAATCAGTGAACGACAGAATGTTTTGGGATGTAAAGACCATCTTTTCCAATTCCCATCCACTATGGGCAGGGACACCTTCCACTAGACCAGGTTTTTCAAAGCCCCATCCAACCTGGCCTTGGACACTTCCAGGAATGGGGCATCCACAGCTTCTATGAACAATGTGTTCCAGTGCCTCAACATTCTCACAGTAAAGAATTTCTTCCTAATATCCCATCCAAACTTGCCCTCTTTCAGTTTATGCTGCTTTCACACCACCCTCAAATCGTTCCCAAGAATGGTCCAGGCCTGAGCCCACGTCAGAGTTTGGTCCCAAAAGCCAAGGTGGACTTGGCCACTGTCTCTCAGAGATACAAACATTTACTGAATACTTCCACGTCAATTTATGCCAGTTGACCTCCAGGCTAGAGAATGTGGACCAGATCATTTTTTTATTCATTAACATGGATGTTGAATAAAGGACTAGCAGCCCTATTTAAACTACCCTCTGTTCAGGCACACCCACTTCTGTCAATAACAGCTCCCTGGGAATAAAAACAGAGCACAACAAAGTCTTGTGGCAGGATTTACGCAGGAGCATAAACCTTGACCACAAGTTACCAACTGAACCAACATTTACTCAAGAACTTGCTTTTGCTGTAGGTGGCTTGTTGTAATGGAGGGAGACACATGTACTTCTCCCATTTTGAAGTTATCAGGAGGTTTGTGATGTTTATCAAGACTTCTGGAATTGGTCTCAATGAATCCTAATATTCAGCATTAGCTTATTTTGATCATAAGCTCTCTAATGCAAACATTGTCTCTTCTCCATTCTTCATTGATACGAAGAATGTGTTTATTTCTTAGAAGGGTTAGAAACACATTACCAGGACAAGGAGCTCTCCAATTAACCTGGGGTCTCTTCATGCCACAATAACGACAATACTCAGAATCCAGACTTTGTTTTATAAACCATCACTCTGAGGACACTGAGATGCAGGAGATCAATTATTAGAACATATCTAGCTTATTTTGCAGCTTCTCTTACGAAACAAAGCTTTCTACGTGGACATATATAGAGCTGTATTTTCCTTGCCACCACCACTGATAATGGTAACAGTCTGCAGGCAATACCCTTCTTGCTATGCATCTGATTAGGCAGAAATTCCTCTAGGCTTCACCTAATCAAATGCAAGTGCTGCATTATTTATGAAACAAAGCTGAATTTCATTAAACTTATTCTACAAGTAGCAGTTCATGTAAAAAATCAGTTTATCCTTTCCTTTAGAAATCAGAATAATTTTCTTTAAAATCTACATTCAAGGATAATTATAATAGAAGTCTTGGAATAGCAAAATTATGGGAAAGCAACCCATGAAAGTACATTTTAAAGCAGACTGAGATTTCATTTCTTAAGAGAAGACAAGTGGGATGTTTCCTTGTTGCAGAATGAATAATTCAAACGGTTCCTCCAATGCTGTATCTGCAATTGTCAGAATAAATTTCAGCAGCCTTCCCTTTAACTATTACAGGTATAGACTGCACAAGAACTCCTGTTAGTAATTATCCCCACTTCTTTTAGGTTAGCAAAATTCCCTCTAATACCACTGAACAAAAGCCCTTTTGACTTGCACAGTCAAGAGATTTCCAGTTTCCCAAGACGATACCAGGTATAAAACAGATACAGTCATCAAAACGCTGATGACCATTTATTCTGCTTTTTCATTTAATGCCACTATTATCTGAAATGGTAGGGGTATTTAAAAAAAAATTTGAAGGGCTTTGTTTGGCTCCTATCTGAATTACAAGACAATTACAGAAAGAAGAGAAAGGGAGGAAATTTGTTGTCATGACTGCAACCTATGATCCTCTAAGAATTTTAATTCTTTTAATTCAGATTGAGAGAGACCACTTAAACAACTGGCAAGTTCTGCTCACAGTCCTGCCTTTAAACATCACCTGGTTTGGTGCCAGGGGTATTCAGGGGAGGAAGGCATTAGTGCGACAACTACCCAGCATTATGTGGGTTTTGCACAGGCATTGCTGTGTGGGTAGCAAGCAGCAGGGGATGGGGCCAGACCAACATGCAATTAGCCTGGAAAACTACCATGGACAGCATGGAAAAGGCTGTAATGTCATCTTTCAGGGGTCTGGGCAGCCCCCCACAGGCACTGCATGATAGAAGAGGTTACTGAAAGCAGCCCAGAGACACTTCTCAGAACTGGGACAGTCCTGAGATGTCACATGAGGGTGACTCTTCCTGATGCTCCAGCCCAGTGACCAGCCCTTCACCACTCTCCAAGGGCTGACAAAAAGCCTGTTGAAAGCACGCTCCCAGTGACTTATGAGTTCTTATAACCATTATAAAACTCGTAAGCAACCCCGATCATCATTAACCCAGCAGCCATGACATGGCAGCAGCAGAAAGAAAAATCTGCCTGCATCATCTCCATAATATTCAAAGGAGCTCCAAGCATACTATTTTCTTCTATAAATAAATAATAAAATAATAAATGAAAAATAATTTAAAAATAAATGATTCAGTTGGGGAGATCTAGTGTGCCTGTTTTTTGTTAATGCATCTTTTGATTAAATAATGCATTTAAACTCAGCACTCACAGGGACCCCGCCACCTTTGAGGCAGCTGTGATAACTCAGCCCCCTGTGCTGCCCTGACAAAACAGGCTGTGTCACCTCTCTGTGGCAAGAGGAGAGCTTGAAGAGCCCTGGGTCAGACCTCTCACCACTCCTCCTCCATACAACAGGACACTTCCCTGACAGCCACTCTTGGCTCTCCTGATGCCTGTCCAACCCTACCACAAAGCTCAGCATCCATGGGGCTCCCTGCAGCCACATTAGGCACATGGACTCAGGCCTTAATTACCCAGGCCCAATTACTTGCTGGCAGGATGGCAACTTGCTTTTAAGGCACGTTTTACCCCATTCCAATATATACTGTAATTATTGGCATTGTTTTGCCAACGAAAGTAAGAATGTTATATGAATAACGTTTCCATCTGTGCCAAGTTTTAATACTGCCCATTTTGTATTTACTCCAGTATACCATTTCAAGCCAATTTTCCAATTTTAATATTACATCACACTCGTTTTCATGTATTTATGTGAGTTCTCAATAAAGCTCTATGTCAGGCTGAATTAAAGCACGATTTGATGTAATTCTGAGACCAGTCATCCTTTGGGGAACAATCCTGCACTGGCAACAATTCAGGTCATGGCCTCATGACAGTGTGGCACCTTGTTCCAAGAGCAGCTCTACATGATGTGTAGGTCATGAAGGCAGATCCTATGTCTTCCTCAAAAAGGTTTTCAACTTGCAACATTTGAATTTCTTTCATAGAAGGAGAGGTGATCCTGCAATATCAAGCAGCAGCTGGCTGTCTCTTGAAGAGTTCTAGTAGTTGCATCAATATTTCCTCAAAGGTAACACCCTTCAGCTTGGCAGAAGGTTGTGGCAGGCTGGGGTTTTTGTATTTAAAAAAGCACCTAGAAATCCTGCTGAAAGTCAGGCAAGTGAGAGATCTAATGCTTTTAGGTTCCTTTGAAAGCCTCAGGCATAATCTTCTTCGGTGAAAGCATGACAAAGCAGCAAGATTCCTGGCTGTACACAGCACAGCCTGGAGCTGGGTATTACATCACACCCTTTTCCATGCACTCGGCTGCAAGGGGGTCCTGACACAACACCAGGAGTAAGACAGGGAGTGATCCCATCCCAGTCTGGTGCTGGGGGCTCAAAGAGCATCCCTGAGCAGTGCTGTGGGTCCCATGAGGATCCTCATTGCTGTTACATGGGCCAGCTCAGCTCCTGAGGGAGGTCCTGCTCACAAGTCAGCGCGGGGTCATGCCTGATCAGCAGCGTCTACAGCAGGATCTTGATCTAACCTGGGATCTCCAGAGGCTGACTGGGTATAAATAGCAAGTGCTGAATCACAGCCAGGGATCAGTGGAAGGAAGTAAGGTCCTGGTTTTATGGCTTCTCCCCCTGCCCATCAGCCCAGCAGGCAGGAACAGCAGCCCACAGGCGCCCTGCCACCAGCAAACCCTCTCAGCAGGGTGAGCCTCCAAGGCTGAAGGGCAGAGCACCCTGATATTGAGGGAAACCTCTCCAGGACAGAAATGCCAAAACAAACAAACAAACAAACAAACAAACCAGAGACTCTCAGTAGATTTAATCTGTAAATTGACAAAAACCTCGTTAATTCTTTGAGCTTGACATCCATTAAGGAAAAATACCCCCAACCCACAACAATATCTGAAAGCTTGCCATTCAAATAACCAATCTGTAGCACACTAAACAATATTACAATTTATAAATTTTCATTACATTTTCAAATTTGGGCAGGCATAGAAGCCTGAGAGTTAGAGCTGAGTCAAACAAAGTTTAAGTCAAACAATATCACAGCTAAATATAAATAAATAAAATCCTTCCTGCTAAACTTGCATGTTCCCTGAAGTGTGGAGGCAACATGAGGTTATCAAATGGGGCTGTCTGCTTATTCTCTCACATAAAGAATTTATGCAGGATCCACGTAAGTCTTGAAAATCCCAGAAACCTCAACACTCCCAAAGCCCAGCAAAGGACTAATAATTCACAACATGCCTGACTTATAGACAGTGTGAACAATGCAGGCACCTCCACAGAGCCCAAAGAATCTTGAGGGACCCCACAGCAAACAAGAGACCATCAGGTGAGCCCTTCAATCAAACGTGACATGAGGGGATAAAATACCAACATACTCTCACTGAAGCAGACGGGGGTGAAATCACACCTGCCATCTCCCGAGGCTCCCAGGTGCCAGGGGAAGCTGTACAGCCCCATACTGTACAGTTTTCATAAAAACAAGGACAGCAGGCTAAGAAAAAAGCAGTGGCTGTGGGAATGAGTAACTAACCCTTGCATTTGAGGTTATCACTAGCCAGAAGTGAAAGGTAGACTTAAACATGTGCAAAATACAGCCGTAAGTTTCTCTCTGCATAACCCACATAAAAATAAAAATAGATGCCTTGTCCTAATAAGAAAACACCTTTTCATCAGAAAAGCATTTTTCTTTCCCCATATTATCAGTCCCCAATACATAAGTAGGCAGAGCTTTGATGCAGTATCGGAGAAAGGCTATGGAGTTGTCATCCTCAGAGCTGATGGGGGCTTTTCCCTAAGAAGATGTATTTGAAAAGCCAGCAAGTCCCTGAAGGGCAGCATTGAAGGACCTGTACCCACAACAGACACCATGGTATAGGAAGGGACCCCACCTGTAACCACCAGTGTCCAGGGCTGAGTTACACATCCATCTGTCCATCCCAGCAGGCACACCCAGCTTCTACAGCTCTAAATGCACACATACTGTCTCTGCATTGGGGCTCATGGTTGCACTTAATACCAGTTCAGTTTTTAAGTAAATAAAAGCCTGTGCCTTGATTGATTGTTATTTTATCACTAAAAAGCAGAAAAACTGAGCAGAGGGGTAACAGCCCTCAAAACAGGCAGGGATTAGAACTTTATATAGAGAACAGGTTCAAAAATAAATCACACTGGCTGAAGTAATTTGGCCACCATCCCATGCAATGTGTTGTAAAGGCCATGAAGTCTCTGATTCAAATTCTCAAGCAGCCCTTTCAGCCATCAATTACCTTTAAAATACTCAACAATTCCATCCAGCTTCAGGACAGCCACCACACACCTACACAATACTCCTTAAGCCTATTGTCAAAGCTCAAATCAGACCACCACACAAAGTTACTCCCAACCACTTGGACATGATCCACCTCCAGCCCGTAACATCCACTATTGCAGAGTATTACATGAAATCTCTATGAAGATGTTCCAGGCTTGATCCAAGGGCCTGATCTAAGTAATATCAGAATGTCAGAAGGGCACTCATGGTTTCGGGAGCAAATGCAGCCACGGCAGCCACAGCAAAGCAGCACTGCACATTTTTTACTCACTAAAAACAGGCTAACAAATGGTGCTCATATTTTAATTCTTCCCAGAAATAAATCACAGATGGTATCCAAGGCCACCTGCAGTCCATGCTGAGAGGCATTTTCAAGGCAAATACACTGACACACACACATAAAGGGCTGGAAGAATACAATTTTTTTACTGCATGGAGAGTGCAATTTAACTGAATTTAAACAACCCCAGATACCGATGATTTAAGATATATAAAACCCCAGCAGGAAGGTGTGTGAGAAAGCTTAAGAAGAAACCCGAGTCTCCCTTACAGCATTAGGGCTTTATTTCTAAAATGTAGTGAGTTGAAAGAACAGCCTTGCTTTTTTTCTTTTCTACCCATTTTCATGATGCTATGAACCAATTTTGTTCCCTCAAATGAGGGATACGAACAAGCTACTTACACTGTTTTCCCTTCTCCATCTAGCCTGTGTTTGAGTACTAAGGATACATAACCATGATTTCATGACCCTTACTGATGCCCCAAACCAGCATTCCCAGTTCCCACGCTGTAAGCAATGGCCTAAGATGTATTATTTGCAAGCTCCTCTGCAAGAGCTAGACCACACAAATTGCAGCACCACGTGTTTTCATACTGGTTTCTCTGTCTCCTGGCCCACTCTCTCCTCTCTCTGAAGGCTGAACAGCAGAACAGCTCCCTGAACTGCAAAGAAAGGCAGGCCAAGAGTTCTCACTTGCTGTCCAGAGGCTCCCTCCTCCAGAAGACGCCACAAGGGGGAATGAAGCTTTCTGCGTGGCAGGCTGGTCCCCTTCCCGCTCTGTTTGGTCAGCAGCATTTGGCAGGGAAAGCCTAAGGGGAGTTTGTGGCTAGGAACCTGCTGATGGACATGTACACACACAGAGGTAACGCTGCAGAAATGTGTGCATTCTCAGGTACACACACCAGTGCATTTATGTACATAAATTCACAGGATCACACTACATGAGGTGGATGCCTCCTGCAGGACTCTGTGCTGTCAGGCATGTTTTAACATCCAGAAGGCAAACATGAATTTTTAGATGATGACCTTTTTTCAGACACAGAAATATTGCTTGGATAGCCCAGAACTATTATTAGTGTGTTTGTCCACCCAAGGATTTATTTAGTGTGTTTATCCAGCCAGGAACCCAGCAACCTCCTTCAGCCCCACCCACTGATGCTCACATCGATCTGCCCTCCATGGGAAACACTGCCCTGGCAACAAACATGGAGAGGGATGGTAAGACAGAACTGCTTTGGGAATTAAAATGTTGAATGAGTGCAATTGTAGGAGGGAAGACAAATTATTTTTCTTCCCTCCACTGTTAAAAGGAGATTGATTTAATTGATAACAAATGTTCACCAAATGGGTTTTAAGGCTCAGGCGTTCTTCTCTCTCTGCACGTCAGCCCATGTGCTTTCCTGAGGAGCAATAAAACAGTCTCAACAGTAACATCAAGCACACAAGGCTGGGGAGAAGCAGGACGAAATCTTGGTAACTATCAACAACAGCAAAAACATCTTCATTAGCACATCAGAGTTGTTCTTCATATTTGAGTGAGGTTGCACCACCTCATATTCTCACTCACAAATGGGAGACAAGTGGTGAGATACATTTCAGGTAAGATCAGCACTGTTTGATCTCCAGGAGCAGAGGTTCTCCAGAATTCCTAACAACAGCCACAAACCTGCAGCAGAAGCAGCAAGAATGTTAAGGCCATCTTTCAGAATAGTCGTGGTCAATTCACATCTCAGGTGGAGTATTTCCAGCCTTTACTTTCTGCAGGAAAAAACCCCAAAAAAACCCCAGGATCTCCTGGGGTCACTACCATATGTCAGGCAAACCAGTGAAGCAGTCTAATCCAGCGGTGTGTTTTTCTTGTTTTACTGCAGGTAAGATGAAAGGTTTATAACCCACTCGACAATTGCTGAATGCCAGCTGTTTGTCGGGCCTGTTTTACGGGTAACTCATCTGGCATCTCTGAAGGGCTCCATTTCCATTCCCCTTTTACAAACTACATATAGGAAGAGCTTTTCCTACATACAAAGAATTTTTGTTCTTTTCATTCTCTCCATCTCCAATTCCAACGTCATCCTCCATTTGTGCACTTCATTTCAGTTTTCACTTCTTGGAGAGCATAATTAGATTGCACTGATTACCCAAGCCTGGCTAGGTCAGGGTGTTGTGTCACTGGCCTCTGGGCTGGGCTGAGGAATGAGTTATCTGATGGGCCACCTGCAATGGCACCAACAGGTGGTTGTTGGGACTGATTGCCAAGTTTGCCTTGAAAACCTCCCCTGCAGTTTCACTGTCAGAGAAAACACATTACACTCCTCCAGCACTTTTGTGCCCTGAAGCCAACAGAGGTGCACCAACATTTGCCAGCAGGGAATCCCACCTGTGTCTGAAAGCAGGAAAGGGAGCAGTTAAAGCATTGGGGATCACTTTTCCAGGATTTAGTACCAATTGCTAGGATTTCACTAGGTGACTTGTGTGCACTTCAACATCTTTTCCCACAGCTACAACTTCACAGGAGCAATGTGTTGCTTTGCCAAGCAGACCCATGGCAGCCAGCACTTCTGGCAGAGCAGGAGCGCGTGGAAGTGCATCCTTACATTGGTGGAGTTGGTGGAACGGCAATTGCTCGCAGTTCAAGCAGCACAGTGCAGACTGACAACATCACTTTTGTTTACTAAACAATTAAACTCATTCACCAGAGATCAAGCAGACCTGCACTGTCATTTGGCACAAAGCTGGAATAGTGGATGAGCCATCACACACTGAGGCACTGCAGCTCTCCCTTTCCTGTCTCCCAGGAGCTCCCAGGCAGCAAGCCGTGTCCTTATCGACTCCATTTCCTTATTAATTCCCTATTGATCTGCTCACTGAGCACTAGGCAGAAATAATATTTTTATCTTCTGTACTCTTGGCTGTGCTGCCATTGGATTGTGAAGCCTCCTGAGTAGCTTGGGTTTTCTGTAACATGGGGAGGGATGGATCCACCCACACTTGCTGGGAGATCAGGCACTCAGTGAGGGGTACCTGTGGGAAATCATGAAAGCTTGTTGTGTGAATACCTCAGCTGCTGGTCTGCCTGCTCCCTGTTATGGAAATTTACAGAGTGATAATTCATCTTTCCAGGTCAAGCCAGTGGCCAAAAATATCCTGAGCCATCAAAATCTGCTCAGGATATTACAGCTACTACCTCCTTCTCTCTAATTGTGGAGATTGGTCTACAATCAGAGCAGTCTGTGAGGAGCTGGTGTCTGTAAGGATGGATAAACAGCTGGTTTTTGTGATACCTGTGTAGGGTCTGCCACTGTATCTGCCTGAGGCTGCCTGTCCCACACCCAGCAGCTTCTCCACTGCTTCAACACAGCCATCAAATGTAGGCACTCAGCAGCAGCTGCAGGGCCCCCACACAGCCCCTGGCACTGCAGAAAGGGTCTGTCTGTTTGAAGGGAAAACACAGACATTACAGAATGTACTCCTCAACAAGAGAACACACTACACTTTTTACTTACACTGTTCTATTGCTTATTACACAGACCCCAAATAATTTCCTTGTAACAGAGGTGGGAAGAAGTAAAAATAAGGAAAATATAAGCGCAGAGAATACAATGTGATGGGAACAAGTAGTGCAGCTTCCCAGTGATGGAGACTTCCAACTCCTGGCCTGCACCTTTGGGTCAGAAAGAGAATGTGCAAGGCGGGTTTCACTTTTCCAGACTGCCAGTTAATCCTGAAATTACTGAAGCAAGTGGGCACTAGTACCAGTGCCACGAGACACCAAGCACCTAGAGAAGAGCACAGTTGGTTCTGTGGGGCTCCAAGCCCCAACAAGGCTTCAGATGCTCTATAAACAACACCATCAGTATAAACAGTGCTATGTAATACAGCTGAGAAAATGTTTGCAACCAGTTCTTAAAACAGACTCTTTCATAATTGAAATACTGCAGAGCAGAAAACAGCATTATAATTACAATAAATGCATGCTGCTGAGTTAGAGAAGATCTTTTGTCTGCAAATCCCATTTACACAAGCAGAGGCAATGCTGGTAGGAGCAGTTACATTACTCTGTGCACTCCACCTCAGGGCTTGGATAATTTTTGTCAGTCCCTCTTCTTTTTAACTTGCAATGGGCTTTTCTAGTAAATTGGAGAAATTTCAGAGACTAGATACAGGAACAACTGGAGGACTGCAAAACCTTGTAATGCTGAAAAAACCAGCACCTATCAAGCAGCAGGTTAAGGCAGGAGTTGATCACTCTATGGAAAATGGACTTTTGGTAATGAGATCTTCAGTGTGGCATTAAAAGGTGTAAACAAATTCAATGACTGGAAGCTGGTGTTAAACAAATCAGTCTAAAAATAAGGGAGGACATTTTCAGCAGCCAATGTAATTAACCTTCAGTACAGTTTACTGGTGGTTGTGCTAGATTTTCCATTGCTGGAAACATAGGAGGTTTTTCTAAATGACTTCCTAAATGCCCAGCATGGTCAAACAGAACAGGATGTTGCTCAAAAAAGCTAAAAATCACCTTCACCCAGGTTCAGTCCCTCCTCAGTGACAATGAACTCCTGTCCTCACAGGTCAACCTGGGTGTGTTAGGAGCCCTTGGAGAGCTTTTATCATAACCCTTCAGCTGGCCAAAAGACAAAACATACATGTAATTTCTGGAGTTTTCTGTCACAACACATGTCAGGAAAGAACATTTCTTCCACCTCCTGACATGCCCTATGGAGCTGAGCTCTGCCCTTGCTGTCCATCAGAGCCACTCTTCACCTTGTCTGTCCTTCCCAAACATGCTTCTACTCCTGAAAACACTATCTGCACGCTCCGCGCTTGCTTTCCCTTGCCACCATGCCATCCCCCCAGCCCTGTTCCTTACATTCATTTCCCAGAGGGGCTTTCTTCCAAGTCCCAAGGACCAGAGGGGAGAGGTTTGGGGAACTGGGGTGACCTGTTTGGTGCACTGAGCACTGCCTGGGGAGCAGCTGAGCTGCTTGAACAGCACTGGCAGGAGCAGCAAGTGGAGGAAGCTGCTCACAGGGAGTGACCCCATCTGTGTGTGAAGGAAGGGTCTTTCACACATACCACAGGACATGTCCTGTATCACAGCCCAGCCCTGGGGCCTGGTTTACCGCTCATCTATAGGCAAGGCAATTCATCCTCCTGCTTCGGCTTCCCCCTGTACAGAACCTCAGCAATGACATTTGCCCTGCTACTGCAAAGGAGCATTTTCAGGATCAATTAATTTAGCATTCATGCAAAGCTCTGTGGACAGAAGCCTCAATACAAGCAGTAAGTACCATTATTGTTACTGCACTTCAGATGGCTACCGCACTGACATTTTCCAGGCATGCACCATTAACAATTTACTAAGATAAATGGCCCAGGAACCTGAAAACGCATTTAGGACAACTACCTCCTGCTTACCAGCATACATTCAGCTGTGTAAATGACACCTCATCGCTCAACGTGTAGCTATGGCAACATTTCTATCTCATATACTGAAGTGCACACACACACACACACATGTGGAGCTGGAGGGAAGCCAGGCTACCTCTTTTCATGACACACAAACACGGAGCCAGGGAACTTTCCCAGGCTCTGAAAGCCAAGCTGCTCCCAGGAGCCAGGGATGAGGAGCAGCCAACTTGCCCCATGCCTGTCAGGAAGGAGATGGGTTAACAGCATGAGCCCCACCAGGACCCCAAGGGACTTACTTGAGAGCAGTTTTGTAGTGGTAGATTGCTTCAATGTTACGGCCCTGGTCTTTCAGAAAATTGGCATAGTTGTAGTGCACCTTGGCGTTGTGGGGCAGGGTCTTCACTCCTGAGCTGTAAAGAGGAACAGAAGCAGGACACAATTAGCAGCCAGGTTACCCCATCTTCCCCTAGGTCCACCTTCTTCTCGCACTCCCTTCTCCTGAAAAGCTTGCTCGTAATTCGAGCACCTCGTCATCTCCTGTGCATTTGTGCCAACACAACTCATGTTCTAACTCCGAGCTTGTCCCATGTGCCAAGTGCCCCGGGCAGACATAAATGTGTGGCAGCAATTCAACTCATCCTGGTCACTGTCACCGCAGGCACTTCCAGCACCAACACTGCAACACTCCTGGTGGCCAGATGCTATTGTATTTTACAATCTGAATCACTAAATTGAAAGACCAAAACCAAAATGGCTAATATTTAGAGGGAAAGCATGTAGTACTTTCTAAAAACTGAATCCCTGCTTAAACTTGAGTGTCATGAAGCACCTTATGAAAATCTCGATTTAAACCTGGCACTGCAGATACCAGAAAGAGGGTATCTTTTCCATGTGCATCAGCACTAGATGGGATGCCTGGCATACTCCAAGTACCAGCACATGTGCACTGCTTAAGGCTGAGCAGAGTATGGCCAGGATGTGAGGGCTAATGGGACTCTAACCCTTAGGTGGCAAAATAACGCTCTGGCATTATGAAACACGACTGAGGATATCTGGCTGCACAGCCACCCCATCCCTCCCCTTCGTCTCCCCTGCTATGTGTAGACTGAACTCAACATTTGGAATTAATAATGAGGGCACAAAGCAAGCATATGCCTATTTGCTTAATTGAGAGCACAGAAAGCAAGGTACACCTTGCACAGCCAGAAGAAATGCTGTTTCAAGGTTAAAGAGAGAAAGAAATCACAGGAGCACGTACACCATGGAAACATTTCCCTGCAAGGATCCAGAGAAGTCAGCATTCTGTTTAATGGGGGAATTCTTTCCAGCACATAAATAGGGGCTCTCTGAGGTAACGGGAAATAAGGATGGATGAATCTGTTCACGGAAAAGCAGACAAAGTCCTGTTTCTTGCTCACAAGCAGATTCCTGCCAGCTGCTCTCTTTTCTACTCCCAGCATCTCTAACCCTGCTACCTCAGGTAGGAAAACCAAGGATTAGAGAATTCCCAAGTCTTGTTGCCTTGCCTTGTTTGTCTCTCCTGCTTAACTTTGGTGAGCATGGAAGTTAATCATAATGAGACAGGCTCACACACAGCCCCTGCAGTGGGGTGCACATTCTCTTGCATGGGAAGAATGCACCCAGAGCTGCAAAAACCCTTTGAGGGGGATTTCATTGCAAAACAGCACTGAGGAATTGCAGCAGCAAATGTGGTATCCTTTTGGTTATCTGCAGCCAGTGGCATCCAGCATCGCTGACACCTACTTGTGAGAGCTTCCAAAGCTTCACCCACAACTGCCTTGCACAGTTCAGCTCAACAGAGCCATGGTTTGCCTACTAAAATTAAAAGTACACCTTGCATTTGGCTTCCTAATCATCAGGTATTTCCAAATTACTTACTGGGAGCACTACAGGAATAAGACATTTTGTGACTAATCGCTGAATTAAATCAGTTAATTGATGCTATTCTTAAGAGAATGATTTTCTGTATTAGTTTTCACAAAGATATACTGCACCAGCAGCAAGTAATGTGTGACTGCTATGGCTGTGTTAATTTCCATTGGCCTTGGGAGCTATTAACTACACACTTACAACCTCTGGGCATTACTGGAATATTAATTCTTATACAGAGAGGGTTTCATTACATCAGCATCAGTGTTACAGGCAGAGACATGGCACTCAAAACTGCTGCTCTCCCAGAGCTATGTGCGAGGAGCTGCTCTGCTACAGCCTCTGCTGAAACAGAGCAGACTGAGCTAACAGTGAGGAGTACATTACACATGCACGAGCACTTCAGTTCCAATGAGATACAGTCTTAACAGCAAGATGCATATGTTTCAATACTTTAATTCTGAACTGTTTTCCTTTAAGTAGAATTTATCACCAATTCTGCTGGTCCCATTTATTAAAACATCACTAATAAAGCTTCTTGCATCTGTGTGCTTCTGCTGGTGGCGGGGGTGACACAGGAAAGGCAGAAATGGGTCTGGGTTCTTAAGATGCTCTCTTCTGTATCACACTGTTCACACTGACCTATTTATTCTCCTCACACGGGCGGGGAGGGGGATGTTTCATTTTGTAAATGCACATAGCAGTGACTGAGGCTGCTTGGAGCCTCTGCGCTGGGAGAGGCAGCAGCAAACACAGCACTGGATGCAGAGGAGAATTTTTGGGAGTGTTTAGGCAAACACTCCTGGCCAACTGATCCTTGACCAGTCGAGAATGCTGTTTGCTCATTTGCAGAGGAAACAATGATGTCCACAGTGAAAGCCAAGAAGGAAAGGGTGGAGTATAAATAACAAAGCAGAACACAATGTTTTTCCATTTTTGCTTCCCACAAGCTCCCAGTCTCTCACAATTTCAATATAACTTTCCAATATGCTTTTCCAAACTCTCCCATTTCCCTATTCCCCAGCCCAGCAGACACGCACCCTTCTGAAAACCTACAGCACCGATCTGGCTCCAGTCAGAAATTAGCCCACTGACCCTGGACGTCACTTCTCCAAAGGACTTCCTTCCCTTCTGACCTCTACGACAGCAGTAAGCAACATAAATGGAAAACAAACAATAGGTAAACCTTTTGATGTAACACTTCCTCCCCGTGGAAAAACAAAAAGCCTATTCGCCATAAATCAGAGAAATAAAATACCGCTGGTATTTTCCAACCTCAAATACCAGCATCATCCAAATTCCACTTCAGCTGGGAAAAATGCCCTGTGATACCCCCTCTTGTTTTCCCAAGTGCATGTTCTGCTCTACAGGGTGACTGGGTGCAGGGCTGAGGCTTCACTGATTTTCTGTGATATCCGTATGGAAAGTGCTCAGTTCAGAAGAATGAGACCAGTCCTGCCTCAGCAGGAACCCTGGGAAACTGATGCTGTCTCCTCTGCTTTGGGAATCATTATCATCAACAAAGGTTCTCTACAGCAAATTATTCTCTGGATGACACAAACAACCACCTCCTTGGCCTCCTCCCCTCATACTGATTTCACAGATATCTGTGTTGGGCCATATTAAACTGTCCTATAGAACATGCCTGAAATCCAATGGGACTTGCCCTCCTCAGCTGAGCCAGCTTTCAGAACTAACAAAATAACACAGCAGTACGTGCCACACATTTGGGGCTGAAGCAGTTTTTGCAAATTCCTGAAGTCAGCAGACCTGGCTTGGAAAGGAGAGCTGCTAAGAGGGCATCATTTTTGTACAGTTCCTTTTCTGGTTACTCCTGTGTTTCCAGGCACTGTCACAAATGTGGGCAGCGTGTGCGGACGCTTTCCAGGAGCAACAGGAAACGTGGCAGCTTGACAAGCCTTGGAAAGGTCAGTACAGCGGATGCAGAGGTCAGCCCACAGCTCTCCCCTCCCTCTCCCTGGCTTTGGACATTAACACTGACCGCAGTTCAAATCTGACCTTCTGGCCTGTGCATTCACTCCAGAGGGCACTTCCGTAAATAATTAACAAGTCAGTCCTCCCTGATCACCTGCCAACACACTAAGACAAACTGCTTGGGGCTTCTAGAGATGTCTTGGAATAAAATGCCACAAATATCTCTCTACGTATTTGGCCATGTCTTATACTTGTGGTTTATTTGCTTCTCATTTAGTCCTTGCACACATGCTTGTGCATCTGTGTGGAGATGCCTCATTTCCTCAGAGAGCAGCATCCTCCCCGACACTGCTGGTTCAGCCAGGACCTGGCAGGATTTCTGCATCCAGAAAACTTGGCCCCTGGGCTGAAGACTGAGGGGCAACAGTGACCCAGAGACGGCAACGGTGCTGCCACACAACATCAAAATAGGTTAAGTCTTGAGAAAGGGACAGAATGGGGCACAAGCACAAAACTAGGAACACTCTGAGTATACAAACATCTCCTGGACCAGCATAGGAAAAGCGTATTTAACAGACTAAGCCTCAGCCAAGGGAATCAAGAAAAACCAACCCTGCAGAAACACATCCAAGCAAATGATGGAACAAAAAGTAGAGGTGAAAGGAAAAAAAAAAAAAAACACTAAGAGGAGGGAAGAAGCAGTAATTAATTAAAGCAGCAACTGGAGAAAGAGGAATGAAGAACTAGGATTGTGAGTAAAGATTCTCCCAGCATATACTTCTTAAAAAAAATTCAACACACACAGAGACTACCAAGCAGGTTGATTTATGTCTCCTTTCCCTCATCTATAGATTTGCTCTGTATCCTCCTCCCATTCTGTCCATTAAAATTTATTGTTGTTTCACATACCTCCATCCACTTCTCCCTCCTCTCCTCATCAGCATCCTCCTGCCCCAAAGAGGAGATCTCTCACTCCTGGGATGACTTTATCTTCTTGCTATACTATTCTTTTGCATTTTCTTCCCATCAACAAGAAGGGTCCTACCACGTTACAGACTTGTGAGAGATGTGTAACACCTATCAAAGAAGATCTTAAAAGGACAACAAAAAGGCCAATAAGGGTAAACAGCACAGTGAAGACAGCTATGAGAAATGAAAGCCACTCTAAAAAGGAACAGCTACAGAAGGAAAAAAGAAAAGAGCATAAACGTCAGCCAGTTAAACATAAACCATAATTAGGCAGACCAAAAGAGATTTAAAGAAAAACTTGCTAAAGCTATCAAAGCTAATAATGGAATACATCAGACAGAGGAAACCTGCCAAAGATCCCCTAAGGCAAATAGATGATGGAGGTCTAAAAGTAGTGCTTGAAGAAGAAAAGACCACAGCAGAAAAGCTAAATGGATTCTCTGCACCAGTGCTCACTGCAGGGAAACTGAAGGAGTTGCCACACAGGAGCTTTTCCTCACAGGGGCAAGACTGAAGCACTGTCTCTGACTGAAGTGGCAGTAACAGAGGCTTTAAAACAAGTCAGCACCCAGAACAGTTATGAATCCATTGGGCTTGGTAGAATACATCCAAAGGAAGACAAACATACAGCTATTAGCTGTGGTAGGTAGCCTGTAATTTAAATGAGACTGGCACTACGGGAATGGAAGTTGATGAACATGACCTCATATGGCTCCAGGGAAGGGATCTTGAGGGGGAAACAGACCAGGAAGTCTGATTTTCACTTCAGGTAATTTGGGGAAAACCATAATAAAGCCTAACTCTAGCACACTTCTAGGTAACTACAGTCCAACAAAGAATTTGCCTTGTATATTGCAGAAAGAAGTTATTTGGGAAGCTCTGTTGTGTTTTTATAGATTCAACAGGTCTATACATGTTACAATACATGTTATTGAAACTATGGAAAGCTTTTACAAATATCCAAATATAGCCTAGGCAACCAAAATCACATACACTAATGTTGAGCACTTAAATGTCCAAAGGGATTTTTTTTTATAAAATCCCTCACCGAAGACTTCCAATTTATCCAAGGTGTCATGGAGTAAGAGGGGAAAATCCTCTCATGAATCAGTACTCAGTTGAAAGACAGCAAGCAAAGAGCATTAATATTTGAACAGTTTTTACAGCTGGAGAAGAGTGCAAGCAGGGTTCCCAGGAGACATGCAATGGCACCTGAGGTACTTCAGGTGTTCACAAAGGATCTTGAAAGGGGAGCAAACGGGGAGGGGACACGTTTGCTGATGCCACCAATGTGAATCACACTGCAGGAATTAAAGCTGACTACACTTTGTTGCAGAAGGATCTCACAGTATTGAAGGCTGGGCAAGAAGATGGCACAACAAATGCAGTGTTGGTACAGACACAAGCAACAGAGAGTGTGTACACACACTCCCTAAATCTGCATAAATCTGCACACAGATTGATGTCTAAAACCCAGTTATTTCCAATCACAGTAGGTGTCTTGTAATTTGCATTGGGAGTGCTGTGAAATTATCACTCACTGCTTAGGAGAGGTCGGTCATAAAAGGCAAGCAGAAGATTAGGAATTAGTAGGAGAAGAGAACCAAATCCAGAAAGCAGTCCTATGTTACCGTGCTGCACATACCTCTTGAAAGGTAATTCTGGCCTCTTTCTCAAAAGGATGGATTAGAGTATGAAAGTATCCAGAGAAGACTGACTAGAGGAATCAGAAATGCAGAACAGCTTCCATCTGAGGGGAGTACAAAATCAGCTGACTTCAGTGGGAAAAAGAGACAGCCTTAGGTGAAGGCATGGGGGTTCAAGGCATGGAAGTGCCTTTATTCTAAGTGACAAGCTGATGGTTACTCACTACTCATTCAGCACACCAGAAGTAGGGGACACCAAACCAGATAATCAGGCAGAAGGCTCAGAGCACACAGAGGGAAATCTTAGTGTGCATGCTCTGTAATTTAACCATGGAGCCCAGCACACAGGATGCTGTAGAAGCCAAAACTATAAATAGGTTTGAAAAAGCAGAGACATTATGGAAGAAAAGTCCATCAGTGGCTGTTAAAAGCAAAAATAGCAAGTAACTCCTGACTCAGGAAGTCTTTAAACTGCAGATTACTGCAAGCTGGGAAAGAACTGGAGAGAAGCATTATTGTTGCTGGCCCTGTTCTTACAGTGCTTTTTTCAGCAGCTGCTGCTGATTGCTCTCAGGGACAGGACACAATATGAGGTGACCCAGCAGGAACACAGAGTTCTGCCATCCCCTCAAAAGCCTGGGGCAGACCTCTCTCCTGGTACTGTCCCCAAAACTCCTGAGCTGAAGAGGGAAACAGCTCAGCCCAAGGCACTGAGCCCTGAGTACTGCCCTGAGCTACTCCACTTCCCTCCCTTGAGGTAAAGGTGTATTAGCTCCAGCTGACAGCTGCACTGCAGCAGTGCCACAGCCTCGGAATTGGAGCTGGCAGTAAATAGTCACCCTGCTTTGAATGGAGGCTGGAAGGACAGAACTCCATTTGTATCCAACTAAGCAGACATGACCTTATCTCTCTCTTCTGCAAGAGACCCCATAGCAGTCCATATTGTCCCAAGAACGCTCCTTCGTAGAAGGAAATGTCCTCCTGTCATCTGCTACAGTTTGACTTCATGGTTTTTAAACATGGGTAACCACAGCTGTGCACAACACAACACCGTATGAATGCCTGAAACTCTGCAAATGGAATTGTCCTATTGCCACCTCCCCTTCAGTAAGAGAGTTGTCCAACTTGGAAATCTCCTACTTTCCTCCAAGTGGCCAGGTTTGGACTGGAGGAAGTGGATTGCTGTGTGAGTCCAGGCCAGTCACCGTGGCTGCTGTTGTTTGAACAGCAAACAGTGTTTGAGGGAGACAGGCAGAGAACTGAGATTGGCTCAGGTGGTCAGAGCTGAGTTCAAATAGTGCCAAGGCTGTGGGTTTGATCCCCATCCCTGTTTGGGCCATTCGCTTAAGAGCTGGATGCGATGATCCTTGTGGGTCCCTTCCAACTCAGAATATTCCACGAATCATGCAGGGGGAAGAAACCCAATTTCATATTTTTTTAAAAAACAGCCCAACTAAGAGAGCTCCAACCACTGCAGTAGTGTTTCCTGAAGACCAAAGGGTACACATAAAAAACAATTTCATACTTTTAGTGCTGCATAAATTAAACTTTGCTCTGGCCAATAAGTTAGGAAATAAAGATCAACCCATGTGCAGATCACCTGTGTTTCTGCAATTACTTCACAATTAGACAACTGCTGAAAGCAGCTGGAGGCAAATGCAATACATTTTCTAGCAAAACACAAAATGAAACAGACTGTTTCAATGCAAGAAAATACATAAATGAGGTTGTTAAGAGAGCTGTTTGGCAAAGAGTAATCAAATAAAATGAAATATGGTACATTAAGTTTGGCACTTCGTGGCATTTTATTTTTGTCATTAGAACATTGCTGAAGAAATTTCAATATATTCAGTAGCGTTACTATGGCATTCTGGAGTGTTGCAAAAAAATTTTGCTATGTCTTTAGAAGCAAAAGCATTACACTATCATTAGATCTACAGAATCGAAGTTATTTAAAAACAGCATGTCTTAAAAATGTGCTTGTCAGAGCCAAAGTTTGTACATAAGCATATAAAGTGCTGACACCAGTTTTTGCCCAGGTATCAGACAACAGAAAGTAAGTGTTATTTTATGACAATAAAAATGTTAATTAGATCAATGCATCAATAGCACAACTTTTTCTAAAGAAAACTATTCCATGCAACAAACTTATTTTCAACAACATAAAAATGCAAATATTCTCTTGTGGTCACTCCTACCTGAACAGGGATTCTCGTGACAGCCAGATTTCATTCTGTTTCACAGTCTTCCAAGAGAAAAGCAGCAGCAGCAAAGCAAAGAGGGTCAGAACAGTAATTCTCCATTTATTTAGCCACGTAGACAGCTTTTTTAGACCGTGGACAAAAAGGATGCAGTACCCCATGCTGGAGGGAAAAAAAAAAGGAAAGGGAAACTGTACCAAAAGTTATATTTCAAGTGTCTGGTTTATATGCAAAACCATCCAGTATTGCATTTATTACACAATTACTGGGGGTTTTGGACTAATTATATTTTCTGGGCTAACAAACTTTAATTCAACAGCAGTTTTCCTCAAGTCACTACACAATTTCCAAATTAATCTAAATGATAGACCCGGATGCCAAAAGTACAGTCGCATACATAATACCACCCAGCATAATGGTAGCTTCCACCAGCCACAGAAGGCAGCTGCTTTTCTGAACAGCAAGCTAAGAAAGCACCATGTAATAACAGTAATACTGAGCACTACTGGAGCAGTGTGGAAATGAAAGGCATTTTAACAGGGGGAAGTCTCTAAACAATCCCAGTGGTGGCTGCTATTAATTCTGGTTTACAAATTGTGAAGCTGAGGCAGGAGAGCGACTGCAGGAGCAGGTGATGGAGACCACCAAAAAGCAGGAGAACCTGTCTGGCTCTTGCACTTCTACATCAGGGCCAGCCTGTCCCTTCTAGTGCCCAGCCCAGAATAGCTGAGATGTGCTGGCAGATCTTCCTTGCTGCCCTTCCATGAACTGACACACGGTCATCTCCAGCCCCCAGCCCTTCTACGGCTCACCATTAATAATTACTGTGGCATTTGCACAAGCCAAATTTGGACTGAAGTCTTACACCTGAATAAATTTAAATCAATTCAGTAATTATTTACCTTAATTCAAGGGTTGTGTTATTTCCTCCAATGATGTCCCTCTGAGCTGGAAATTCAGTGCTTTCAGCTGCTGTACTTAATAGTTGCTTATTCTACTTGTAATTTTTACAAGGAATTTAAATTTCTACTGCTCAACAAATTTTATTAGCTTATCTAAAACTCTTCAGGTTACTTAGCACCTGATTTAGTGTTAGACTTAAAACCTTAGTCCAGGCAGCTCTCCCTAATGAAAACAGGGAGCAGAAGGCTCTCGAATAACACTTGAGGATGATCAATAAACCGAGCCAGAAGCACAGCCCTTCCCTAACACTGGCACACCTTGAACCCCAGCTGAATCCTACACTTAAAAGCAGGCAGGCTGGAGGTATAGAGATCATTGCACCTGCCCACACTCTGGCCAGAGATTTAGAGGCTTTCCTGGTCTGTACAGAGAGGTTCAACCAACTTCCCAGTGAGAATGCTATGAGTTAAGAAAAATTAAGAACAAAATCCCACTGTCAGAGGTGACCTTGCAGGCAAACATGCAATATGGTGGAAGTCAATGTGGAAATCAGAAAAAGGAAAATGTTCCACATTCAAGCTCTGTGTGTGCTTCTTGGCATGGTTTCTCTGCCCTCTTGGAGGGCTGGACGCATTGCTATTGCTTAGGCTTCCTAAGGATGGAGAGGGACAAGAATTCTTCCTTTCACTGAGGAAAAAACCTGCCTTTGTTGTATGCACTGATTAGCACCACGGTGATGTCTCTGGCACAGTACAGGGGCCTTACAGAACACTTGAGAGAAGTACAGAAGTATGGGGCAAACCCAGAGACATCAGATCTGGTGATCATTCAGAACCCCTTCATGGTTGTTTTTGAGTTCTCCCATTTTTCAGAAGTGGTTACCTATATATTTAAATCACTCAATTATGCTTTCACTTTCTTGTAACACATTTCTTGTTGTACATGCACTGGTTTTTTCCATTAACTCTTTTGCACATAAATATTTGTTGCACCTACATTAACTGCAAGCAGACATTTAGAACTACAGAGATGCTGGTGCCAAACAATCCAGCCTTTACAGTTATTGAACCCTACTTTAAAACCTCTGAAAAGCTAATCTTAGTAATAATCCCTCCCTTTCCATCAAGAAATGCCTCAAAAGTCTGCAGACAGTTTTTACTTTGTTATTTTGCCTTTCCTCAATTTTATCCTTCCCTTGGAATTAATTATTTGATGTATATATTACTTAATTGCTTTAGCATGAGGCCACTTTCAAAGTAATTTCCCTACACCTTCATGTATTCAAGAACAGACCCTTTCTACAGAATCATGAATGGGTCCAAAAAACAAAAAATGCAAACATCAATGCTTTGGCATTTATGTCAAATCCTGTCCCAGCGGTTGGGAATTTCTGCCTCAGCAGCAGTCCTCAGTCTGAGGCACAGTCAGCATCACATTACACCTTCACAGCCACTGGGAAAGGTGCTGCTTCCAGGGGTTGTTCTCCAACACCTGCAGTGCACCACCACCATAGTTTCAGAGAGATGCTGGGTGCCACAGAGAAGCAGGAGCTCAGCACAGATGGCAGCTCCCATCCCAGCTACACGGGCAATGGCACCGTGCAGGTACACAGCAGTGCCCAGCTCCACAGGGCACTTCCCACCTGGGGGCTCCTAAAGCGCTTTGTAAGGGAGGTCTGCTGCAGTCTTCCTCTTACAGGAACCTGAAACATGGCCATCAAGTGATTTTTTCTGCTAACAGGGGACTGTAAACACAGCAGTGAAGCCGCAGTCCAGGACTCTACCCACAACATGGGGAGTATGCAATGGAAACCAAGATACCTTTCTCAATAGCACACAGGACTGCCCAAGAGATAAACTGGGAAATAACCCAAAAGCAGGGTCCACACTCAGCAAGGTAACAAGACTATAGGATTCAGCAGCAAGTCCGAATACAGATAGGAATGGGTTCCCAAACAGTTGCTGGATGGGCCTTGAGTAGCTCATGAGGTACCAGCATCCCAAACTGCAAAGCTGCCAAGGGTGAGGTTAAATAAAGGGCAGGATTGAAGCATGACTTACAATTTAGTAAGATGGAGAAAACTTTGACAATATTAGGACTGAGTTGTAGTTGTACCACATTAGAGTCTAACTAGCCTACAGTCGATGTACCTGCACTGCAAAGCGCACGGGAACCCAAAAGAAAGGAGAAGAAGGGAAAGGATCAGACAGCATGAAGTAGGTGAATACTTTTATTTTCAGAACCTGGTGAGCTTGGCTTACAAATTCAGACTATTTCCTGCCACAGAATATCGAGGAAAGGGTGGGGACAGCAAACCTGTAGTAGGACCTTTCAGTGCAGTGTCACGTGGAGCCCTATCTTTTTGCATGGCTATTTTTATTACATGGTCATTTCAAGCCCATCCCTTGGCTGAGGACAGCTATTACATTCCTGGCTGCAGGTCTTTTGCAGGCCAGGGAGTTCCAGAAGCACAGAAAGCACTCACATGTTGTTTACTGCCAGGAAAGCATGTGTGTTTGTGATTCCATGCCACAAATAGTTTGCAAAATAATTCCTTGCAACATCCCCAAAGCTATTATCCTTAGTAATTTTTGCATCTCTCTTTACATTTCTGCCTTAAGGCCAAATAACTGTGGTGAAATCAGGGCAAATCCAGACCCCTCCTCCAGATCCCGCGATCTGCTCTAAACAAAACAGAATGTCCACACCAATGTATTAAAGCATCCATCAAAAAAACATAATTATGTTACTATTGTTACTATTGTTTCCTAGTTCCAAAACCACATAATCTGTCATACCTTACTTCACCTGTTTCACACTAGAGCCAACAGTCCCAGTACAGAAATTACCTTCATCACAGAGACCGCAACGTTTCGAACCAGTGAAGCACCGAGCTTGCAAAGATGGAGCTGCTGCAGCAGCAACCTGCCCTGACAGTCACTGGACCTGGAGAGCCCCCCCACCCTGCCACAGTTCAACCCCCAGATGCAAGTTCATCCCATTTCCCTTGATCCTGACCTCACCAGGCTTCACAGGAGCCCTTTGAAGCAGCTCTGAGTTTTATCAAGTCAGCAGCAGCCCAAGCAGTGGTACCCCGGTAGAAAGAGCCCATATAGGTGAGGCTGCACTCAGATGATAAAGGTAACTTGCCAGCTAATGCTTCCTATGTGGTTAATTCTGCTGTGACCCTTCCACCACCTACAAACACAGAGAACATTTCAAATTGATTTGCTTTTCTTCTCAGAGTGATGGGGGACTTGACTCCATATCAAACCTTACCACTGGCTTGCCAGGAAATCAGGTTTTATTCACACACAGAGGAAAAAAAAAGAAAATTGTCTCAAAAGGACCTTTCATCAAAGACTTGTTTGCCACTTGAAAACCTTACCCTTAAGTACTACATTCCAGACATCTCCATAGCTATCTGCATATGTATTGAGGCTGCAGGGTTGTGGGTTTGGGGGTTATTTGGTTTTTCAGTTAACTCTAGCATTTCCTAGGGAGGCAACCATTTCTCCACAAGCTCTTTTCTGAAATACTTTGTAGCAAAACCAAAACAATGGGAAACAAACAAAATCCCCAACCCACTTTTCTAAGTCCATTTTCCACAGGATTATTGTAAAACTGCTAAGATTTTTTTTGGTTTCTGTAGGATAAGCAACAGCCTGCTACAGCAGTGAAAAGTCCATGCCAGCTTGGTCCCCAGGGTCCTGAGAAACAGCCCACCCATGTAACATGGCAGTAGATTTCATGTGGGCTCACAATGAGCATGCATTAAAGCAGAACCTGTAACTTCAGTAATTCCATGATGCAACAGAAAAGCTGGGCAAATGGACCACCAGGCCAACAGTTTTACAATTCCTCAGGGTTTCAGACTCCTGCAGTACTAAAGTGGTACCTTAGGCAGGCCCTGAATTGCAGCGAGGGCCGAGGGCCAGGCAGCCCGGCAGGGAAACCCTCTGTGCTACTGCCATGTGATTCTGGAAGATTGCACACAGGGAGCTGGGTAATGACAGATTTTTGTCTATAATTCCTGTGGGTTGTTAATACTGTTCCACCTGTAAGGAAGCAAAGTGATAGGAGGCACAAGCAGATGGGAATGTGGTGGCATATAGACCTTATTTCCCATGGTGCTCTATATGTATTGCCCTATTAAAGCTAGAGCCAAACCAGCATATACTTAATATTTGCAAACATGTCTTGGGTAATTAGATTGCAAATTCAACCTTTCCTTTGGCCATTAGGGCTCCTTTCCCAAGGTGAGGCTGTTACTGACGATGCTTGCACACAGCTCTCTATGGATCAGGTTTTTCACTTTTTAGTAAAAGTCAGGAATGGTTTCACTGCATTTAGCTCTTGTGGTGATGGCACCTAATCAAAGCCACATGTGCCACAGCCCAGGATTAACAGGATGCTCTGCTACAGCAATCTGCCTGCATCAGAAACCATCTTACCTCCTCCAGAAATTGTCTGGAGACCTACTGCTGTGGAAAGCTCCTGAAGAACAAGACATGTTCTAGTCATGCATTCTACTGCATTTTACAAGTTGTGACTTTGCACAGAGCTCAGTCAGAGCAGGCTGAGAGCTGAAGTTCTGAGAGAACCAAGCCTGGACACCAGCAGTTGCAGTCCCAGCCTCTTCTAACTCTCCCAGGCAGGGCAGTAAAAAGGAGTTAAAAAAGGGTGGGAGAAACTATGCAAAAAAGATGCTTTCCTCATGCTTTTTAATGGTAATTTTGTGGATGTCGAATCTTGTGAAGTAGTTGTTCAGGGTTTTCTAAAAACTGATTTAATCTCAACTACACTAATGTAAATTTGGAGTAAATCCACTGATTTCATCAAAGCAGTTACTCCAGATTTCATAGCTCAGCCTAGGTAAGAACCCAGATGCATACATGCACTCATATCAGTTTGGGAAAGAGTTGCCTGTAAGCAGCCTGTGGAAACACGGAAGAAACACAGCCGTATTCAGGGGCTGCTAATGCAACAAAAGGGATTACATCAAAAGTGTACTGAGACCAGAAAATGCACTTGGCTTCAGCATTTCACCCGGGAGGCTCCTTCTAGGCTGCAAAACTCATTCTTGATTTCCAGCACTTATTTAAGATGACTCCCTTTCCCTCCATAAAAATCAACCCTCGCTTTCACGCCGCTCTGAAGCCAGTTTAACCCTTGTGTTCATGACTAAATGCATGCTCTGCTGCTGCCCTTCAGAGAGCAGCAAGCACAGCCCTTCAGAAAGACTGCTGCCAGGTCTAAATGCTGAACACAAACATTTGGATTCCCTCTGTTTTACAGTTGCCCACAAGCTTCTTAGCCTCAGTACCACACATATATTACGTGGCAAGACACGCTTTACATGCTCCTAGTCCTAGCTACTCCAGCTCTGCAGCCTGAGCAGAGGAAAGGCACTTAGAGGAAAAGCCAAAGCAGCTGAAATGCAGCTTGCAGGCAGGGCTGCTGCTGCAGGGGAAAAGGCAGTTCATCCCTGTTAAACTCATCGGCTCTGCTCACGCTTCTCTAATGGAGAGTAATTGATTGCAAAAAGCACGCTCGGCATGCCCTGTGGGCTGCTCCTGCCTCACTACAGCAGTAGATGTGGAAAGGAGCGCTGGCAAAAAAAAAAGCATAGCCAGGGTGGTTCTTTCTGCCCCAAAAAGCACTCTCAGACATGCAGCTCCAGTGATGAGCTGTGCTGGCAGAGTAGCAAAGATGCTGTTTTTTGAAAAATGTCAAGTTTTTCAAGGCTGGAGCTGTTTGGGCCAGAATGAAATCTGGCCTTTGAAAAATAATGTTTCCATCTGGAAATAGAGTGTATTTGTATGTGCATGCTAGGTTGCACTTGGGTCATAAAACCATAGAAACATTTAGGTTGGAAAAGACCTTCAAGATCAAGCCCAACCTTCGACCAAAATAAACCCCTTTCCTCAGTCGCCCAAAAGAGCCAGAAACTCAGAAGCTGGGGCACTTCCTGCAAACTGGATCACCTGGATTGAAACCACTGTGCCAGGTCAAGCTCAGACCTGGGGGTGCAGTGGGTGCACATGAAGAGTTTAGAGTCCCCAAAATTCCCCAGCCGTGAAAGCCCATGTGCTGATCTGGAATAACCACACTGCACCGGCCCAGCTTTTCCAGAAATTTTGAGAAGTTTACCTTCCACTGCCAAGTTTACTGCTGGATTGAGACTTTGCCTCGCAGCTGGTACAAGGATAGCCTAAATTCAGCAAGTTACAGGCTAGGTAATTTAACAAAAGTGTAAGCGTGGGCCTAGATCAGGTCCAGATCAAACTGCCACCACCGAGTGCTCCAGCAGGGTATAAATCAGCACTAATTATCCTGAAAAGATGCTAGTGTGGGGCAGATAAACCTTAATGTCCCAACTCCCAGATGAGCGTCCCCTTCTAAAGGAGCAGTTCTGGCTGCTCTTCCCAACTGTCCTTTCTGTTGTCCATCTCCTTTTGACTGTAAACGTCATCTTGGCTTGGAGAAGTCTTTTGTTTCTAACCTTTTTGTCTAAAGTTCAACTACAGTCAGCACACCTTGGCAAAAAGTTTTGGGTTAACTAAAACTTGGTATTTTTCATAGGAAGATGTTGTACCAAAACTTTCTCAACCAGATGGTACCACAGGGGAAAAACCTGTTGTAACAGTCATGTTTGGGAATAAATGTCCCAAGGCAAGGAGGATGTGGGATGTGTCTCTGTCCCACAGAATCAGCCAGCACCATTCACTGGTACTGAGTTTCAGGACAATGGCAAAAGTGTTGTTTAAACTCCCTGTCTCTTAGTAAGGATGATACGGAATTTATATACTTTTTCTTGATTACTAGAGGTTTTAAAAGACTTCAGGAAGACCATCAAGACACAATATTTAACATACAAAAGAAATCCCACTGGAAAAGGACAATCCTGACAGCTCAGAAGTATCAGTGTGACAACCAAGAACTTAACCTGCTACTGTGTCTGCTGCAAAAAATGTCAAATTTGCACTGGAATTAAGCAGGCTTTTCTGAGAATAAAGTCTGCAGGTTAACACAAAGACATAGCAAACTATAAACACTGGAAGAATATATCTAACTTGGAAAGGTACCTTCTGAGTTAGTGCTAAGACTTTGTCACTGGCTCTAAATTAAAAGCTATGTAGGCCTGTATTAAAGATACTTAGACATGATCAGCTAAGTAATCAAAATGATTTACCTCCACTAGCAATGTGATCCCCTAGGCAGAACGTGATGTAATTAGAGAAAATGCAGGAACTTTTCGTTATTAGAGAGAAAATACGGACTAGAAATGAATTATTTCACTAACCCTTGAATGGCTGTTCAACATTTGGACACATTTCCCCCTCCTTCCAAAAAGCCATGTGATAAACAAACCCCCTTCATTAGAGTCTTTGAGTCCAAGATTTCACATCCAACAGATTTCTATCTGAAATATTTACAGGTAACACAGAAACCTTTCAGGTTTTTGATTACTGTATGAATTATGGAAAGAAAACATTTTATAAATGAAAAATCCGATATAATTCCATTGGGATTCCACAGAAATTTCCCTAGATCTTATATACTTCAGTAGGGATGGGTCTGTATGCTACAGTTTCAATTTAAATACTGTCATAACACCTGGAATTCTGTAGTATGAAATAATTTCCCATTCAGTTCCATCACAAATCTCCAAAAACTCCACGTAAGACTATTATCTATTAAATTTCACAAGGCATCTTCTTAAGGCCAATGTATTACCTTGTAAATAAGAATTCTGCTTTTAATCAACATGACCAAGTAAATTACTTCCACGAGATGACATTAACTTATTATTTTTAAAACCAATATCTTTACCTATCTCTCATTTTCAAGAGCAGAATAAATGCATTTGAAGGTTTTCCCTTAGGTTAATCTATCACAACAAAACCAGAAATCTTTCCAGTATAGACATTAATGCCCGTAACTCCACAAAATTTTAGCTTTTTCCTGTACATGCCCAAAACACATTTCTCAAAAGCATGTTTTAAATTTAGTTAAAATAACACTATACTGCAGTCTAGACCAAACACGCCATGAGCTCATCTTCTTCAGCTTTGCAGAATCATTTCAGTTTTTATTCCTACGTCTTTACTGCCTTCTATCAAAATATATGGCACTGGCATCTCAGCATTTTTTGCCTGCATTAATAGAAGATGGCTGCTTCGATTTCTCCTTGAAGTGTTTAATAGGACAGGGCAAGCCTCCAAAGGTAGGAGCTTAAGTTTGGATATGCATCTATAAGGTAGCTGTTCACGGCATTTAGCCTTCCTACAAGGAGTTATTCCTTATTCATTAATGAGAACTCTCTCTGCCCCCTTCTGAAGGGCAGAGTAGAGTTATTATCCCTACTTCACAGGTGGGGAAGCAGAACTGGGGTCACTTACCTCAGCAGAAGTCCCAACCACCTCGCCTCCAGCCATGAGCCATTTTTGCAGACTGCTGCTCAAACTGACACCCTGCAGCAGGGACAGGCATCCCTCACAGAAAAGAGGGACTCAGCTGGGGCTGGGGTCTGGCCTATTGCCATCACATAATGCTCTCCCATTTCTCTCCCAGTGCCCTCAGGTCTGCACCTGAATTACAGGGAATATAATCCAGTTCAGTTCATTTGAACTTTGGCAGCCCCATGGCCCCCGCGAGAACGGCAGCAACAGAATACGCAATGAAATCATGTCTGTTTCGAGTAAATGGAACAGGTGTAATTTGGATTCCATATACAAAGCCCAAATGACTTGTGGACTCAACTTGAAAACTGGCAAAATGCTTAATTGTGTTGTTGAATTGAGATCGGGGAGAAGATAAACCGGTTCCACGGAGCCAACAGGACTTTCACTGCTGACTTCGCTGGGTCAGTGTTTGACTCCACATGAAAAGAGAAGCTTCTTCTGTAAATCAGATGATCCTTTACAGGATCTGATCTCATACTGAAAGAATTCTGAAAGGCAAACAGAAATTCAGCTCCCGGTGAACTTGTAGCTTCAAATAACGATGAAGAAAGGAGTGGCATAGGAAACTGAAACCCCATTGCACAACTGCTCTTTAAGAAAATGAAGGTAACATGGAGTACATAACACACTCCCAGAAAAGAGAAGCACCCAGTAAGTCCTGTCCTCAAGTGGCTGCCTTCTAAGCAATAGGCACTTCTGCTCAGAAATTATCAGGTTCACAAAAGTTACAGATGATTCCACCACCTGCCAGGTTCTTTTCTTCCCCCTCCAATTACAAAAGTTAATAATGTTTGGGATTACACTAGTTGGAACAAATGCATTAGCACAAAGAATTAAAAACATGCTCTATGTAAAGGCAAAAATTCATATGGTCCTTGCTTTGCATGAGGAAAACTTTACCATGATGTGTTAATTTCTTGAAAAATACAAGTGTGCTTTTTTCTGGATGCTGGCTTTCTTGCAGATTTTAAGATAGATGGTGAAGCAAATGCCATCCTGTATATAGCAGTGATCTTCTCTCCTAGTATTGCCAATTAGGGCTGCAACATCAACTCTTGATATAGTGAGGAGCTGGCGAAAAAATCCCGACAGCAACCTGTAATTGCCTGTGCTGGGAAAGAGTAAGTATCCATCCTGCAATCCACTCACTGCAATCTCCACCACGAATGAGTTGCCATAAAAATGGGGCAGGTACCACAGGATTGCCTATTGCTCTCAGCAAATTGGAAAGAACCCACGGAGCGATGTTTTGGTTGATTTGTAGGTTCATATGAGGCTGTGAAAACAGCTTAAGCTGTCCAGCTACAACACGGCAGCTCAGCCAGGAGCCAGGGCTACCAAGGTAGCAGTGATAGATGAGGAAAACACTGAAATTGCTCTGGTAGGAAAGGTCCGGTCCAATGAGGTGAGGGGAGCCCCAGCTCTGCTGCAGTGTCAGTAGGGCAGGGAGCTCCTGGACAGCCCCAGAGTTGGCACTGCTGCTCCTGTTTCTGCACGGTGAAGGGCTACACAGAGGAAGAGCTGCTGCTCCTGTGTAAGCACAGACAAATTGCTCACAACTCAGAACAACTGCCTGCACTCAGCCGTTCTGCATTTTCAAACAATTACACTGTCTGTGGGATTCTGAGCAGTGTTAGCATCAACACTTTGAAGAGGGGAAAAAACTGTAATTTAAGCCTTTCACTGATTCAGCTATTTAAGTGATGCCACTTTGAAAAACTGGCCTAGAGAGCTGTATCCTATCCAGCACTCCCTAGGTAAGTATTTCACACCATTTGACCTCCTGAAAACAAGGTTTCCCCTCTTATGGACAGGAAAAAAAGAGCAAAAAAACCCAAAAAACCCCCAAACTAACAAAAAAATTACAAGTTAAAAGACAATAAATTGTTTTCCAATGAAATTTTTCAAGCTGAAGTAATACATTATTAAAAATTCCTAATTTAAACAAGTAAGTTCTTGTAACCTTCAAATGAAAAATAAATACAAGAAATATTTTCTCCAAATATTTCTGTTTAGCTGAACACAATTAAAGAAAATATTCCACCATTTTGACATAGTTTGTATGCTTCTCCCCCGAGGCAGGGCTGCAGACAGAAGAGAAATTGCTCCAAATACCCATCAATCCCCAGAAGGCAAGGCCCAGCCATATAATTAGACATTGAGCAAAAGGCTTATTTCTTTCTTCTTTCTATTTTTAATATCTTTTACATAAATCCTTGGGTCCTTACTTAACTTCTATTGAAAAGAAAATGCTTGACATTTTCCCTAGGTACCTACTGAGCAACACTGAATTAGGACTTCAGGCTGTGACACACATACACCACTGTCCCATCCATAAATATGCACGTGTCACATGCATAAATACTAATAAAAGGCTATTGCTTGAAACAGAGATAGAAAAGTGCCTTCCAGCATAAGCCCAAAAACATAGATCACTGAATCCTCTCCACCACTTTGAGGACTTTTGTCTAAATAAATCTGCACAGCAACCTCTGACTTGCTAACTGAGTTTTAGAGCTGGAACAGCGAAGGATAGGAAAGCCCCTTTTCAAGATGTAACATGAGAAAACTGCTAAAGGCTGTTCTAAATAAAGAACACGAGTGCTTCCTAAAGCCATCGTTACTAAACTGCCTTTTCCCTCCCAAGGGAAAGAACAAAACAAAACAAAATCACATTATTTCTGGGCTGCCATCATCATGAATGTTTGCCAAAGTTCCCCTCACCATCCCTGCAATTTTGGACCTAGAGGATGCAAGAGATGCTCAGCTCTCTCCAGATGATTCGGCATGAAAGTGCTCACCTTTCCCATGCACTGCCAGGGCTTGCCTTCCCTTTTCATGCCAGCTACCTGCCAGCCTGGGCTAAGAGCAAAAACTAAATGTCACAAAGCAGGACAGAAGTGATTGAGCAAAGTATCAGATCCAGGGACTCTGACACAGACTTACTCCAGAGTAATCATTTAATCCTTCTGCCTCAGTCTTTCTAACTGAAAGAAAAAAAAAAGTAGCAACTATCAATTACCTACTTCGTAGGTCATATATTTGCAAAGCCCTCAGGGAGATGAAAAGCATTATACAAACTATATGCACACATGTTAACGCTGATTAATTTTCTCTGTGCAAACATACCCTTTTTTCTTCTTCATTGCCCCTCCTCTCATTATATCAGCAGTCTCATCTGGAGGAGAACGAGGAACTGCTGACAGCTGAAGTATTTTCCGCAGTTGTTCTTTTGAGATTCAGAAATGCAACCACCCAACACAGCCCTGCGTTCAGCTGACTGTTTCCTTAATAGTTTTGCTCTTTCATGTGTTTCCTCATTTTCTGTTACATGAATTTAAAGCAATCTGATTTCCAAGTTAATTTGAAATGATGCAGGATCCATTAGTTGAGGGTATCATTTGCAAAATAACTCTGAGAGACAACTTCCGCTCGCTATGCTTTCAGGTACAACCTCATCAAAGAAAGGCAGGGCTAGTGATGTGAATAAAGTCAGCAGAATTTGACCTAAAAAGCTTGTTGGTATACAGAGGCACAGGGATACAGCCTAACTGCATAAGAGCCTTGTGACACATGCAATAGCTCCTCCACAGCCTGAGGTTTACACCAGTGAGCAGCCTTTTTGTGACAGTGCTTACACCCATGCCAATCAGAATATGTACAGCTTTTCAAAATACTATCTGTAAGCATTTTTCTTAGGATATTTGCCCAGTTTCTGAAGAATACAGTCTAAATGTTTTGTGGAAAAAAACTTCTGTTTCAGTTGTCACAAACTAACTCAGGGTGAAACTGAGGACTTCTGCTTTGTCAGCAGCTCAGCAGGTCCTATTAGATAAAATCAAGGCTGGCCCTCTGCACCTAAGGGTAGAATTGGGATTTCTGACTTGCAGCATCCAAGATGCAGCATCCACTTAAGCTCATGCATGGAAAAAACTGCACTGGCATAAGTTTCCCAGAGATGCTGTGGAATCTCCCTCTTTGGACATATTCAAAAGCTGTTTGTACCTAGCCCCAGGCAACTGGCTCTGCTTGCACAGGGAATTTGGACCAGATCACCTCCCAAGGTCCTTTCCAGCCTCAAGCAGCCTGTGTTTCCCTGAAATGGGCAATGCTCTGGTGCATCTTGGATGAATGGCCTCTGACTGCCAGTGCAGCCTCTGCTCTGGATACTGTGGAGATGTCACAAGTAACGCCTCAAAGTTGTCCGTGCGTAAATGCAATGGGAAGCACCCAGACTACTGAAGTGACAATTGTTAGAGGCTGGAAGCTGAGGGGAATTTCAGGGCATTGGCTGAGGGATGGAGAAGTGACTGCATTTTCCTCCTCCTGCTCAACAACTGCAAATCTCCACTCTTAGATGTGCATGCAATCAGTAGTTCACAGGCAGGAGCCCATGCACATATTCCACAACTGAAGCCAGGAGCCTCTCGAGACAGCAAAAGTCTCCTTTGTGTTCACTGACCACCTAATGGAGTGGGAAAGCTGAACAAGAACCCAATAAAAACATGACAGGCTAACTTCCTAGCTGCTATCCTTAAGATAAAATCATTGAGGAATTGAATTTGGTACTGCTACCAAGAAAGAGTCTTGGAGGACAATCCTCAGGAAACAACACCTCACCTCTGTATTGAGCTGTGTCAAGCACACCAAAAAATCTGTGTTTAAAAAAAAAGTAAGGATTTTGAGTAGCTTTGCTCCTGCCAAGCAATCTGCTCTCAGCTGACTATAAAATCTCTCATGCTATAACACCAAAACTCCCAGGCAGAGAACACACTGACTAGCAATATAATGTTTGAAGTACTTAAAAGGGAAGAAGCAATCATGCCTGCTTTCAGAAAAGGAGATGGTGGTCTCATTAGCAAAAAAATTCAATTGCAATAGTTACCTCGGCATGTAAAGGACTCGCTCTGCCACCACAAATCCCACCCTGAAGAAGAGGTTGCTGGCTGGGATGAATGGGAAAACCAGGAACAACAAGCCAACCAAAACTTCTTTGTGTTCCAGTTTCTGTAATAATACAAAATTAAACAAGTATCAACTAAAAAAATCCAACTTAATTCACCTCTAACTTTCCCCTTTCCTTTGAGGGTCTTAAAAAAAGCAACTCAGATCAACATTTGGTATGTTTTTGCATTTAAAAGAAATTTTTGCAAGACACTAATCTTTGATATTTATGCTGGTGCATCTAATATAGCCAGAAAGTGCACAAACACTACCCACTGTGTCTATTATCACCCTTGGAATCTTTTCCAAGGTCAGCTCTACCATATGCATGGCACAGCTATCACCTAAGCTATAACTCATGTTGGTAATATGTAAGTATAGAGTAGTGTGAATGTATACATTAGCATGTCTACGACTGTGTGACTGTATGTAAATACACAAATGCATATCACATACACACAGACTGCTGTGTTCAGCCCTAAATGTTTGTAACAGAGAAAAAACTGTTCAATCAGTCATATTTTGTGTAAAGAAAACTAGCCCCAAGTGACACATTAATGCAGTCATTTTATCCCTTTCAGGGAAAATATCTACACTTGAAATGATACTTTGGCACACAAGGTCTCCATATTCATACAAAGTCAGAAATTTGAGACATGCTGTATGCTGAAATTAATGATTTTCACTTGAGCTCAGTTAATGTCCTTCACTTGCACTCACTTTAATGTCAGCTTGCTCTTTGAGGAGAAATGGAATTACCACGTGCAGTTCAAACCAACTGTGATCCGTGGCGCCAACACAGGCGTCTGGGGATGCTGTGACCAGCAGTGGCCACTCATCCTGCCGTGGACAGACCCAAGTGGCCTGAGCAAGCTGAGTTTCAGGTTTCGCTCCACCCCAAGAGAGTAAATCAGCTCTTGCTTCTCAAAGAATGACACCAGGATAGAAATGTAGCTTTAGGTGTGTTCAATCACCCAGACAGACAGCTGTGCTTTCCCGCCCCAGATACTGCTCCTCACTGGCTGCAGACATCGTGAGAAGCTTTGTCATGCTTAGAAACAGATGCAACCAGCATCACTTAATGGTTGAAACACTTTCTAATTGTTGTGGGCAATTTCTCAGTTTTGGAGAGCAAATTGAATTCTCTTTGCCGGAGGGAGCTACATTTAGAAACGTTGAACAAGATTTTTGAGTAGAGAAATGGAGTTCAATCAATGATGCGGGTCAATGATGCGGGGCCAAGCAGTACAAGCTGTCTTTTTGCACAGCTGCAGACTGCAACAGCAGTTACCCCTGGTCTAGACAGTGGCTGAAATTCAGAAGTCCTCCTACTAAAATATATTCATCCTGTTCTATGGGAAAGACAACAAGCATTTTCTATGGGTACCAAAAGCAAGGGTACAAGTCAGGAGGCTCTGATATCACTTTAGAGGAGCTGAACCACAGGATGACAAAAAAGTGCACTGATTTCTCCTGGCTCAAAGAGGAATCATGAGGCAGAGAGAGGAGTAGAATTCACATCTCCAGATTTCTTTATTAATATATGTTTTAAATAGCACCACAGTTATCTATGGTGCTTCTATCATCCACTTTCTCTGTATCCTGGATTCACAGTTACTAGTGCCTACATATAGTCACAACAGCATCTGAAGTACATTATTCTCAGAACTGAAGGAGACATCAATCCATAAAGATGATGAGCAGAGGTGCCTGGTAATTACAACAGAAAATTGAATAGGAAAAAAAAAGGATTAAAAATTTCTTCCCAACTCTGAATTAAAATTACCAGTTCTAGCTTGACTTCAACTTCCCTCCCCACCCAGAGCTGGAAATATACTCCATTTTTCTCTTGCAATTTGACTCTCCTTTCCCACCTTGTCTGACCTAATTTTGGTGCCCATCTTCTGCCACCACTCTACCCTAGGGCTTTGACACTAAAGACCTGGAGGCACAAGAAGGTATGTTGGCCCAAAGGGAGCGCACTGCTGGCACATAAAATGTTCTCTGTCCCCAAGATAGGCACTTGCTCTCAAACAAACCAGCTATTAAATATTTCTCCAGTTGTCGATCATTAAATCAATAATTGGGAAAACAACCTCTAGTTAAACATCTCCAGGAAGGACACGGTGTTATTCAAGGCTGCAGCACTGCAGATAAGCAAAGGAAACTGAATGCTAGAGAAAGACAAATAAAACTTGTACATCGAATGGGAAAGAGGAAAATGTGGGAATTAGCTCAGCTGAAGGATCAAATGATTCTGCATGCCCTTTTTCTCCCCAGAACAAGTCACAACTCCATGCTAATGCCATTGAGGGCTGCCAGCTCAGTCCCTTGGGCAGGGCTCAGAGACAGGAGTCCAGCAGGCACAAACCAACCTCACAGAGCAGCAGAACCCTCCATGGGGCTCCTTGTATCTGAAAAAAAAGTACCTGGCAGTGCCCTTTTTAAAGCATTCCATGAAGGCAGAGGCTTTTGGGGAGAGCTGGCCCCTAAAGGCCAGGCTTCAGCTGGTTTTGTGCTATGCACAGTCGTGCCTGTGAGCCAGTCGTAGGGCTGCAGGAACAGTGGGCAGCTGGACCTTCCCTTCAACACAAGCCATAGGAAATTCCCTCCACGTGTTTTTCTAAATAAAACAAACCCAACCTATATGTAGCCTGTTACATCTTCCAGGCAAAGAAATAAAAGAAATATTAGGGCCATTTATTTGGTTTAGCCACTTTGGTCATATGATCCCACTTCAGATAGCTGAGCTAAGGGTGTCAGAATCAGCATCTTCCAGGTGCCCAGAGCAGTAGTAAAAGCTTTTAGAGAGTAATAGGCAATTTTGTTTGTCTTCCTTTCTCCTTAAAATAAAATATCTAGGACTAGAAATTATAGATCACTACATTCTTTTTCCAGAGAGACAATTCCTTTCCTCTTAAAGACAGTGCTTTCTTTTGGAAATACAAAGCTTGTCTTTCTGTCACAGAAGTCTCTGCTGGGGGAGAAACAACAAACATGTTTGAATTAACCTTAGAATGATTTCTCTTGTCAAAGACAAGCTGATTTCAAATCAAAATAGCATTTATTATAGTAAATAGCTTGGCGGGAGGGAATTTTCAAATTCACATGAGCCCTTCATTATGTTGTAACAAAAAAACTCCATCAATAAAACAACAAACCAAACCAAAAACCAATTAAAAGAAAAAACTTTTTAACTTACTTTTCATAGACTTATCAAAGAACCTAAGAAAACTATTTGGTTTTCTAAAGGGGCAATACAAAAAGTGTCCCACTGTCTCAAACAAAATATCAAAGAATCACTCCAAGGTCAAACATGATCAATACAGCAATAAACCTCAAAAATTGCTTCCTTGGCACTTTGAGGGGAAAGGAAGAAACTCTAGAATTTCCAACTGAAAGAGGTCTTTCCGTGTTACATATAAGCCATATTCCTGAGCCATAAATAAGTATTTGCTGACTACCACTAAAGCACAAGTCTTCAACAAGGCAGAGCCCTCAAAGTGTGAGTGGAGGAGGTGCACAGATTACTTCAGCATATCTGTCATAACCATGGACTTGCACAAACCCAGCACAAACTCCTTATTTTTCCCCTTGAGAAAGCATGGTCTGAGGTGCCAGATCCATGAAGCCCACACTGCGCTGACAGGACTGATGCTCACATCGCCTGGCACCTCCAAGGGCCGAGGCGTTGGAAAGCAGAGCTGTGAGGACAGCACTCCTCCTGGCTGGACTAAGCTGCACCTCAGGGAAGACAGCAGTTGGGCAAACAAATTCAAGATAATTCCATTCTGTTCTACCTCTGGATGTTTCCAAAGGTGTTTATACGTGCTTGTCTGTTTGATGGGAAGGTGACAATCAAATGGGTTTAATTCCCTCCTCTAACAATTTATTTTGAGAATGAGGGAAGTGTCACCTCTCCACCATTTACAGCTCCATGGAGGAAAGACCTCCTTCCTAGCAAAGGCATCAAACTCTCTGACAGTGAGCTCTGGATGGCCCATTGCAGCCAGTGAGATGCTATGCTTGGAACACCTGACTGCATGTGCAGAAAAGCTGCATCCAGGAAAGTTGGTAGTGCATGGCTGTATAAAAGCAATGATTGCTATTACACATTTCCAAACACTTGCAGGCCTAGGATTTAAGTGCATTATCCATCAAAAGAGACAAAGAGACTGAGAGAAGCTGCATGACTCTGCAGAACACAGAGGATGACACTTCAGTATATTCCTAAGATCCATTTGTACAAACCCTTAGCGAAGACTGCACACAACCCTACTCCATCTATTCCTGCTGTACCACTCTCTCATGAAGCCACAAGTAGCTCAGCAATGTGACTCCTCACCAGCCTCCATCAAAGCACTGGCAGCATCTCACCTGGCAAGAGGTCAGCCTCTGCAAACACCCACTCTTGCACTTTCCACATATGCAGCAATCAAGATAAAAGGGATGGTGTAGAAGCATATCAAATTCACTCTCCATTCATGCATAAGGTGATAAAAAGAAAGCATTAAGCTAATCAGGAATTAACCCTAGGGACTGATTCCTTCAAAGAAAAAAAATCTCAGTGGTTGTAAAGCTCACAGAAGCACTAAGGGTGTTCCCAAGTCCCACCTCACTGGTGCATGCACAGATGGGCCGTGGCAGAGCTGTATCGTGCTCCATGTACCATCAGCATGGTCTCCTTTAGGTCACCACAGAAATCTGGATGGGACACACACATCTTTATCTACCGTGACCAAACAGGAGGGCACTGCGGAGCTGTGGTTATTTCACTCTGCTGCCTGTGCAACTGCTTCCAAGAAAATGATGCCAAAAGTCGGGTGCTAACAGATGGTCCAAAAAACTCAAGCATTTGGTAAGCAAAAGGTAACTTCCCCACTTCAAAACTGGCTCAGACACCTGTCTTAATCAGCCGGCTCCTAGAAAAAGAGCCACAAATTCTGTAATCACTATACTTCATTAGGAGTTTTATTTTTTCATCTCATTAAAAAAAAAAAAAATTAAAAATCAGCATCTTTGGTAGCACCAGCTACTTGAATGCCAGGCTTAGTAACTTGCTCATTTCCTAAAATAACTAAATTTTTCTTGGTGATCATCTAGTTTTGATAGGAATAGTCATGGATTTCTAATGCTATTTTGATAACCACTGCTGACTGCTTATTTACTACCCGACACACTGATACTATTCCAAGTATTTGGCAACAACAGAAATTACTTTCCAGTTCACCAGCAGCAGCACCTATTCAGGAACTGGTGCACAGGCAAACATACACCAGTCAGAATGTGAAATCAAAACCCTTGAAAGGAGCACTGGCTTCCTAACCCAGGGTTATCTGAAGAGAAATCCTTGGCACACATCTCAGACCACCCTAATAAGATAATTCCCTCTCTGTTTCCAGAGGGAATAAAGTCCTGGTCTGTGTCACCAGGTAAAACAGCACGTTTTTCAGAAATGCTGAAAATGCCTAAAAGCTTTACATGCATGAGAACTGTGGATGCTCAACAGCTCTGGAAATCAGGCTTTTAATTATGGAATAAAAGCAGAAAGTAGTCCTTTTCCATTCCCATAATAGGGCACAGAAATATATCCTATAATATTTCACTTTTTATATTAGTATCCTAAAGTAAAATTTTGATATCTACTATTTTCTTTTTCCCTGCAGAAGTCAGCTATCCATCCATTCAGCTGTGTGTTTATGGTCTTTCTCACCCAGCTTTCTAAAATTCCCTTAAGATATAAGCTCATTTTCCCAATCCTTAATCTCTGCAACCTCTAATTCCACTTGACAAGCCAATGTGAGCAGGAGCACACAAATCTTTGAAAGAGAAGTGGAACATTCCAAAAGGAAATAGGAAAATCAACAAATTGCTCCAGGAATTAGAACAATCCTTTTGACCTTGTGGCTGCTTTTCCCTCTTCCCTTTCATTCTGTGACTGCAGGCTGCTTGACTAGGTGGGGAAAACAAAACAAAACAGGTAAAATTCAGTGCATACATTTGCAGTACATGAAAGCATGATCTTTGGAAAAGCAACTCGGTTCATGGTGAGTTTGCTCTTGAGAAGGTAACATGGAACAAGAGGAGCCTAACAAAAAACAAAACCCCCACAATAGCTTGGCATCACAATATTTAACTAAGGCCAAGAAGCCATGATGAACAATTATTACCCTCCCCCAGCTGTAAATTTCTTGCTCCTCATTTCACCTACACTCTCCTGCTCACCCCTACAACTGTGCCATTTCAAAACCTTTCAGCTCTGAGTAAGCTTTGAAATACTAACTCAAATCAGAAGAAGAAAATTGCAGAATAAAAAGAGTAATTCAACGTTAATATGCTGAAAATGGCAGAACTACCTACCCCCATGATAATTACCTACACCACGCTGCAGGCAGTAAGAGCCCATTTGGTGAGATGCTGAATATATTCATGGTGAGCCAAATCAGAACTACTTCAGCTCTGGTTATATTTACTCAGAGTACCACGCTCCAAACCTGTTATTTTAAACCAAGCAAAAGAAAATCTGATGCAAAAGGTACTTTGACAGTTCTTGTGTTTGCTTTTTAAATCCAGAACAGCAGTCACATACAGACTAAGGCAGCTTTTCCCTTAGCTTGAGTCTGTCAGCTGGCACAGTGAGCTCCCTGGGAAGGCTTCCCTGCTCCTTCCAGCCCCACCAGGGACCCGCACGCAGCTGATCCGGTTGCAGCACTTGACAGAGCAGAAACGCGGCCAGCAAACTTGGGGTGCCTGCAAGGGGCTCCCCCCCTTCCTTCAGATTTCACTAAACAGAGTCTTTCTGGCTTATTACTCTCTCCCTGCAGCAAATATTAACAACAGAAGCAGCATAGAAAAAACTCACTGCTAAGGATTAAGAACAACAGTCCTGACCTTCTCTCTATGTGGAAGGAATTCAAGTGGCCCTCAGGAAAATGAAAGCAGGATTTATTTTAAATGGACCTTTTATGGAAATGACTGTGGTTTCCAGCTTGTCAGATAGACTCCATCAATAAATAGCCTTATTCACCTTGCTGTGCCTTTGAAGCAGGTATTGTTCTGGAAGTGTTGTGGAATATAAATTTTGCTAGGCATACTTCCTAACTATGCTGGTACTACTGTAGAATATTATAAAAGGCAATTGTTCCCCAGAAAGGTCCATAAGCTGTGATTTATTAATGAAATGCCAAGCCTGGGAAATGAGGCAAAGGTCTCAGGAATGCAGGGTAAAGTAAATAGCATGACAGAATACACATAGTGAGTGCTAGCAAAAACAACAGAAACATGCACACAAAGAGAAGATGCAAATGCATTCCTCTCCTGGATGGTATTGAACGTTGTCAGCTAAGAAATTTAGTCTGAAAGTTGCTGAAGAATATGCTCAGATGGTATCCATACATATAATCCACCAGATAAATGGCAATATGATGCCAATTACAGCACGAATTAAAGCCATCACAATATGGTATAAAATGCCTTGTCTTGGCTAAGAAGCACCATGCAGGGAAATTTAAAGAAGCAGCATCACCTTTAAAATTAGATCTGAAATAAAAAACCACCAACTGTAGCATATGAAAGATCAGGATAATACATATGTCAGTCACATGCAGTGAATATAACCTGAAAGCCATCACACACAGAATGTAGCCACATCACACAGAACAGCCAAGCACATTCTTTAAGAAAGTTATATCCTAGAGCACACTAGATGTATTTTTTTAATCGATGTGAACTGTTCGTAGCATTTCCTCCTCGGACATGGGCAAACTGGGACGCATCATTATGTGCTCCTGCTGAGCAAGTAGGACCAGTGTAGGTGTGAACCACCATTAGGCAAATCCACAGTGCTGGTCACGAGTACAAATGAGTGAGGGCCATCAGTATGAGCTGCAATGCACTCCCCCAGCCTGGCCAGCCGCAAAAACCACTGTTTCAAGTTAGTTTCCCAGATCACCCGGCTGAATTAGCCCACAACACACACAAGTTTTCCCTCTATCAGCCCTCCATATATCAGGTACCATAGAGAGAGTGGAATGCTATCCATCATGTGCTCTGTACGCATACATTCGCAGCTACAACTACAGGACAAGCTGCATTTTAATCGCGCTGCATTTTAATTAAGCAGTGACCTAAAAATGCCATGCAGAGTGGCGCTTCAAACATCTGAAGGGTCTTCCTTTCATGCTCATTGAATTATTATGACATGTCAAAGAAATAACAGTCGTCCTGATGATAATGCCAAGAATTGTCCTCCCTCCAGTCCGCCAGGTGCTCCCCATATCTTCCAGCAAAGAAAGGCAGCGCCATGGGCCCTTGGTTACCCCAGTGGGCATCTGAAGCACCAGATTATTTTTCTTACCTTGTGACTGGAATGCTTGATGAAGAATGAGAATTCCCAGTGAGAGAATACCTCATCCATTTCCTGGTACCTCTGTAATCCACCAGGAAGTCACACTACATCCATTCCTTGTAGCCAAGGCTGTCTTTGAAAATGAACAATAAATAAATGCCATCCTCTTTTCCCAGCTATTAAAATTTCACTGGAATGCAGGCATTTTCAATAGCACCCCCAGCCTTTGTCACATCCCCAGCACACTGCCTGTGGGAGGATGTTCACTGCAAAGAGTTGAGCAGAACCGGAGGATTCTGAGACATGCCAGTGACTCCTGGTGCCTTGGCCAAAACAGCTCCAGAGAGGCTAATTTCCAGAGCATGCTGGGCATCCGAATGGTGAAAAATCAAGTCCCAAAATGTTTCAGAGAGCTGCTTAATGGACTGCAACTTTGTTGCATTAGTTACTATGGAAAAATCTTGGCCAGAGACAGCAGCAAGGACCTTTTCCTACTGAGTGGGAGATGCAACAAGGAGCTTGCCTTTTCTTTACTCCTCTCAGACCTCCTGAAAACAGGCATTAATTGTGACATGTGATAGATAGGGATGGCTACAGCAAGACACAAGGGTAGCTGGGCACCTCAGCACTGCAGAGAAACAAGTCTTACTTGGGAAGCTGTTCACAGGGAGCTCTCCAGCTGATAAGCAACAGGGATTCGCACTACGCAGAAGAAACAACCCAGGGAATGGAAGTTATACACAGGGAATTAACAAAGCAACTTCTCCAATGACCTCCTCATTAAGTAAAGAGGAGGACAACAGTGAAGGTGCCCGAGCAGGATGAGAAGGGAGGCTTCTCACTCCAAACAAACTGGAGAGCTGCTTTCAGCAGTTTTCAGCATTAAATCCCCATCTAGTAACAGACATGTTCCAAGGAAAGCACCCATGGGTAGAAATCTTCCAGTGTTTCTTCTCTTCCTGAGGTATAACAACGTCCACAAAATGAAACAAGAAAGCTTTGTGCTTTAGATGTCCTTTATCAGCACCACACATACATGCCCAACAGAGTTATTACCCTAATCACAAACGTCAACAAATTAGCCCTGCTTAAAATTCAACGACAACAAAGGCAGAAATCCAATCCATGCATTCTCTAATTACAGTCCACACAAAATATTCTGTGAGTCTCCTGTGAGTTTGTGCTGCAGATGCACACACATCACCCCTCGCCACTGAAAATCAGTTCAATGTTCACTGGACCAATGTCTTCACTGCTGCCAAAACAATTCCTAGCATTTCCATTCTCCATGCTGCAGAAAGGAAAGCAATGGTGCCACTGAGAAGGAATATAAGGTTTTGTTCTCTCTTACCCCTGCACACCTACACTCTAAAGAGAAAGGCACAGACACTGCATGCTTGTTCACTCTACAATCATCCCTTAGTAAATTGCAAGCTGTCTCTTCCAGGTTAGACCTTGCAACGAAAAAGGAGAGAAAAATGGCTGCTAAGACTGCTCTGTGTGTTTGCATCAAAAAGAAAGCAGAACATCTTACACTTTATGAAATGTGAGAAATCAACTGATACATCTCGTGCTGCCTCTAAGCTGTAAAACACAGAGAAACAGCTTGGCTGGGACTTGACTGAAGGATGCTCCTTCTTGGGGGGAGCAATGCCCTATAAAAAGCCACTCCTGTTGCATTTAGAAATATGCTTTCTTAGGACCGAATGTAACCAATTGTGCCTGCAGTCCATGTGCCCTGAACTTCCCTCTCCGTGTTATAAAAGGGACTGTTTGAAGTCAAATGGCATAATGTATTTCCAGGAAAAGTACTGCTTCCTGTTTGCTTTCCTCGATAATTCATACTGCTCAGCCCAACATGATCATCTTGATACCACTGAATGGCAGTACCACGATTTGGAGATTGTGTGAGTTGTTAAAAATAAAATAGAAAATACCTTCAGAAATGTAGAATTTCCTGAAAAGCAATATATTTCCAATTATACCTCTAATGACATACATACATATGCTCCATCCCTTAAAGTGTTCAAGGCCAGATTGGATTGGGTTCTGAGCAACCTGGTTTAGTGAAAGGTGTCCCTGCCCATGGCAGGGAGGTTGGAACTGGATGATCTTTAAGGTCCCTTCCAACCAAACCCTTCTGTGATTCTATACCTAGGGCTGAGGGAAGCATGTCCAAACTGATCCCCAGGAACTGTCACCAGTTCCATGTTCACAGTGGGTTTGCTGGAGGATCCAAGTGCCCATGAGAGCACTTGGTCAAGATGGTTCTAGTTTTACTGGATTAGATACAAAAGCAGGTCACTTCAGATCCAATTTATTCAGTGTTTGGGGTGTTTCAAGGATAAACACAAAGGAATCTTGAAGATAAATTTCAAAGCACCTGGTAAGTAAATGCCCAAAGAGTAAAATTCATTTTGTTTAACATTAACAGTGGTCAAGAGCAAAAACTGAATTTCTCACAAAAAACCTACAACTTGCAGTTTCAAACCAAACAGTGGTATTCGTAAATCCAGAGTAAATTGTTTTGTTTTTTATGAAAAAGAAGAAATAAAAATATAAAGTAAAATCTTTTTCAAGCAAACTAACAGTATTAATCCAACACATAGTTCAAATTCTGACAGCAGGAGAAGAAATAAAAAGCAAACAAAACTTCAAAGAACACAGAATAAGATTTTTTCAGAAGTCTTCAGTACTGGGCTAATGAGAATTTTATCATTAACTTTCCTGAGAACAGGATTAGGTCTAATACAAACACTTCTGAATATCCTTAGCTGTGAGTAATGGAAGCAGGAGGAATATGAGATGATATACAACCTGCAGGTAGAACTGGTGAATAGCTAATAGGGTGTTTTCCCGTATTTCCCATACAGCATCTGTCAATGTATTATCTAAATTAATGACTCTGCAGTCTCAAACTGTTTGGTTCATTTTCTGTCTCTTATCAGGAGCACAGGGAAGACTGCCAGGGTAGACTGAAAATGTACATGACCTGCACATTTTAGCATAACACAGGTATTAAAAACCTGACACTCTTCAACTATGCTTTTCAGTGATACATACATTTAAGGAAGAGAAACTTTTGTACTATTTCCAGAGTGACTACCAACACCTCTCCTAAAGAAGCTTCCACAACACAACTGAAAGAGGAACAGCCTGTAACTCCCTATGATCCACAAAAAAAACCCATTCCATGGAAGTGCATCTCTGACTTGCGACAAGGCTTGCACAACCTCACTTTGATTTCTGCAATATGATTAATGGTACCTCTGAAATGCTGAATTGGGAAGTATGGCTTACCAACTGTATTATTTACGCCAAAGAACAATTTCCAGATCATTTCTGATTTCCCACATTCCATTACTCTGCTGACAAAAAATACCTTCTCATCAAGATGTATCCAATGTTTAGGTTTTAGAAGCATAGCAAAAGTGCAAGTAGAGGAATAGATTTTATTTTCAAAGAGCCCTGCAGATGACAGTTCCCAGTCCTGTTTGAAGTAAGTGACAAACAGCCTAATGACTGTGGGAGAGGCAGAGATGCTTAACAACTTCAGTGGGGTTGGGATCATCAACAGTAATTGAATGTGGGAGTCCGGGCCAAGTTCTGCCCTCAAATCAGACCAATTAGACACTGAGACATTCAACTAGAGAGACATTTTCATCAGTTGAGCTTGCCTGCATTAGTTATTACTGGTATGGTTTTTCACCTCACTCCAGTGCCTTCCAGAGGAAAACATGCGCTTACCAACCATTTCAGCTGAAGATTAGGAGACAAAAGATTTTCTTTTCTTTTTATGTTGTATTGCACGGCTTTTGGGGTTACCTTGAATGCAGCAATGCAGTGTAGGCTGAGTAATGTCATCACCAGCACCAGGAACACCGTGGCTAAGTTCCTCACATCCCAGATGGACTCGACCAAAGGAATGCTGCCGACCTGCCAGTCGTAGCACAGGGTGATTGGTGCCAGCAGGAGCCATGCATTGAAGGCCAGAAGGTAGGAATAAGTTAAAAACCTGCAAATGAGAACAGGTAATGTAATACATGGAATGACTGCCAGCACAGGGAACACTTTCCTCTGGCATTTACCACATACTACACAGGAGGAGGAAACAACAAAAAAAACCTGATCAACAACACTGCACACACAGGCAGCACCACACCTCTCTGTCAAGAAAGAGATGCTACCATAGGTGAGGGGCACTTCAACAGGTCATTTGAAGAAATAACATAAGATCAGTAATATTTACATGGTTTCTATGCACCAGACTTTGGAAAACTTACAGAACTTCAACTCCCATTTGAATGTTAGACTTTTGAAGTGACTTTCTGCTGGCTTAAACAATAAATGAATAACTAAGCAGGTACATACATATACATCGAACTTTTTCACAGTTCACTGCATCACTGCTGCAATACAAAATATCCCTCTAGCTGGGTTTAACTTACAATTTAGGATTTCTTCTATCTGGACAACATGGAGCAATTAAAGTCAGACCCTTCTCTCTTTTCTCTTTGCAAACCAAAGCACGAGGAGAAAATACAGAAGAAAGGAGGGAGGGGGTGATTCTTAGCTGATCACATCGCGGCTTATTAGGGCTGGGGCCAGATTGCATGAGATGTGCCACAGAAGTGATGGGGAAGTAGGGGGCCTTTCAAATTGTTGTAATCTTCAATAATTGTTATTCTCAATAGAGAGGAAATTAATGGGGAATGGAATTGGGGAGCCTGCTGCCCTCTGGGAAGTATGCAGGGCTTTCAAAGGACTGGAAAAGAACAGCATGTGTGCAACTGGCTTAAAGAAAACAAGAAAAAAGTCAAATCAAACCAACATCCCTCTCTGCCTCAGGCTTTTGCTTCTTGGCATGCATTTGCCAAAAAGTGCATCTAAAGTTGAAATACTTTTAAGTGCAAGAGACTGCAGATTATTCCAGCAATCATGAAGTCAACCAAGTAAAATTGTGACAGGCTTCAAACAGACAAAACCCTCCTTGGCTTGCAAATGGAAAAATTCACATTGAACACAGCACCAAAAATGGCAAATACTCAAAAAAAGGAAAAAATTACATTCTATCCCGCATAGGATTTCTTCCATCTGAGCCTGCTTTGGCAGCTGTTATCACACCCAGTTGCCATGGTACCTTGGCAGGTTTATTAAAATGGTAACAAAGGACGGCAGAAATGTCAAGCCATATAAACAGAGGACTGTCTCACTTGCCACTTAGAAACATACCCCTTTGTGGTCAAAATGCAGCCCCTTACAACATTATATTTGTGGCAGAATGGTAAGACACCAAAGCTAAGTGTGACTCCCGGCAGGAAGTTCCCAGATGGGTGTTGGGCCCTAAATTTCTGTGAAAACATACTTGAATAACTACAAAGTTAGGATATCAGTTTCTTTTCTCATCCAAAAAACAAACATCTCCAGCAGCACAGTGACCCAAAACAAGGAGGCTTACTGAGCTGGAATGTTTCAATGTAAACAGTCACAGAGGCTCATTCTCATTTTCCCACATATCTTTCTAAGTTCTCAAATCTGGAAAGTGGAATATTCTCACATTTTTAAGGTTTTCAGCCATTTGGTACACTTCTCTTCCATATCCCCCATTTTCCTCACCTTCCCCACCCTGAGGTACTAAACAAAAGGGAAAGAGACAAAATCCATCTTCTCTTAACAGAGACAGTGATTAAAAAGCCAGTTCCTATTTAAGAGAGCATCCCTCAAAAACATAACCTTATTTTGCTCAAATGATTCTTAATTTTGATTGTTCTCTCTTTCTAAAGAAACAAATGTATCTTCTAGTCACCAACCCAATCTCTTCTGGCCCACATTACAGAGAAACATAGCAACACAAACTCTGGTGGGACTTAATCACACCAAGGCACTCACTCGTGACATTATGTGTGGCCTGACCTACCTCTGCTCAGCCACAATAAAACAGACTTCCCCATCAGCCTCAACACATCAGCTCAGAAAAGGCTGCCAGCATTTATTTACAGCTACTTACTTCAAAGCCAAACTGAGATCCATTTCTAGCTTTATTGTCAAAACAAAAGCACGTCCATTTAGATGAATCTGAATAATGTCATGGCATATGGTATGTTACTACAATTGTGTATATCAGACAGGATTTCCAGAAGCACTGAGTTGGTTTTGCCCTTGATCCTTTAGGAGAGCCCAGTTTTTGGAGGGAGTGTCCTTTTATGCCCTGGCATATTAATATTTTCAATAAGCATGACAATATTCATGAAAGTTTGTATGCAAACCACAACACACACCAGAAAACCCTCCCCCTGTTTACTCAGGCTGTGGGGTAGAAAGGAACAAGATGACATTTGGGATCTTGGCAAACTGCAGCATTGCAGCTAAGGACAGACTAGTTGCTTTTCTGCATCTTCACTGATAAGGCAGGAGCTGATATGTCCCTACACAGCACAGAATAAATAAACACGGTCTGCTGCCATAACAAATTGAGTCAGCTTAATAACTTAAGTAGAGGTATTCGGAGTAGCCAGATCAGTGTGAGTTAATGCACTTCTGCTGGAAAGGTAGGACAAGCTCCTGTTGAAGATGGGAAGACAACTGCAGGACACTCACTGATCAGGAATGGTTTGTAAACATGTGCCTATTTCCAAGTGCTTGTGAGGCTTCAGTCTTCCTTGGGAGCCATGTGCAACTTGCTGCCAGAGGTGGGTCCCAAAGGAGATGGACAATCGCTCCATTCCACTATGGCAGTAATTAGTCTTTAAATACCCTGTTCCAACAGCAGTGAAATATTTTACAGCCTGTGACAGTCATTACCACTGTAAGTGTACAGTTAATTGGTTGGCCTCTGCAGACACCCTACTGGAGAACCCTTGACCTCATCTCCTGGGTGATCTCCCAAGCACCCTCACTGAATGTGCATGTCCCATTAGCAGGCACGGTACCAAGATCCATGAAGACACTGCCTGACTTTTGGAGGCATTTGCAAGCTGCAAGAAAGCCTTGAGCAGGCTCTGAGTCAAGTAAAAGTTTGGATATGCTTTCAGCATTGGTAAGCTGTCCTTGAACACGATGGATGGCTGTATAAAACAAAGCACTATAAACTATCGCTATTCTAGGTTCTAGGAAAAAATAACGGGATGCTAATAATAGTTACTGACAATCCAGTGCTGCTTTTTATTTCTGGCTCTCGAAAGCATATGATAATTCCTTCACGTCTATGTGGCTCTCGTACCACAAGCCTAAGGAGAAAGCTAAACACAGGAGAAAGTTTGGAAGAAACCTCTGACCAAAGCTGACACCTCAAGGAACTAATTTGCAAATTTTGAAAAGACTTGAAGATTCCGAAATCACTCCAGGAGCTAATTACATTTCAGCAACCTACCTGCAAATGGCAACAAGAGTATTTTCTTTTAATTAGTTGACTAAGTGAATGACATTTTAAATTAAGGATCTTCTCTGTATTGCTTCTGGTGTCTACTGGAATTCCAAGGGAGAAAAATCCCTGCCTGTAGCATCTCCCACTCTCCCAGTTAATCCCATGAAAATCAGAGTATTACTGGTGAGGTGACTGGAAGATTTTGCCTCTTAACTGGCAAACAGTTTTCCCCCAGGCCAGGTAACAGCATTTGCATTGCAGTAAATTTTTTATTTGCAAACTGAGCATGCAAATCCAAGTTTCAGCAGGTATCAAGTGTTCTTTTCACTTCTCGTCATCTTTGGCATGCTCAGAAAAACACAGTTCCTCCTGTTGGTAGCCAGTGTTGCCATGGCAATCCAGTTTGTTTAGTTTCAAATTTTTTTAGTTTCAGTGTTCTGTTGCATGCTTTGAGATAAATACAGGATGACTCATATCTAGAACTTGTTGCAGAAAACAACTATCAGAACTGATTGTTTCTGCTGCAAAAATGAACACAAAGGGTACTACTCAAAGCCATAAACAATATGACCGGAAAATACTTGCGGAATTGTCTGTAACCCTTTGCTGTAACAGAGACCAACAAGCTTGGAAAAGCTCTCATCTCAGCTCTGCCAAACCCAGGCAATCAGAGAGCAAAAGGAATGTGAGACTAGGTAAAAAAAATTACAAGATTTATAGACATTTATGAGACGTTTCCTTTCTCTTCTGATTTTGGAGCAGTTTAAGCTTTCTCCCCACAGCAGCCAGGACTGAGATTATAGATTTCTTTCTAAAACTGTGCTACAAGAGTGATCACAAAGCTCTGACCGTGTCCCACCAAGCCTACATGGAGAAGTGGGGGCCAGTGATCCTATTTTTTCTAAGTGCATATTGTGCTGCAACCTACCAGCCACCCAGTTCTGGGACAAGCCAGACAGACAACCCTACCCACAAAGAGCCAGCAGGGTACCCACCTGCAAGTGAAACATCTCCCAACTGGGGATTTTAACAAAGCAAAGGCAAACCATTCTCCTGGTTGGGAAAAAATGGACCTATCTAGAAGACAGGTGATAAGTGCACTTAACTAGTACTTGGGGAAAAAAGAAGGGCAGTTATGAAGCAGGTAGGGATCTGAAACAGAAGTAGGAATACAGTTTTTGCCCTTTCAGAAGTCACAGACCCTGGTTATGCTCTTCTGACACAACCTCCACACTGCTAGGCACTCAGGAAGGTTTCAGTTCACGACAAGGGTAAGAAGAGCTTTTTTATTAGAGAAAAGAGCTTCTCATTTGTATTAACATCTGAACTGATTTTGGCTCAAGGCTCTCTTCATCCTCTTACAAAGCACTAAACCCAAGTGAGTTTGACGAGTCACTTCACAGTAATGTCCTCCTAGAACACACGTGGCTGCGATTATAACCAGGTAGTGGTATCTAGGATATTGTCTTCAAATTGTATATATTTGCACTTTCCCTGGGGACTCCCAGCCCAGTCATACCTTCCCACACGAGTTTATTTTCCTGCTCTGTATATTGTCAGCCCAAACATTTTCTTTTCAGAGCCTTAGAAGAAAAAAATTCCCACTCTGTATATCCAGCTCATTCAGGGATAGTGGAGTAAACGACACAAACAAGCAGCAGACAGACTAATTCCATTTAACGCCCAAATGTGAGTATAAGTTAGACAGAAAATACTTGTAACTGGAAAAGTACCTGTGTATTCCCTTTCATCAAACCTTCTGCATTTAGGGAAAAGAGCTGCCAATCAGTAGAGGACAGGAGTAGGAAAGACAAAGATGGGGATCAACAGAGAGCTGCAGTGTGATGAATAACAAGGTAACTCCTCTGGAAGGTGGGCTTGTGCGCCGCAGGGACACAGGGGGAAAAGCGGACTGTGTTGTCCTCTATAGCTACACAGCCTGAAGAGCTTTAATCTGGTGAATGGCTCTTTCTCAGTTGTTTAAACTCTGTGGCTAAGAATCTGAAAAATACTGAATTCTTGAAGAGTAAAGACTTTCAAAGAGCCTGTGAATTTCCAGTGAAACCCAAGCCTGCTGTCAGAACCTCAGTGCTGGAAAGCCTGGGATTGCTCTCGCACTGCAAACCTCCATGTGCTGTGGGTTAGGACATGCCTTGTGATCACACCTGATCTTCAACTCCTCACCAACAGCAGCACATTCCAGAGTCATGCAGCCCAAATTCCCCAGCAGTGCCCAGCAGTGGGCAACTGCTTCAGAAGAGGCTCACTGAGGCAGCAGCAGATGGAGGGTTCTGTGGACAGCCACTGAGATCCTCAAGAAATTAAAAACCAGACCACGTTTCTGGAAATGGCCTGTTGTATCCCAGAGCATTACTCACCCCATGCTGGTGGGAGCCAAAGGGATGTTCTGGGCACATCTGTGTGGAAGTATTTTGGAAAGCAAAATGCATGGCCTGTAGCAGTCAATGGTGTCTGCTTTGGCTGCAGCCTCTCTACTCCATATGCAGGCTCTGGCAGGGAAGGCTTGTTGTGTAACAAGCACTTGCAGCAAGCACCACAACCCATTAAAATGCCTACCAAATCCCAGAGCAGCACTACCAGGGTCTATTCATCACACCAAGAACACCTGAATGAGAGAGATGCTGAAATCTTTCATGTGGCTCTGAGAGTGCCACCTTCCCTGCAGGGTGGGCTTTGCTTTGGAGCAGCATCTTCCAGCCAGACCTTAACCCATCGCCCAACACCCCTTGAAATAAAGACTACTCTTTACACTTAATGTATGGACTGTCTGGCCCCTGGGTAGGCATGAGAGCAATTTTTACCAACGTTGTTGTTCTCCCTTCTCTTAGAGTGTTAGAAGTGTTGGGAACGATCCCTGAATGGGATCCCTGAAAGTGATCCCCTGCAGGGATTACACGCAGGGCCAAACTTAAGCACCTCTAGGCGCACAATAGAAAGCACTGACAAGCCTGGCAGAACTTCACCACTCAGGGAACATGTGCAAGCCTGGCTGATTAAGAGTTGACATGTCACAGGGGTCTATTTTAATGCTAGTTTCTAGCCTAAGGTCCATGAAAACTCCATACCAAAGTAGTTGCTACACTTGACTTCTACTTCCTTGGCAGAACTGGCTGGCACAGGGACCCATTTTCCCAGCACAGGTCTCTGGTTTGCCTCTTGGTAGTTCGTTCCCTTTGAAGTTACAACTGGGATGATTAAATGCATTGCTCAGAAAACAGTCATAAATCTCTGTGAAAAGGATTATGTGCCAGTTTTTATGTATAAGCACTTCTTCAGCTTTCTGCAGCACTGAATTCTCATTTACCTGATTGAAACAGCAAAGGAATACAGAAAGCCAGCTTACAGAGAGAGCAGTTCAACCACAGGACAATGTTATCTCAAGGCAGTCCAAGTAGAAATGCATTAACTATTTAAGGAAGCACCACAAATAACCTGCTTCATGCCCAGAGTGATCAGTCACCAGAGATCACAAGGCAAGTGCCAGAAGAAATTAATATAACTTGACTCCCAAAGACATAGTTTTTTTAAAAACCAGACTTTTAGTTACAAATTATAGGTAAGATTTAATCTGTTTCACACAGTTTGAGACATGCTACACAATGGATTTTTCCCTTGTCTTGCCACAGTGTTGGTATATCCAGAGGCCTCCTAATTCTTTCCCCTCAAGAATGGAAGAAGAAAGAAACATTGTGCAACATGTCTGGAGCATGTCAGCCCTCCACTCAACACCCTCCTAACTCCGGAGCTGCACTTTCGGTACACTGCTTACACAAAGCTGCGTAGCCCTCAAAACCTTTCTAATTGCATTCTCCCTCAAATTCTGCCTAAGACAAGCAAGAATGTTTGAACAGAGGTTTGGGATTGGGTTTTCTATCTCAAATATCGCTTACCCATAGCAGATTTTGAGATCAAAGTCTGTGTTCTTTAAGGTAAGGCCACAGGAGACAGTACATCCCTCCTGCAGTGCACAACAGCCTGATGGACAGGCTTTCATGGCAGGGCTTAGGAATAGCAGGATTTCAAACACCTTCATTTCTGCCTCCACTGGGAAAGGGAATGATGGACACATCTCATCTTCTCAAACCACCTTTGCCAAGCAACACAATGAAGGGCAATGAAATGTAGCTTTCATTTATGTCACTAAGCTTTGAAGTATTTGGGAATATCGCTTCTCATTTTAACAACAGTAATTTAGTGAGCATGCTGAACAGATGACTGTTTTTAAAGACTTAAAAACTGTCATTATTTCAGCATATTTAGCCTTTCAATTGTTAAATAAATCATTATCTGTCTACTTTAATTTGTGTTGTCCAAGAATGGAGACAGGTTACACAGAACACATAGGCATTTTCTAAGGCCAAACTGAGCCACATCAAAGGTCTATCCAGCAATGCCCAAAAGTCAGTGCCAAGTAAAGCATGTAAGATGATAATTTTTCCCCAGTTCCTAGCTGGGGAGTTGGATGAGTTGGAGTTTCTGAGTTGGATGTGCTTTCTGCATATTTAGTAGCCTGGATTTCTTATTTCAACTTGGCAAATCTCTCTTGGAGCCTGCATAAACATCCAGCACACTCCTGGTATCTTGCAGGAAGAAGCTCTCCAGCTCAACTACCTGCTGCAAGCCACTTCCTTGCCTTGCTTGGAACCTGTCTCCTCTCAGATTCATTTGATACACCCCAAGTTCCACGTGCCCCCCTCCTCCACACAATCATGGATGCACACACCTCTCACACCCCCAGTCTTGTAATTTACACCGTATCAGCTCTAAGGGATGACAAATTCTGACCTCATGAGTCACTACTTTTTCAACCCCCTAACTTACACCTGCCCCTAATGTTGGCCCAAATAAACCCTGCAAAAGTTACAATGCTCCGTTGGGTTCATCCCGTGCCAGCTGAGACCCCAGCTTCACATCTAACCATGAATTTCACAAAGACTGCCACACATCTCCAAACGACTGTTTTTCTTTTTTATTCCACTGTTATCAGCCTTCCTTCTAGTCCCACAGAGCTGGCCAAGTCTTACAATAAGTTTCAACTTTGTTGAAAACCATAACATTTACCCTGGCGAGACGTGCACAAAAACCACATTTCCAGCTCAAATAAGGACAACTCTTTGAAAACAGAAACTCCCATTTGTGACCTAAATGATCTTCAGAGTTACAAAACAACTTGCCCACTGCCTGAGACTAACCCTTGCTTCAACCACAGTGACAGTGTTAGTAATCACTTCAAGAGCACTACCCAAAACTGATCTTCCTTTTAGTTTCTCGTCTTGACAGCAAACTTAGCTCTTCCGCTGCCTTCTTCCCAACTCAACCCAAATTGCAATTAACATCTTAGCTTCAGTGCTGTGTCCTAATTACTGTCTTCAAAACCTTGTTGAAAACTTCCCACACCAGCTCTTCACATGCTGCTGCACTGTAGCTGTCCACAGTTGAGGAACATACACTGCTTAGGAGCTTCTCTGAGGCTGGACCATACACACAAGCACTCCTGTGGCCCTCCTCTGGACTCACTCCAACAGGTCCATGTATTTCCTGTGCCAAGGACCACAGAGCTGGATGCAGTGTGCCAGGAGAGGTCTCACAAGAGCAGAATCACCTTCCTCGACCTTCCTGGAAACCACACCTGTGCCACTTCAACCTTGCTATCTCCAGCTGACATCCCAGTCCTGCACTTGGGATGACTGGCACAATGCCAGTTCAGCAGCAATAGCTTCAGCTCTGACCACGGCAAGATAAAGTCTCAGGTTACAGTTATAGCCTGAGTCTGAAAGGGGAGGAAGTTTTGGAAAGGTTGTTGCCAAGATAAGGGCTGTGGTCAGAGGGTGCATCATGAGCTGTCAGTTCAGAGACAGTCACTGGGTCTTTGTACCTGCAGGACTGACACTGAGACCTGCCGAAGGGTTGGGTTTCCTGAATGGAAGATAAAGGCTTCTGGGTAAATTGACTAAAATGAGGATTAAGATCAAGCTCAGCAGAAGTGGAAGAACTGGGATAAATAAAGGGTTTTAGAATCCCTTCATAACAGTAATACTGCTTTTTACTGCAGTGGATTTCCTTAATTACATTTGGAGTAGGTAGGTGTTGCTGGACTGCAGGTGAAGCTGGGGCTGCTGCTGGGCCCAAAGGAGGACCTCAGCCAGCAGCACTCTGGCTTCTTTTTCCTAAGCCTGCTAATAAAATCCACAGTGCCAGTGGTAAAAATAGTCACTGTTTCATACTCTGAGAATGACTCAGATTTTGGGTTTAGAAAACCCTCCCCTGTCATTAGAATAGGCAAAGAGACAAACACGCAAAAGAACATGCACAGAAGAGGTAACTGAAATTAGGCCAGCATCATTTGTGACTTGGTGACCTCCATCTCAGGATAAACATCTCAAAAAGGGACAGCAGCAAATCCTTCACGCTGTGCTGCACCGAGTCTGGCATTAATAACTCCACCAGAAACAATCACATCAGAGCTTTCCAAACAAGACAATGTGCTTCCTGGAAGCACTTTTAGCCTTGATGGTAATAGGAGCTGTTGCCACGTTATCATAAAGGTTCCCCAAATGAGATCCAGTCCAGTTCTGCAGCAGATGTTGGATAAGGATTGCTTGATCGTAACCTGTGTCTCAGCTGCAATTCCACTGTTGGAATGAGGAGCCAGCAAGGCCAGAACATGACACACAGGAAGACTCCTCCCATTTTCATTTGAGACATCGGGAAATTCCTGCAGAAGCCTCAAAATTGTCTTTCAGTAGCTAAACAGAGCAAACACTCGTGCACATGGCCCCTCCACCTTCACTGCTCAGTCACTGATACTACACCAAGAGGCATGGTGTAGTATATTTTTATACAAACTTCAGCTGAAGCCAGAACTCTGAATGCTTCCACCACCCCACATCTCAGGAGCAGCCAGTTTTAAGATTTAGAATTATGCCTCAGTTACTGGGCTTTCCAGTCCTGTGCTCAGGCAACTAAACCTTATTCTTTGGGCTTTGCGTAAAAATAAGCACACATTTTTCAGTAAGAAAACACCTGTAATACAACCCTACAGGACCTGCAATGTGCTTTGGGGTTCAAATAATTCTGGTTGCTTTCTATTCTAGACAGAGCAATACGGAGAAGTAATTAAGTTAAGACAACAAAACAAGTTTTTTTCATTCTCATCTGCAAACCATTTTAGTGTAGGAAAATGTAACATCAAGACCACACTTTTGAAAACTTTTGTTTGACTGCTGTCATCGTACCTCGTCAGTAAATACGGTGAGAATGAGGCTGGATTGTCCTGCTCTGAAAACATCGGCATGGAACCTCCCATTATCCAGAGGCGGAAATACAACACGAGGATCACCTTCAAAGAAGAACATCTCCGTTAGCAATGCACTTCTGCGAAGAACTAAGTCCTCCAGCAAATGTCTTGTTGTGATAGCTCTCCGTGCTGTGCAAAGCCAGTCAGCTCAGCAGTTTAGGCACAATTCTAGTTTGGCCACCTTACACAGGGTGACAAACCTGCCAGCCCCCAGCACAGACAGCACACTGTGACGTTGTGTGTCCCTCTGCCGTGCCTGCATTACTGACAGCAACTGGCACATCTCAGTACCCACCACAAAGGCAGCATTCTGAAGGACAAATCCTTCACTCTGCTGCAGTGTAGACTGCAGAATTTTGCTACTGACTGCTACCTAAATGCAGAGGGAAAAATCACGGCTGATGTTTTAAAAGTTCTTATCATTTATCCATGCTGGCACAGGTGTAAGGACAAGCTCCATCGGTGCTTCTCATGCTGTGCAATCCTAATTCCTGGAAGAATTTCTGCAAGCTGCCACTCCTTCACCTTTCTGGTAACCGCTTGTCAGGGGACAAGCAAGGGGATCTGGCTCCTGGAGCAGCACACCCAGAACATTCCCATGGAAGTGCTTGTTTTCTCCTCTGCAACATGCTGAGTCTTGCTTGGAGCGCATCAAGCAGCAGTTTTTCTTATGACTTACTGAGCCCTGCATTGGCATTAACAGCATGTCACCGACCAGGCAGCCCAGTGCCACCGAGTCCCCTGTATTTAGGGCAGGAAATACCTGCAGGTGATTACACAGTTGCAAGGGCAACCACTATAAATCTAAAGGTTTGAGCTGAAAATACAGTAATATTCTTGTTTCTGCCCAGCTGAAGTTTTCTAGACTAATTTTCAAGCCTAACTTTGTATTAAGATCTCCCATGTGAGCTTTCAGAGTCTTTTGGGATACTACTATGCATTGCTCATTCTCATCAAATACACAGAAATACATGGTCAAGTCCATTCCTACTTACGTAGCTTATCACCAAAGCAGCTCTCTTCAAAAAAGGCCTTGCAGTATACAAGAAATTCTGGTTGTTATTTGCAGTCAGGTAGCTGAAATATAAGGAAACAAATGTTTGTTGAAGTACTTTGGAACACTAACTCATTTTTCAAATGGAGAAAAATGTGTACATTGATTTAACCACCCTAAATGCAGTGGGTGGTTGCAGTAGTAATGACATCACTCCTACTCTTCAAAGATCTTTCCACATAAGTAAAATACTGAGACTAGTTCAAGTAATACACACCGTAATACATTGCAGTTTTGCCATCAAAATATGGTTTTGGTGTGTTTGTTAGTTTGTTGGGTTTTTTTTTTAATCTTCAATTAACTCCTTAATCCTCAGAAAAATCCCATGTGGGTCTCAGTGAGATTGCTGTCTTCAGACTCCCAGATGACTACACGGAGACACATTTTTAAAAGGTCACCCAAACAGAGCAATTCAATTTTAGACTGTGATTAAAATGCAAAAACTCCTTGTTCCCAGCTCTCTGCTCAGTCTCTAGAGAGAAGAATAACTATCTAGCAGAACTGATTCTAAGCATTTATTTTGGAGCGCATTCTGCCCGTTTAAGTTTCATCACAAGTCTGCTGACAAAGTGCTGTGACAATTAATTGCACAGACACAAACACACAGGTGGCTTACTGTTGTAGGAATGTTCATAAAACCCTTCCTGTTTCTCAATGAGTAAAATTAAACTGTACTGGGAGCCAAAACTACGCATTTATTTTAATACAGAGTAGAAGCACTTGCCAAAGTCTAAGGAACTTTCTTAATATAACAAACAGTGCCATATCCATGATATTAATTTCATGATAATTTCATTTCTATTGAACCTTACAGATGCTCCATCATTGTAATAAAGAAATGACAAAAAGAAATACAGAAGAGACAACAGGAATATTTTAAGCATATAGGAGGTAAAACTATTGAAAAAAGACAACTTATTTTAAGAAGTTATATATATCAAGGAAACAAATTCAGAAGGAAAACATTTGCAGGTTCTTCTGCGTAAGATACAATCAGTATCAGGATACTCTATTTAAATGATTTACAAAACCTGCAGTTTGTATTGCAACACCTTCAAGCAAGTTACCTTTCCAAGCATGAAATCCTCATATGTTTCTCCTGTGAACATCGAGCATATAAAACACATCTTATTTCCTCTCCAAATTCCTTAAGACAGACTATCGCCTGATTGCTTCCACCCTTCACGTCTTTGAAAAAACAAGACTGAAGCACTTCCTAATGCAGCCAAGAGTCTTTAATATCTGGGGTTTTGTTCAAATTTTCTATAGTAGGAAGTTCGCAAGCCTGGTCACCATGGCGAGATGAAGAAAAGATTATACTGCAGAAAAAAGCACCAGGGCAAAGCCAGCAAGAAACAGAGGCAGCATTTACCAAGATGAAAGAAGTACATCTGGATGTTCTGTACAAAAGAACTGCTCTTCAGAAAACTTTCCCTAAGTGCCATGCCTAAAACTAGGGAACTAAACCACACAGTGTAAAGCAAGCCAGATGACTTTCAGTCTTTGGTGTCTACTTATTGTCAAATGTTGACATTTAAGCACCAAACCTGACTTAAATGTCAGACTAGTCTTCAAGGGCTGAACGCCTCAAAGTGCAAAGTTTCTTGAGTTCCCACTGATTTTAATCAGGCTCCAGCAAGTACAAGAGAGATGAAACTAAGCCTTCAGCTTTTTCTCCCCATGAAAGGTCAGGTTGGCCTTCAAGGGCTCACCATGGCCTGGCTCCAAAGCCCACCGGAACCAAAGGGAAAGCCTCTCACTGACTTTAACAGCATTTGGACCAAACCCCAGGCTTTTGACCCCTACTGGAGCCCTTTATGAAACTCAATCCCCTCGTGATTTGCAGCAGGAAGTGTTTGGTTGCACTTTGTTTACATTTTTATGTGTGGAGAGAGGAGAGCCTTCTATTCATCACACTGTCTGACTCTTTTCAAGAACCTGTTTTCACTTCCTTTTAACTCTCTGCAACACTTTAGACAGGAATTTTCCATTACAAGTATTTGCTTTAGGTGGAATTATTCTGCGAAAAGATCAACTAGAACAGTTCAGCTCTTTCTCCAAGGCTTCAGTTACAGACAGAGGAGCACTTTTATCAGTGTCAAGAAGTCTGCCAACTTCATCCTTGAGAAACAGCATCACCTTGCATCAGTGACCTAAAACTTGTGGGGTGGCCATCATCTCCAGGCCGTGCGTTTGCTCTCTACCCATGGTGAGGCAATGAATAGTTCAATTAAGAAGTGAAACTTTTCCATTTTGAGAAAGCTGCTGTCCTGAAGTCTGTGTGGAAACCGCAAAAGATACCATGGTTCATTGCTCAGCAATCCTGCTCTCCACCCATCAGATCGACCTGCGGGAGTGGTATAAATGGACAGGTCACACTCAATGCCTCAAAGATTTACAAGAACCACGTGGTTTTACAGAACACCTCACTGGGCTACCACCTGTGCCAGGGAAGGTAACTAGTAAAACATCTCCCATCTAGTGCAGGTGAAAGAACAACAAACAGTTTGTGTATCAAAACCAAATGAACTTCAAGCGGGACCTGGATGAGGAAATTGGATAAGTGTCAGTGACAGCATGTAAAATGCAGTAGCTTTTTCCATGTAAAATCTCAGCTTGCAAACACATCTAAGGTTACACAGAACTTTGCTCAGCCAACCTTAAGATCAGCCAAAGCTCTTAATTTTTCTTTAACCAGAAGAAGGAAAGAAATTACAATTTTAACAGTTTAACTGTTTTATACCCCTTTTTAACAGCTGTCTTGTAAAAAGTCATTTACAGGTCAGATTTCCCTGCATTGGCCAACCTTTCCAGGCTGCCAAACATCCCTCTATTCATGGGAACCACTCCCTATCACCTGCTCCACCCCAACCAGCACAATTGTGGTGCCAAGAACATGCCAAAACACACACACACATCCGCTCCCACATGAGACTGGGCGTGGGATGTAGTTAGGCAAAGTGTGTTGATGGTAGCACCACACAGCAATACGCTACCTCCGGAGTATGTGAACATTTCAAGGTGTGGATCTTCCAGATTTTCCTAAGAAAATTATAAAATTAGAGGAGAAAATCCAGATCATCAGGTTCACTAAACAAGTGTGAAAAGAGCCCATTTGGGCAGGGGTTCCACTTCTGCTTCATGCCAGCTTTTCCACAAAGCAACCCAGCATGTAATTATCTGCTTGCTATCTTTTAAAAGCCTTTCAGGAATACTTCCCAAAGCAACCAGAATCACAACAAATAATAAATCCAAGAAAAGCTTAATAATGCAGGGACTTCTCTCACACAGTTCAAGCAGAGGCCAAGACAGATATTTGGCAGTCTCAGCTTCCTGAAAAGCATCCTGGAATCAGTTACATCATCAGGGCACTCCGAGGTTCTATAATTGAGCAGGGTAGGTGGCCCAGTAAAATTCAGTATGGTGCAGTTTACAGGAACATACACTTCACTGGTACCAGATGGACTCTGGGTTAATCAAAACAAACTTCTCTAAGAAGCAGGCAACTTTTTTAATTTGCCTGTGCCATTGGAGGCACCTCGAGCTTACAGAACAGTGTGGGGCAGCTCCTTGGCTGCTGGTCATTGCCACAGCTCTGTGAGCTATGGGACCACAATTGGAAAGAGGTTTACCCCACACTGCAGCTGACTCAGCTTTGGCATTAAATGTGAGCTTGCTCTGTGCTGTCTTTGAAGGCTTTCTCAAGGGAAACAAATAAACAACTGAGATCTATGATGGACTCTCCACCAGGAATGTCTCAAAGACCAAGGTAAGTATGGATAAGTGTTGCGATATCAAGAGATTGTTTTGGCCAGGTCCCTTCACTCTGAGAGGATCACTGCTCTCATTTATATTCTTCTTAGGAAGCAGGTCCAACTCCCAGCAACCACCAGAGTTTTGAACTGGCGCTTTCAAACTCCTAACACTACAGGAAGCTATTGGGAAGATGAATATAAAAGCAAGGCTGTTCTCTTATTCTTAATTATTGGTAACAGTAAGACACCTCTAATCAAGAACCTTTTTAAACTTAGAAGGGGCTATTTTAAGTACATGCCAAAGCTTTAGGTCATTGATAGATGCACAGACTAATTCCAAACCAGCTTGACAGAGTCCCCTGCTGAGAATAAGCAAGTTTTACAGGAGCCATATTCTGTCTGTAGAGACCACCTTACCTTTCCTACTTAAAGAGGGCTTCCTTATCATCTGTCCAGGCAGCTGCATCTTATACTGGAGAAGTATCTTTTTTAAAAATCCAATATATCTAGACACATCTGGGTATTTAACTTGCTTAAAGTCCTTGTCTATTCAGGGAAACAAAATACCAGTCATAGCTGCAGGTTTTGCAAGGGAGAAGAAAAGCCCTCCTGCTTCCTTCTTTATGAGTAGTCTTGACCTTCCCCACAGCATGTGTGTGGCATCCTTGCTCCTTATCTCCCTGGAGAGCCTTAAACCCCAGCTACCACTCCCCATGCAGACCTAGATGCATAAACACACACAAGCAGGAGCAGTTTTACAGACTCTTTTGGGAGCCATGGAGAAGTTTTATGAAAGTCACAACTGCCTTAACTCATTTTCACTGATAATATCATGTATTCTTTGTGTACATTTTCAGTTGTGACCGTATTTGGAATTTTTGCTGTTTACTGGATTTTTGGGGAAAGCAAGGGCAGGGCATACACAGCAGAGAAGGTGATCCCACTCAGGGCTTTTCCTTATTCTCTTAGGCAATCCATACTTCATTCTGTGTGGGATGAAAGTAGAGGAAGAAAACTGGGAGGAACAGGGAGAGGAGGAGAGAGAGGCACAGTAAGGGATCAGGAATAGAAAGAGAAAAAAGGAAAGTAGCAAAATGCACTTAACAGATCAAAGATGTGACCGAGAACATGAAAAAGGGTTTCTCTTCATACCAGACATTCCACCAGTGCAAGGAGGAGACAAAGTGGAGGAGGGCTAACAGGAAAAATAAGACCTCATCAAAGTATGGCCACCAGATCCGCCAGGTCTCGGGAAACCGGAACACCATGCCTGCAGTTTAAAGCTTCCCTCGATTTCAGCCATTTTATTTCTTCTGCATCACACACACCTGAGGCATAAGCTCATTTTTCCCTGTCCTAGTCCAGTGAAAGGCTCCTATGGAGGTAATTTCAAGCAACTGCACTATAAGCAGCACTGATAGCAGCTTTGGCTGCTCCCCACATTCAGCTACAAATCCCTTTTTACAGCTGCTTGTGCTTTTAACAAGCTTTATTCATCCGGGCTGAAAATTCTCTCTTCCAGGAGTTTATGTTAAGCTGAAACTGTTTTCTTCCTTGAAAGTGCCAGGTAAAACAGTTCAGCTTTTCCTGAAAAAGCAATTAGAGAGACCTGCCCATGTTGATGAAGTTCTGAAACCACTTCACTGGGAAAACTCCACGGTTCCATAGTTTGGAGTGGGGATTTGTTGTTTAGTAGAGGGACTGCAGAGATGCCGCTGGCTTTGATTTCAGTGACAACTGACTGTTTCTGGGCATGTGACAAGCCACTGGGAAAAGATCTCTATTTGCAATGCTCACTAGAGATCTGTAACAATTCCCCAAGGTCTCCAGCCCTACCAAACACCTTCTAGAAGGAACAGCATCAGACTTCCCTTGCATTGCTCGTGCAGAGCCATTGAGATAGGAGATTCTCTCTCCTGCAATGCCTGTATCCAGCCTGGCGACCACTTGCTTGGACTGCAGAGGGCTGAAAACGTGTCTGAAGGAAAGGCTATGTGAGTATGTGTTACAAGGAAGAGAGGGGATAAAGGGAGAAGAAAGGAAGGCAGGCACAAAGAGGAAAGGGAGGGGAAAAAAAGATGAGCCAGGAAAACATACATGGCAATATTCAGACCTCTGCTGCTGTCAGAGATCCAGCGGCAGTATCCAAAAAAACTGCTGCCACTGGAGCTCCATTCACTGGTGTTCCCAATGAGCACTCAGGAGCTGGACTGCAGCACAGGAAGCAGGAAAACCCTTGCTTTCCCCTGAGCAGCTGCACTTGCAAAAGCAGCTGTGCTTTCTGTGAACCAGCCTAGCAGGAGCAGATGAACCCAAAACCACACAGGACTCCTACAGGCTGACTGCTGCCTTTGTGGCTGCACAGGGAAGATGTGGCAGAGCTGGAATACAGCCATCCACAAGGTACAGCACCACATCCATGGAGCACACTCACTCTGCGTAGCCAGGCTTGGCAAGGGGGCTGCTTGCACAGGCAGGGAGCACGTGGTCTGCACGGTATCTAAAACTCTTCCTAATCACAAAAAACTACCTTACTTGACAGCTTTTATGTGAAGAAAGGAGGAGGTTATCCCCCTCTCATGCACAAGGCTCTGTTACCCTGAGTGTAAATTATTGAGGTGTCCCTGGGAATCAAGTGTCCCAGTAAAAATTTACAAACAAGCCATAAAAAATGTGGATGCCTGCTGCCTTGCTTTGATGCTCTGTGTAAAGAGTTTCATGTCACTAAACACACACTGGTCCAGCGAGGCTGTTAACTTACAGAAGGAACCATGGTAGCTTTAACATTATATACATGCAATTAGGGAATTAAGGATCTAACTTTTTGCTGTTGTCTTTGACAAGGATGCCAATAAGTGAACTTTAAAAGAAAAACAACCAACAAACAAACAAAAAAAGAAAAATGCAGAGAAAGGGCACAGAAATCAATGTCTGTGAGACTGTCACTGGTTTTGGTGATCCTCCTTTATACTCCATGCATCATCCCTAAAAATGGGATAGGCACTGATGAGAAGCATAGGGGTAGGTAAGAGTCAGCTGGTCCCAATCCCAAACCTGAAACAGCTTTTTAAGGAATTTAAACTATGTTATTGGTACAGAGTGTGGCTTGAGGAAGGAGGGAAGAAAGAAAACTTTTATAGGCAAAGATGCTCTCAATCAGGGCAAATGCTCAGTTGTGGGTTGTTTGGTTTTTTCCTTAAATATATTTGCTCAACTGAATTATATTTTATAAGTCATCATTTGGAGTCAGGTCATCCCCAAAAAAACCTTTTGGAAATGCTTGGAGAGGCACATAATGGTTTAGCTGTGAGCATTTCTGGTAAATCAAGTAGAAGTGGTAAGCAAAAGTCTGGTTTCAGAAGGAAATATGGGCACAATTTGCAAGGAAATGCAGGGAGACCACCTGAACCACTGGGAAAGGCAGCCTGAAGAGCACTGCTTTATTTCAAAGCCTAGATGTTTGGAAGTATTTTTTATTCTGAAACTACTTGTAAAATTCAATTTAAATCCACATTTTGCACTTAATGGGGGGGG
>NW_024582061.1:10196278-10208361 GCF_017639235.1 Corvus kubaryi | reverse complement strand
CCCCCCCCCCCCCCCCCCCCCCCCCCCCCCCCCCCCCCCCCAAATTAGGCATCCACAATTCGAATCCTTGACTTTGCAATAACAGGATGAAAAGAGGAGCAGTCATCACACTGCTTTGATGGGGGAGGGGGACTGTGGACCTTCAGGACAGTAAACCAGAATGTGTATTGGGAGATTGGTCCCTTTTTCAAAAACTATTCCCCATCCTTCAGCTACTTAAAACACAGCTTACTGCAGGTCAGTACTAAATACTTCAGGAAGAAGGTACTTCCTTTCTGGAAAACTCTTAATCTGACATTTTATCTACCCTGTCCCTTTGCTTCTGTCAGATTAAATAAAGCAATCCATAAATATGCCAAAGCCATCTCTAAATACAAAATAAATGGTAAAAAACTCCAACCTTCCTCACTTTTTTCTCTTAGGAAAAAGTCTGTTATTTTTAACATCCTCAAAAATAGCTTGTTCTTTTTAAATATGAATTACATGAGTCTGTTAGCGATATAGTGAAGAATCAACATTCTTCAGAGCTGATATCCCTTCAGAGAAACTTTTTGATGTTTGCAATCAAATGCAACTCAATGCCAAAGTTATACTGCAACACAGAGACAATCTGGAAGAAAACAATTCAAAAATTGGCAGCCAATTACTTCTTTTGTCAGCAGCCCTGTAAGTAAATTGTGCCTGTGCTATTACTGTTGGCATGAAATACCAAACACTATACTTCCAACAACTTTTATCTCTGTTGCTTTTTCATACAAACATCTACAAATCCTTAAATTCTTCAAATTAAAAATGGACTGGTTCTTTCATCACATACATTTGTGGTTCAGTTATGATAGGGTTCATCTGTGAAAAATAAAAATTAAAATCTGCAATAGCCGGTAAAGATTAGTGGCTTACTTTAAATGGATTTCCTCTGCAAAGCTATTCTTTATATCTCATCTAAACAGATAATAAATGGTAAAAGCCAAAAAGCACATCAATAAAAAAATAATCCTGAAACTTGGCAGAATTATAAAAAATAATTACATTTTATCCTATTTTGACCACAATTCAGTCTCATCTATTGCCAGAAAAATAAAACCACAAATGTTCCAGTCTTCTTTAAGTCACTAAGATATATTCACTTTGAACTGCATTGGCAACTTCCAAAAAATAAGCAGTAGCAAGAAAACAACACTATTTTGTAGTCTCCATCTCCACAGAAGTAGGCTTAAATTCTGAAATTTAAAAGCCTGGCAAGCATGAAAGATCCTCTACAGTTTCTCATGGAAGTTTATGGAATATTGCACTCAGCCAAAAATCCAAGCAGCTTCTGCCTTGGGGATTTTGCCACAGCCTGTAACACACCCCCAACCTTTTACAGGATGGGGCTGGAGCTGACAGTGAATAACCACACCTTCCCACCTGACTGAGAGCCTCTGCCCAGGCAACCCATGCTAGAAGCACATCACCCACCTGGCTAGAGAGAAAACACATGGGGAAGTTTGTTCCAGGCTTGTCACCCTCTGATGCTGCAACAAAACCAATCCAGAGACTCTTGCTTGGTTTACTTACAGGAAACAGGTATTTGCATTAAACTAAGAGAGTCTTTTTCTTTTCTTGTTCTCCTTTAGTATTTGCACTGCATATGTTTGAGCCTATCATTAAACACAAAAAACAGCCCTTGTTGAAAACCTAAGAGAAAAATACCAGCCAGCATGAGTGATACTGCCAACCAAGAAAGACAGAGAGCTGCTGTTATTTCTGTATTTGAGTTATTGATTAAATGTAACATCCCTAAAGCAGCCATCAGAATTGCTATTCTACAAACATTCCTAGAGAAATAAAGACTTATTCCAAGTGCCAATCACATACACTCCTGTGGTTAAAATGCAATTAAACAAGTAAAGCATCCAATATACCTACCAGCCAAACAAAAACAAGTCATGGGAAGCTGAACTGGGGAGTAAAAACAAATGTAAGATTTTTAAAACAGAATTAAAAAATGGGAAGTGTCAATACAGACTGTTCTTTGTAAGTCATTGAAAAAACTTTCAGGTTACAGGTACACGTATTATTTATACGCAGGCAAAAGGGGCCTTTTCCAAAGTATGTCTCAGGGCAGGAGGTTGCTGCAGTGTTTTCTGAGGAACAGAGAAGCAGTGGAGTGGAGTTTACCTAAGTGGCTGCTGCCTGTCAAAGCTTCCTCCAGAAAGCACCACCTCACCCAAGTGCACTTTACTTGAGCAGGGCTGTTTTGTCTGCTTCGGTTTCGATTCCTCGAATTGATAGCTCAGGGCTATGATGGAGAAGACACAAAAGGGCACTTTTCACAAGGGCCAGAAAGAAACGGATTTTACAAGATGGATGGAATGAAAGAAGGCAAAGCCTTGATGAACATATTGTGCTTCAGGCAACTTAATAAAACTCACATTACAAAAATCACTATAAATCATCTGCATGAGTTTAAACTCTTGCCCAAACCATACGTGCTGCATTACCCCATGGGCTGCTCACCTCAGGGACAAATAACAACTCTGACCAACTCTCCAGTACCTATTACAGAACAATAAACCCCTGCTCCCTTTTTTTGGTTATTGAGGGGTTTTTAACTCTAACAAGCTTGTTTTAGAGCCCTGAGCAGATCCAGGAGTCCCTCCCTTTGCAAACAGCCACCTGACAGCACACCAGAGCAGCTGTCTCCAGAATTAGGACAGAGACATCGAAACACACAGAGGCAAATTGATCCCATCGATCTCTCAGAGAGTTGAGAAGCACACAGTCCTCAGAGACCTTTATTATTCCACTCTGCAATGAAAGGGCCTGGCAGTAAATTAGAAAGAGCCAGTTTTATAAGCTGGGAGGGAAATGATTATAGAACATTATAGAACTGTAGCAGTTCAGGGATCTTCCAGCTGGTTTAAATGATTTGGCTTCCTTACAAACATATTGAAAGGCAAAAAAAGGGAAAACTTCTAAAGGTCAGCCATGAGTGCTGTAGGTACCCCATGAAGCAGAGTTACCAATTTATTCTCAAGCATTTAATGTAGAGACGGGAATGGGGAGGAAGGAGGAATACAGAGGGAGAAAGGAGGTTACTGCATCCATTTGCAAACATGGAACAAGGAATACCTTACACAAATGAGCAAAATAAAGAGGGACCAGAGAGCAACACTGAGCTCCACTCACCACAGCAGGCAAACGCTCAGGTAGAAATTCATATTTCCCCAGGAAAGTGCTGAACTGACCCCGCTCTGCCCCAGCTCAAAAGGTGGCTTTTGCTGCTGAGTGAACTGCCTGCAATTCTCAGAAATTCCCAAAGAGAACAGGAGCTGATTCTTTGCCTCCTTCTTTTTGTTTTCTTGTTTTATTACACAAGCTTAGCTATTATCTGTGCCATACTGAAAGTTTCGCAGGGAAGCAGTAACATTTCTAAAATGCCTGGAGAGGAAAGAAGTGTTTGTTTCAGTTGAAACTTTTTGGTTATTTCAAGCCAGATTTGCAAATAGCTTTGCCAGCCCCAAACTGCACTTCGGTAAGCTCCACAAGAAAAATTCATGGAGTTGCGCTGACCAGCCTTCAGCAGCCCAGGCTGGTGGGAACAAGAAGGAACATCTAAATCGCTTCCTTTTTCTATTCCGCCCCTGGGAGAAGTGTGACTGTTACTGAATCTAGCTCTTTTTCTACATTTCTTATTTAGACAGTGTCCAAAATAGAAACAAAACATGTTGTTTACTGAAAAATGCTTTCTTTTCGTTTTCATTTTGGGGGGGAGAGGGGTTTGCAGATGGTTAGGGCTAATAAAAAACAGTGTCATTTAAGCAAAGCCTTCGAGGATGTCTAAGTGTTTGGGGTTTTTTCATCGGGATGAATCTAATAAATTAATTTTCACCCTGCTGGGAGTCAGCAGGAGCTTGCTTGTGTTCCCTCCTTCCTCCAAGGTCAGCAGGCCACCCTCTGCTTTGGTTCCTTGCCCTCCGTGCCCTGCGCCTGTCCCTGGGCACAGAGCGAGGCTGATGGCCAGCTGTGGGGTTGGAGCTGATGCAGACATCTGATCAGGATCCTGTGTCTGCCCCTCCAGTAACATCTGCAGAATAGGGACTCTGTTGTACCGTACCACACCCCTTGCCTCAGCCAACCATCTCCCAGTTGCACACAAGCTCACTTTAAAAATCAAACGTGCCAGACACCTCATTTATTTCAATTTCTCTTTCTCTCTTGCTGATCTGTCTTCCTGACTCTGCAAGGCCAGATCTGATAAAAATAATGTCAGCATCCAGCAAGTTATGGTAAAGGAAGTCAAAACCCTACAGACCCCATTCCACTCTCACTTCTGTCAACAGCTGGCTCTTGCTGACTTCGCAGCAGGAACCATAACTTCTTTCCCCTTCTTTATGATTATTTTTTAGAACAACTCTTGGTAGAGAGCCAGAACTTGATGAAGAATGAGACAATCCCACCGGGTGCCATCCATCAGTGTCCTGCCAGCATTCCTGATGCTGACCAACCCAGCATTCAGGATTTACAATGCTCATGTGAGCACATCACTGGCCCAGATCATCACCCCCACCCAGGAGGGGATGCTCCCTCTCTTGCCCTCTCTGCTCTGCCTCAGACAGTGCTCAATGGGAATCTGACAGATCAAACTCACAAAACAAAGCACCCCAAGGCACACACTAAAATCCTGGTGAAAGCTGTTAGAAACCCCTGCAAGAACAGTGGCAGCAGAGGCGTATTCAGAAAGGTTGGCTTTTGTCAAGGGAAACGAGCACCCCATGCACCCTTTCAGATCAGCAGTGAATGGGGAGGATGCAGAGCCATCCTCTGCTCTGAGCCATCATTTGGGGACCCTCTTTCTCTCTCCCTCAGCAACAGAGAGCTCATCTTCTGTGAACTCAGCTCCCTCAAACCCCACACTGTCCAGATGCAGCTCAGGCTTGACAAAAATAATTAGAGTGACTACTGAAGAAAAACACCTTTTGGATCTGGTATTTCTTGTGCGCAAGAGTGCAAGATGCTTTCACCTTTTTGGCAAACCTGCCTTTGAGCTCACAGCAACTGATGCCAGCTTTGATGGAAAAACATGTTGCTGAGCCTCAAAAAGCACAGGGCTAGCTTTCCCTTTGCTGCTCTGTGGGTCAGTCAAAGAGACAGATTCATAAAAGGAAAAGTTTCTGTCATCTCACAATACCAGCACACAGACAGGCTGCCTTTTGACAGGGAAAAAAATAAGATGACTACAAATAACGTTGATATGGTAACACATGCTTAAAATCAATAATGAGAAGGCCAGAGGAGAGCTTATCCAGAATCCCAAGTGCCAGCCAGTCTTACAGCACTTTGGCAGAGGCAGCTCTGGAAAAACAGGGTGGAGATACTTGCTTTATGGCTTACAGCTTGTCTGTCGATGCAGTCACACCTCAGCCATCTGCTTCAGCCAAACCCCAGGGACCAAACAGTTCCCAAGATGCTGAATTTGGGCAGGCTCTTTGGGACCACAAACCTCGGGCCTGAGGGGGAGCACGTGGCTGCCCCACAGCTGCTGAATCCCACCAGAGTGTGCACACCTCAATCACTGCTGCGTTCAGCATGAGCTGCACTGCTGGGCTTCTCCTCAGACACACATATTTTGGTAACTATCACCTCTGTCCCTGTGTATGTAGGCAAGCTGTCCACCCTACAGTCTACCACACTACCTGTCCACAGGGTCTCCAGGAATGTATAAGACCATGGTCACACTTCCCCTCAGAAGTTTCACGGATTTCACCTCCAGAATAGCAGAGTGGATTAAATCAAACAACCCACAGCAGTGCCTAGCACAAAAAATATGGCAACATCACCACCACTGGAAATTAAATGGGAGGACATAGGACACAAAATTCCTTGTGCTCCCAAAAGAAGGAACTAGTGTGTGTGCGTGGCACCCTGTACCTTCACCAGCAAGTAAACACTTTGTAACAAGCAGCTTTGAATCCCAAATGGCTTCCCTGCAATTTCCAGAAGCACCAGTTACCAGCCTCCCAGATGTCCTCAAGCTGCTTCATGGACACTTTTAAAAGCAAGTGTGTAGAAAATGCAGAACTGTTCCCATAAGGAAGCTAACCATCTTAGAGGAACCACAGGTGTGACTCCTAACATTCCTAACACGGGTTTCCACAAGTGTTATTTTGTAAGCAAGGCAACCATGCCAAAAAAATCCCCAAGCACTGCAAACACCTTTCTTAAGCTTGGGTTAACACTGAGAAGTGGGTGACGTCTTCACCAGTTTTGTCCTGCTGCCGATTTACATCTCAGCACTGTGGTATCAGCCTGAAACAGAGACCTGCTTCAAAGCATTCATAATGGAGACTGGGAAAAAGGGCTTTCCCAGTCAGACTGAGCTGGCATAGTTTATATAGGACACACTCAGGATCTTTACCCTACTGGGGACTGAAAGCGATCCAGAAGTTTTGTGGTTTCCATTCCCTTAACTGCTTAAAAAAAAGGATGTGCTCCATCATTTAAGAGAACAGCTGACACATTTCAAAGTTTCCTTTTAATTTCTATCATGAGTATAGAGAATGGGAAGGCTGTGTAAGGAAATACTGCTTTGGAAATAAACTAGTGCAATATCAACATTGTTCCTAAGATTTCAATAGGGATGACTCCCACCTTCAGGAAGAAAGACACCGGACTCCATTTACTTAAAAAAAAAAAAAAAAAAGCTTTTATGAGACTAAAGTTTCAGGTTACATGAGTTAAAGAAAGGCAGGTTTTTTTAACCCACCAAGTTTGGACTTTTTACCTGTCAATTTCTAAACCTAAAAACCTGTTCAGTTTTTTTTTCCTAAACTCTAAGGCATATGCTTTTCTCCAGGAGACTGAACCACTGCCAAAACCACACTGCTATTCAAGGATCTTAACATGCTTTGCAAAAACATTAATTAAAACTCACACAGCAAGAAGAAGGGAGTAAGGCAGGATCTTCTATTTCACAGCAAGGAAAGCTTCACTACAAAAAAAAAGGACAAAAAGATTTGACAACAGACCAACCATCTGCAGAGAACAGCAGAGGGGATGCTGGGAGGGCAGAGAGGTGCAGAAGAAAGAGTAAAACCCAGCATTTTATCTCTTGGCAGTGCTTTTGCTAGACTGTGCTCCTATTATGCCATATTAAGTTGGTTGAGATTGAAAATGGTGATTTAAGAGTCAGTTTCCTTACTCCTGGCCCTCCTCTACTTTCTCACCACACCTACACAATTGCTGCATCCAAATACACCACTGGCACCATCCCGAACAAAGCAGTTGCTAATTGTCATCTCTCGTTACAAGGACGCCTCATCTGTGCTCCTTTTGAGATTTATCACGCCGCCATTACTCCTCTCTGCAGCATCATTTCCCACTCAAGTGTGGCAAAATAAGGCAATAGGTACTTAAATGCAATTTGCTACATGGTCTGCATTAATTTCTTAGTGTCTTCTTAGAAGATAGTACCTAATCCATAACTATACATCCATTTGCTTTACAAATATTTGGACCAAAAAAAGTAGAGCTAAAGAGACAATTTGATTTCTACTAGATTTTACACACTCATTACTTCATAAAACACCAACACCATTCCACCAAAGTGAACTAAGGTTAGGAAAGCCCATAATAATACATCCTTACCACCATGGCAGGGCTAGAAAGGAAAATAAAAGGGCTTGTTCACATCAGACATCATTTGCTGCTTTTGCAATTGTCATTTCCCTTAAAAAAAAACCCCAAAAGCAGGTTCTTGGTGACTGGTGACTGCTCAATACTCCTGCAGACAAAAAAGACAACCAAAGAGCTGTGAGTTCAGCAGAAAAACAATGCTTTCCTGAAGGCAGCAGGTCAGGGAACATTGTGATTCTCTATCCAGGAGGCTGGCACACATCCTAAGCAAAGGTTCTATCCACTTGAGCCACCCAGAGCAAGCACAGCATGTAGGCAGGAAGAAGGAACAAAGCAGGTGAAAGTGGGGAGCCGAGCTGCTTGGGCTGTTTCTTAACATAAATAGCTCCATATAATAGATTTTACTGAACCAGAACTTTACCAGAAGAGTAGAGAAGAAATCCGTAACCCCTCACACTTGTACATTTTCAGCTCTTTGGACCTCAGTACACAGCTGACACTGTGGCTGCTACTCAGAGCAGATAGTGTGGCATCCATGCATGAAGTCGTCCACTGCCTGACACCAAAGGCTCCTCCTTGCCACAGAAATGTTCAGTCTTCACATCAGGTCGAGACACTGTATCACAAAGTCTATTTTTGTTACAGAAAAGAATGTTTTCAGATCAAATCTGTTTCCAAAACAAAGGAATTCACCTCCACAGGCCTGCCAGGGAGAGGGGAGGACAACATTCCTTCCTCTGCTCTCAGGAAATTACTTACCCAACTGCTAGGAGGTGTTAAGACGGCTGAGTCTCTTCCTGATGCCAATATTGAAAGGTGTCAAATGCCTTCATATCACACTGCTGTCAGAGCATGGTGAGGGAGCCGAGCACCACACATCCAAGCTCATGCAGAAAGTTTATTTTGTCTCCTCTGATCCAGAAACACTTCAGACCACTAATATATGCAGGTCCAAGATATTTCCTCTCTGGCTTTTTTTCCTTTAGCTAAAAAGGAGTTGGTACCATTGCTGAGTGATGGGTGCTTCTTAGTCAGAGCTGGAAAGCAACTTGCCTGAAGCTGATGCTCGGCAGCTGATGGACAAACTACCCTGCCCACAGAGGACTTCCCTCGCCCTGCAGCAACCTGAACTACAGCCCATCCACCAGTGGCTGCTGTATTGTCTCACATGTCCATGGAGGTCAGCTGCAGCCAAGAAAAGAGCCCAGCTTCACCTTATGGCTGAAGAAAAGTCAGTCAGCCCTGGAGCTGGGCCAAGCATGGGGATCATTGTATCTACACATCTTCTAAGGGGGACAGAGATGAAAGAAGCACACACTCTTCCCCTGGAGATTTAGCATCCCTTTCAGACTGTCCAGACAAAAAGGAGCAAATCACTCTTATCCAGTAAAAGGCAATCTTTCTATGGGACTTCATAGATAGAAATCCATGGCAAAGACAGAAAAAAAGCCAGATGTCTCTCTGGGAAGACAATCCTCTGGGAAGCAGAAGTACACAACCAGGAAAGGAAAGACAATCATCCTTTTCTTAAACTATGATTTATGTTATCTCTGCTCACAGGCTAAATCATTTTCACAGTCACTCGGACTCTGACATAACAGGCAAGCAGCACCCCATCAGCATGGCAAAGGAAGCCTATCCAACACACTCATGGAAAGGGAGCTGGGGTCTCCAAAAGGCCTGATAGAATGAGAACTAAAGCCTCTGAGAGTCCAGAAGAAAACAAGAAGCAGCAAGTTTCTTTGCTAACATGTGGGGAAAGTGTTGATATTTATATTTTTGGTCCAGTTTTAAGTTTCAGTTCTCATCTCACTTAGACATGTTTTGCACTAGTGTACAACAAGGCATAAGCACAAGCCACTGTACAAAATAGTTCAACTTCATTTTTCCTGCATGCCAGTTACCAAGATGAAGCAGGAGGCTCTCTAGTGCTTCACTCACCTATAAAATGACCTTAAATGTATCTGGTGGGGATCCTGGTGGTGGTTTTTTTATCCCTTACATTTGCACTTGCTGATGTATTTTGTTCTGTGCTTTCTCAAAATGGTTGCAAGTCAGAATGAAAAGCTTAAGTTTCTGAAACTGCTGATATTCTCATGGCACTTGACCAAAGGACATAAATAAAAATGAAAACAAGCACTCCAAACATACACTTCTCTTTGGCAAAAGCAAAGGCAGCTTCTCTGGAGAGTCTCAGCCATTGTCACAGCACAAAACCTGCCTAGACGAAGCCAGTAAGAAGGTTACTATGTTATTTAGTAACAAGAAATGGCAATCCTCTGTGTCCCCTCCCAAGAAACACTTAGGAAATAAAGAGTTGCGCTGGATTCTCAGACTTTAACTCCAGTTTTGTAGCTCACTTGACAGTCTCTCTAGTTCTGTGTGCCCGCACATTAACACACAGGCAGGAAAGGGAAGGAGGATAAAAGAGATGCACAAACACAAGGATTAAGTGGGCAAAAATTGGCTATCAAGGCCTAAAGGCAAGGAAAAGAAAGCTTTCCAGGCAAACTTGTCAGACAAATAGCCTTCCAAGGGAAGCCTTGGAGACAATCCAACTGGACACACGCAGCACTGAGCTAGTCTGTGAAAGGAATTACATAACTGGCTGTGCATGATAAGAGGTTCTATGTCTGATGAGCCAAATAGTCCCTTACCACCTGATGTTCATTTGACAGAAGTGACCATCTGCAGATTATCTTCTGGATTGTATTGGTTTCCTTAGGTTTGGGGCTTTTTTCTTTTACTGAATCAGAGAGTATATCTCCCTTCTTACTAAAGCCACAGCAAGTCCCATCAGAGAAGCAGACCAAGAAAATTAGCATTAACAGATTGGAAAAGGCCTTTAAAATCAATGATCTAAAATTCACCAAGCCTAGTTTAAGAAGGTGAGAAGACTCTCAAGAGGCAGGTTTAGTGAGCTGGTGAGATCTGCACTGAAATCCCATTCCCTAAGCCTGCAGCCTTATCATGAGGATACTGGAGATGTGGAAACCTCCTCTGTGCTGAACAGGAACAGAACTACAGCAATCAGCGCCAGCTGTTCTGCTGCAATGACCCAGTAATCATCATGATTATGTGTCCCACTTACTGGGGGACTCTGCTAGAGGGATTAGCAGATCGTGATCGTCACACTAAGCTCTACTCAAAAAAGCATTAAACGTAAGGACCTGAACGTTCAAAATAATTTCCTGCTTAAGTACCTCAGTGTTTGGGGTGCCCAAGAGAAGACAATTCCTAACTGGCAGAGAGCATTACCCTGCAGGTGATAGCACAGGGAATCCCACATCTCAAAAGCAGGCCCTGGGAGCACCATCTGGACTCGCTCAAGAGCCCTGCAACGTTATCCAGTTGAAAAGGCTTTGCTAAATCCTTTGACACCGTCTCCCAAGAGCATTTCTCTGGAGAAACTGGCAGCCCGTGGTTTGGACAGGTGCACTGTTCGTGGGGTAAAAATCTGGGTGAGGGCCAGGCCCAGAGAGTGGTGGTGAATGGAGTTATATCGAGCTGGGGACCACTCAGTGGTGGTGTTCCCAGGGCTCTGTTTAATACCTTTATCAATGATCTGGACAATGGGATTGAGTGCTCCCTCTATCAGTTTACCGACAACACCAAGCTAGGAGAGAGTGTTGATCTGCGAGGGCAGGAAGGCTCTGCAGAGGGATCTGGACAGGCTGGATCAATGGGCCGAGGCCAACTCTGTGAGATTCAACAAGTCCAAGTGCTGTGTCCTGCTCTTGGGTCACAACAACCCCTGCAGTGCTGAGAGGAGGTTGTACTGACCTGGGGGTCGGTGTCTTCTCCCAGGAAACAAGTGATAAGACACCAGGAAATGCCCTCAAGTTGTGCCAGGGAAGGTTTAGATTGAGTATCAGGAAAAATTTCTTCACTCAAAGTGTGGTCAGGCATTGGAACAGGCTGCCCAGGAAAGTGAAAGAATCACCAAACCTGGAAGTGTTCAAAAGACACTTTGGGGCTATAGTTTAGTGGTGAACACAGTGGTGCTAGATTAATAATGGTTGGACTCCGTGATCTTGAGGGTCCTTCTCAACCTTAATGATTCTATGAAAACTAAAGTCTTCTCCAAACATAACTTGGGGGATGACCACGTGTCATCGGTTAGCAAGCATAGTCCCAGAAGAGATGTCCTTGCAAAGGAAGCTTACAGCTTCCTCTGCGACCTGACAGAACCTATCAGATGGCCAGTTTGAATATGGACAATTCTTTGAGCCACTTAAAGTTGTGACCGCCTCTGTGATCCACACTTACGAATAGACAAACCCCCCACATCTCTCTGTCTCGTTCCCGGTGCTGGGACAGGTGGCTGCAGGCCCCGTGCGGGGGCCAGCGGGCCCAACCCAGGCCCTGCTCAGGGCAGGCTGGGCCACGGCCATCCTGGAGCCAATGGGCCCTGTTCCACCTGTGGGGGGGGGGGGGGGGGGGGGGGGGGGGGGGGGGGGGGGGGG
>NW_024582061.1:10004455-10196178 GCF_017639235.1 Corvus kubaryi | reverse complement strand
CCACTGCAATAAGCCACATTCCAGCTGCAAGGCCTAGGTGAGATTAACCCCTTTAGTGCTATGAAGAGCTGAAAACCTGAGGGAGGAGAAAGAGGAGATGCTTAAAGCTGAAATTCTGTTGTGAAGCTATGATATATCAGAGTATCCCGTTGTAATTCCATGAAGATATGGGGGGTGGAGTGTTCAACTCGTAAGCAAAAGCACCTGCGCTGAGATAGGCAGATGCTGCCGCAGCTGTAATTTCATGAGAAGTTTGAACAGGGAGAGATGGAAACGATGAGGACTTTTGCTCCAAATGGGAAAGGAGAAGGCCTCAGTTCCTAGAGATGCTCCTAGAGATAGTCCTAGAGATGAAGATGAGGAGGACCCTTTGCTCCCAGGGAAGGAGAAGGGCCTCTATTCTTAGAGATGAAACGCTCCCAGAGATGGGTGAAGAGAACTTTTGTTTCTGAACGGCTCAACCTTAAAATTCTACCCCAGTAATTCAAGAGTGGACCCTCGAAAGCAGTTGTGGGAAAAGCTGCAAGTCAGGGGGAAGGGACTCACATGCGAGCAGAGAACCAACCCGGGCGGCAGGCTCGTTGTGATAATGTTTTCATAGCATGGGCAAGAGAGACTCCTCTTCCTAAATGGACTGAACAAGGTTATTATGGAAGTGGTAAACAGACTGAACATCTCAAGGGTTGTCTTTTTACATTGTCAGTGGGAGAAGGGAGGAGAAGTGTTCTGAAGGTGTGGTATGATTTTTTTTTTCCCCCTCTCTTCTTTTAGGTCTGTTAATAAATTTCTTTATATTCTTTCAAGTTCGGTGCCTGCTTTGCATTTCTCCTAATTCTTATCCCACAGAAGATAAACAGTAATGAGTATTTTGGACCAAACCACTACACTAAATTGGTGTTTCTGCCCGGTTACAAACCCAACCCGCTACACCACGCCATACTGAATTCCCAGGACTCCTGCCTTCCCTGAAGCTTCCTTCATGTCCTGACAGAATTACCAGGGGGACAAGAACACACTGAATCACCACACTAAATCAACATCAGTAATCACAAACTCTGGTGTCCTCCCATGGCAGGGAGACATCTTTTGTCAAAACCTCTGCCTTGAGTTTGATATGGAAACAGCTCCCTTTTTCAGGCTCTCACATATGTTTTTTCTTCCTTAGTATCTTTTTAAGGAAGATACTGCATATAAAATCTGCCACCTATTAAAATATAAGCTTTGAAGGCAGAAAACACTTCCAGAAATTATCTTAAGAATCGTACTGAACTTTATCAAATCTTGAGTCATTGTTCTTTTCATACAAGTGTGCACTTCATTAGTTGGTAATGGAACAATAATTGCTCTTAAGTTATGCAAGATGCACCTCTTATTTGTAAGGGGTTTCTGGAGAGTTAATGACAGATGCTTAAAAAAATCAAATATGAGAATATGAAAAGTCATGTAAAAGATAATGGTAAGCACAGAGTAGCCTGACAGCTGGGTCATAGCCTCATCTGGTGTAAAGGCATAATGCAGAAGTTCTGTCTAATGCATTCTTAAACACTGAACCTGAAGCCAAATTAATCGTACTACTTTGCACTTTAGTCTAACTGAATCTCACAAATGAAGCATCATCCACGTAGGTCAAGACCTGACATCCCTGCTTTCCTGACAGCTTCCTACACACTCCAGGTAAGGCTGCCAGCAATTCAGCAGAAGGCATTTTTCCCCTCTGAAATTATGCTTCCTGATTATCAAACATATTGGGTGTGAAATAAAGATACCAATCTATGTATTTTCTGGTTTCTAAAAGTAAACTCAGTGTAAAATCTGCTAGGACCTATATTGTGAGGGACAATCTTGTGTTAAAAAGGGACAATCACTCCAAATTTTCTCCACTCCCTTTTCTCCAACTTTACCAGTGTGAGCAGGGGCTCAGCACAGCATTTCAAAGACCACGTGTTCGCTCACAGCCCTTCCAGACAAAATGTCAACTCCAGACTTGGAGCACTTGCGTTTGCTGATGCGTGGCAGCGCTCCTAAGATCAGGAGCGGCACACCATCCAAATGTCATCTGGGCGTGCAGATGCAAGATCAAGTGCACCTCCTCATACGACTAATTTTCCAATTAAGATTGAAACACTGTTGTGCTAAAAACACAACAAGCACATGGGAAGAGCTTGTTCTTGCTCCATAGGGATTTGTTATCAAAGATACGCTAATTTTAATCAGTTTGGTTTTACTCACTGACTTCCACAATATGTTAATTTTGCGCTGCAAAACATAGCTGTATTTTACTGCTTTCAAACAGTTTAGTATGACACCCAAAGGAAAAAATTTTTTAAAAACAACAACAAAACAAAGAAAGATTGGCAAATGCTCAGAAAGCTTGCTTCACCCACTCTGATCTCCATGCCAGTGCAGACATATTATTAACAGGACCCAACTATCTAATCTGAGATTTGTTCCAATCCAAATACATAAACTACATCACAACAGCAGCTGCTGAGTAGATGTACCCAGAGGAAGCCCAGCCTTTAGTCTGTCTGGAAAAACGATAAAACAACAATCACAGACTGCAAAACTTTCAGCAAGGAGAGCCCTGTTTAATCTGCTGGAAAAAGACATAATGAGATGCAGTGCTTGGCAGCTGAAATTAGATAGATCAGACTAGAAATAGGCACATTTTAAACAGCGAGAACAGCCTACTGCTGCAACCATCCACCTAAGGATTACTTCAAATACTCCATCACATCAAGTCTTTAAATTCAGGGCTGCTGACAGATGTGTGACACAGCTCACAGAGAAACACAGGCTTCATGCAGTAATTCTTACGTGGAGCTCTCTCTCTTGCACCGTGCTCTAGATCAGATTAGATGATCATAAATGGTCCCTCTTGACCTTAAAAATCTACAGTGATGCTCAAGTAATGGTAAAAATTACTTCAAGGAGTTGCAGCTCTGCACAACCCAGAGAGATCACAAACTGTGTGACAGTTCTGCACCAATAGCCTGTGTCATTTCCCTCCCATACAAACTGGCTGAGGGCCACAGACAGAGCTGGGCTGGACAGCTGGCAGTCAGGAATCAAATTTAGTCCCTTGCTCTTGGGTTAGCAAAAGCTTAAAGAACTGTAAAAAAACTGCCACGTACCTTGAAGAAGCACTTCCCCCCTAAAACATCAGCTGCCTGAAGTGTCAAGGACTTTGAAAAGAAAGAAAGAAAGAAAGAAAAACTGGTCTAATTCACATTTCCCAGCAGAGGGTTGCTACAGTGTGGCCTTTATAAAAATGGCACAGGAAGAACGACAAAAAATTCTCTCTTCCCCAAATAACTGAGCAAATCTAAAATAGTTAATCCTGGAAACAGTCTCAAAAGATTAGCCATGGCTCAACTAACTTTAACGATGATAATTTTTAATTTAATTTAAAGTTGAATATCCTTGTGCAATAATGGCGGAGATGAAGGACTATTAGGGAATAATCTTGTTTATGGATCAGTGAACCCAGGAAAATTGCCAAAGCACTGTGAAACATATTCCTTATTCACACCTCATAATTAACTGAGTGTTCTGCTGCAATATTAAAGTCATCTTCCTTATGAGAAAGCTGCTCATTTGGGCTGGTATGCCACTGAGGGGTCTCATTCAGTTCTGGCATTTCCAAACTCCCAGGAAAAAGCACATTCAAGCCATAAAAACAACAGACTCCAAAAGTGTAAAGGAAGGCAGAGAAAGCCTTTGGTCCATGACAAAAGCATGGCTTGTGCAGAGAAAAAAACCACTTCTCTCCTTCCCTAATGCCACCTGGGAGCATTTATTTCTCTTTTAAAGGCAATTGAAAGAAGAAAATGCAGTTCTCGTAATTAATTCACATTGAAAGGCGCTTTTGATGGAGTCAAGAGGCCAAATCAGATCAAAGTAAATAATGCAACAAATAGTGACATGAAAGCCCTGGGATAGCAGCTATCACTGCTTGCACTGTCTAGATCTTTGTACTCAAAAGCAACAAATGCTGAAGCTTTCAGCTTCCAGGAAAGCAGAGGAGGATAGAGGGGCTCCATCCTTTCAGCAAATTTTAAGAAAGAAATTGTCCATTTACTGGGAGGAAGATTTTGTTGAGGTACATCTGCTTAAGATTTGGGAAATCCTAGATTAAGTCTCTGCTTTATGTCAGATTTTATGTGTGGGAATTAGGGCAAATGTTCCAACTTTCTGCCCTTTGGTTTAGAGAGGTAACGCTTCCCCCTGAGCACAGACATGAGGGGATTCTGCCCTTCTACTCAGCCCACAAGCTTTGCCCAAGCCAAGGTTGCTTTAAGATAGTACTGATCCCCAAACAGCAGTTAAGAAGGGAAGGATATAGTGTAACCCCCCATCTGGGCAACTGAGACCCAGATACAGCAGCTGCAGACTTCACTGGTATCATCTCTGGCCCCAAAACCAGCCAGGCTTAGCTTAGTTCAGCATCTTGCTCCAGTCTTTCCCATGTACTGGGGAACAGGCCAGGCAGATGCAGCCAAAGCCACTACACACAACAGAAAACACAGTAATAAAATATACTCAGATTTTTCCATTCAGATTTTTACTGCACATATTACCTAAACAGACTCCAGTCAAAACAAAAGAATAAACAATAAAGAAAAAAGTGATGCCATAAATCAGCACCAAAAAAAAAATTGCAGCTTGTGAAAAACAGAAGTAATAATACAACGCATAAAAATCCAAGTCCCAGCATCTGGAGTACTGCACGTTATTCTGAGACCTTCCCTTCCTCTGCCCACTTCCCAAAGGATCTAACAGAGATCGAAGAGGTACAGGAAAGGGTAATAAGGCTCATCAGACACATGGAATGGTGTCTGCATGACGAGAGAGGAGAGAGAACAGGGCTCTCCACCCTGGGAAGGGAGTACACAGAGATACTATAAAATTATGAAGGGCCTGGGGAAGGGAACCAGCAACATTACTTTCTACTTCTTATCACACAAAGTCAAAGGGCTCCCAATGAAATTATCAGGTTTCAAGCAAACAAAAAGATTCCTTTATATGGTGTGTAATTAAAATCACAGAACTCACTGCAACAAGAGGCCCTCAAAGTCAGAGGAGAGAAGGGTTCTAAAAAGGAAATTAGGCAACTCCACAGAGGACAGGTCCACAGAGAGCCTTAAACACAGTGCTCTAGATACAGCATCCAGATCCATGGACTCTAAATCAATGCCTGGCACACATTCAGCAGCCACAGTAAGGAAAGATAACCCTGTCCTGGCCCCATTCCCATTCTTCTCTTCTCTGTAAGCATCCAGTAATGACCGCAGCCAGAACACAGACCTAGATGGATTGCTGGTTTGATATGGTGCCCCCACAAATTTCTGCTATTATGTTAAATATACTGATAGGAGTCCAACAGACAAATCCTAACTTAAAAGGAATTCTTTGTTTGTGTGTTTGTTTTCCTTGAAGAAATATCATGCAAAAATTCTTGTATTTATATTAATGCATGTCAGTAGACCAAATGTATGAACAAATGCCTTCTGGGTGGAAAGCTATCCATCATCTCCAAAAGCTTGTATGGGCAATGAATGAAGGAATTTCATTTTCCATACTGAGTAATTTCATGATGGAGATACCATTCAGGACCATAGGCAGGGTCATGACAGTGAATCCACAGTATGCCAGCCAAGATCAACAAAGGAATGCTGATCATAACAGATTGATTAGAAAGACCAGCATTAGCAGCCATTTAGACCACAGACCAGGTGACAGCTTTCTAAAATGAAAACTCCTGATGCTTCTACCAAAAACATTTGTATTCTAAGCAATTCATCTGCTGAAATGAATGCATGATATAATTATGGAAGAGAACAGGGGAGAAGAGGGAGAACAACAACAACAAATTAATTGAGTTTACTACCAGAAAACAAAAGAAACATCTCTGCTTCGAACATTTACAGATAACTCACAGGTGCAGTGATACAAACTGCTGTCACGAGATTAGGCAGAGATTACGGTAAATTCAATTAAATCAGCTAATGCCAAAATATTCCAAGAGAACCCAAGGCCATCATTTTACACCAGCTTGACTCTACAGAAATTCCTAACGTGGTCTTGTAGGAACTGCATGTGTAACAGTGGTCTATGAGAGGATAAAGCTGCGTTTTATGGGAAGGATATAAAGGTAATGTTCCATCTCCCTTCCACCTCTAACTGATAATTACTCTTTCCCTGAATTTTCTTTTGAACAATCAGTGGAAGACTTTCTTCTCAAGCTTTTCCTGCTAATTTTCCTCTTTGGAAGAACAGCCAGAGGGTTTGTTGGCATCTTTCACAGATTAAATGGAACTGTACTTTATTCCATACTTTTTATACTAGCACAACCAATGTGCAACCATAGTTAGTTTCAAAGTACTAATTTTATGTTTATTATTTCCTTACTCTAGAGCTGATTTGTAAAACCAAGGGATTTCACAGGTCAAAAAAGGAGAGATTTGAGCAGACTTCAGCCCCCAGCCTGAGCAGAGGATCTACAGGAAACATGCTGCCAATCAAAGCTTTAAACAGAGGGAACAACTGCATTATCCACACGGCAAAAGAATGACATTTTCTTAAGACAACCAAACCTAACTTTTAGAAAGGAGGTTTAAAAAAAAAAAAATCAAAACAACCACCACAGCATATTCCAGTGGAAGACTATCATATAAACCACTCCATGATCAGCTGTGGCAGGCAATGAGAATTCATAAGGCAAAGCAGGGTGTCGCCAGATGCTGCGAGACCTGTCGGACCTGGAAAGCAAACACTCGACAGCAACATTCCAACAACCCAAGCACAAACCTGGCCTTTCACAGCTTACTTTGGCCAAAATCCGAATTTCAGCATGGATGTTTGAGAATGTGGAATGCATTTACAAGAGTCCCTTCTGCACTGCAGTTTCCTGGATATTCACATTCTGGAAACTGCTAAAAAGAATAGAAACAAAAAATCTGCATTTCAAAGATCAAGAGAGAAAAGTGTGTTCCAGCATTTCCAAGCCAAGTAGAAGATTAAGGTTTCTAATGCACTCGTTGGAAAAGAATATTGGGATAACTGCATTAGAAATGTGAAAGAGGATTTAATACTCTACTTTAGATTAACTTGAAGATTAAGTTTCTAGTCAGGGAAGAATCTGTTCATCTTGGAAAGCATACAGGGAGGATGGGAGAAGCATTATACATGCTAGCAGGTTGGGTTTTTTTAGACTTTTTAAATCAAATATTAAGTCTCAACAGCTACTTCATATTAAAAAAAAAAAAATCAAAGTAACACTTATCACACAACTGAAATCATCCACCTAAAGTCGCCCTTGATGAGATTGGTGTCCTCGTGGTTTCAAGCAAATGATTGCTTGTATCAGCCAGTGAACACTTAAAGCCAAGTAACTTAGTCCTGAGAGTCTGCTGTCCTTCCCTTAATACATGCTGTGATTAGCAGGTTCACAGAGGAGACATGGACCAGCTTGAAAAGCATCAGTCATTAATGAGGTAGGTGGTTACAGCTGATCCCTTCACTCCTGAGAACAGCCTAAAAGTTTCCACTAGATGTCCAAAAATGTGCCTGACAGCCAAAGCGTAAGAGAAATTGTTCAATTAGATTTGCTATCCAGGGAAATACCTGCAATAATCTGGGTATCATCCATCTTCAGGTGTTGTGGTTGGGGTTTTTTTTTTTTTGTTTCCTGGGTGACTGAAATACTGTTGTGTGCCAAACTAACCCAGATTTGCTGCAAGGAAATGACCTGGCAAGCCATTAGGGTTTGTTCTTGTTTCTCAGTTGCTGTTAATTCTTTGACACTGGTTTACAGGGCTTTCAGAGAAAGCCCGTGAACACGGGCATGCTGCTGTTTCAAACACTGCTTTAATGAGACTGCCATGAACTGTGAATAGAAAGGCAGTCCTGTGAAGTAAAGGGAATGAACAGAGGCTCCTGTGAGTCAGCTCTGGGACACACAGGCTGCACCTACAAATTGGGGATTTCCAATTAGCAGCACAGGGAACAGAAGAGACTGATGTACAATGAAGTGACTGCAACTGCAGGGCTTAAAAGCAACTCCCATTAATGAGAGAAAAAAACCCTCTCCCTCTGCACACAAATGAATAAGCGATCAGCATCTTTCAGAAGACAGGGAAAAAAGAAACCCAAAACCACCAAAACCAGTCATTAACTTTTCCTCCTGACTCTGTTCTGCACAGCACCGTTCTTTGTCCCAGGCACAGTTTCCACAAAAATGGATTTTAATGAACTAAATGAAAGTCTAAAAGATCTTTAAAGTTTAAATAATCTTCTCTAAAAAGAAGAAAAAAAAAGCTAGAATGTGTTAAGCCATCATCAGCTAAGAAAAATAACATCAGACTCAGTCTTGTCCCTTTTTTCTGACATTCAATGTACATGAAGGCAAACTACTTCAGTTTATTCACTGCTTACTGAAATAAACAGGGCCTCTTGGTAGTGTCACATATAAATAGTCCAGGAGAAATTATTTACTTTCCACTTCCTTCTAGGAAGTATTTAAAAAGAGGGAGAGAGGTGTTTTTCTGTACTGCAAGAAAAGTGCTATCCAGAACAGTGGCTGAAACACAGATCCAACAAAGGGTGTCAAATTTAAAACTAACCTTCTTCTATTCAAACAAGTGCATGCACAAGTGCCTACTTTTCCAGCCACAAGGAAGCAAAGAGTGAGATCAGCTGTGGCTCCACTCCACCCCAAGCACCAGAGTAGAGCAGGCTCCTGGCTTCTGCCTGGCCCTCCACTCTCCCTCCTCCTCAAACCCAGGCAGGAAGCAAAGGGAAAACTCACAATTTAGCTATAGGCAGAGGAGAGCTGAACCCCCAAAGCTGGAGAAATGAGGTCAAAAAGAAACTGGGGTTTGCAGCTTGTGGAGCAGAAACCTATGCAGAGCGAAGGAGGAGATAAGCAAAGACCATGAGTGCTGACAGCTCAAAGAATCCAGAGGGACCTTGCTCCCATGCTGGGCAAAGCTCCCACGGCAGAAAATTGAACCAGAGAGATGGGAGGAGTGAGGAGCACATGGAGGATGCAACAGGCAGTACAAGGACACAGATCAGGGCCCTTGAATTGGCTGGGCAAGGACTTAGGGGACAGGAGTACAGGAGGGACCATGGGAGTGAGACTGACACAGTAGCTCTTGAGGAAAGCAGCAAGATCCAAAAGGCAAAGCCTGAGGAGCAAAGACTGGAAACAATTAAATGACTAAGGAAAAGCAAACAAGAAAAGAGATGAGGACAGGCTGCAGTAGATGAGGCAGGACAACAAACTGGGGAGAGAGGAAGGAAAGGGCTGCCGGAAGAAGCTGCACATGCTGGGCCAGGTTCACTCCTCTCCGAGTCTGGAAGGGAATGTTGTATCATTGTGTCTCCTCTGTCTGAAAACATCTAAAGGAAAAGGTCCCTCATCTCTCAATCCTGACTCCTAAAGGGCACAGTCTACTGCTGGCACCAGCTAGTCTGCTTGCCCAACCAGCAGATGTCCATGAAGTAAATACAAAGGTGAATCAAATTCTTAACATCCATGCGGTTCCCCACTACAAAATTTCTGGCTATTCACTTTACTTGTTCTGAATAGTCAGGAAGTTACACATCCAGAAACTATGCCAAAAGTACCTTAAAAGGTTACAGACTAAAGTAACAAACTGCAAGGAAATACCAGCACTTGGTAGTCTGTACACAGAGGAATTATTGAGAAGCTGTAAATCTGTCTCAGAGCAGGACTTGAATAATATGAAGTAAATAGGGCACGGGGCAATGCTCTGGACCAGGAAGAAACAAAATATTGAATAGCTACTCATTAAGTGAGCACCATCCATTCTGGGCAATGAATCGAGCAGGGATTGTGCAAAAAAGAAAAAGCTATGTGCTAGTGTAATTAAAGACTGTCACAATATAAACACATAACGAGGCCAAAATTAAATCAGGTCTTTCTTACCTGGTGAGTGCATAATTTTGCAGCACAATGAAGTCTAAACAAGTCTTTTTCTGCATGCATGCAACCTTAGTCATCACCGTACCAAAGCAGCGCTGTTCTTAACTAAACTTCAATCTGCAAGCAGTGAGTTCAGTTACTTGTACGGAAACAGCACTCGAAGATTTCAAAAATTAAGGCACATAATGGCACACGCATGCCTAAGAGAGAGCCCTTGGCTTTGTTTCTTTTTTTGGAGGGGAACAGAAATCTTAAAACAACAAGCACATCACACAAATGGAGGTGGAAAAGCAGCATGCATTACTGTGCCTCATCTTCCAGCATGTGCCATGGGAAGAGAGAGATGTAATTATTTTCCCAAGATTACACAAGGGTTCTCTGGAAGACAGTTACAGGCCAGAGCATGTAAACCCTTGGCTGAATCTAAGGCTGTGAGCATAGGGGCACCCACATCTCCAATGTTTCTAGACTCTAGCAGAGTCTTCTGGTGGCCTCAGGTACCATCTGTGCATGACAATAAATATATTCACTGACTGCAGGGAAAAAGATTCACTCAACATTTCCTACACAGACTGTACAGACACAGCAGTAGAGAGAGCTATTGCTCAGACTCACAATGGAAAAACAATCTTAAGAACCGAGTTCAGAAAAGAGTAAACCACAGGCCAAATCCACCTCTGCAACACACCTCCCCAGAGGCAGCCAAACTTCATTCATAACTTAAGCTTACTAAATAGCAAGAACAGCAGAGCCTTAGCAAACCTGCTAGAATTAAAAAAACTTCCAACACCACAGAAGCAGCATCCCACGGATCCCAGGATAGCAAGAACACTTACCTAATCTGCCATCTTTCAGCACACACTGTGCTTCCCCAGGCCTTGGGACTCAGGGCCCTACCTGCCTTCTGGAGCTAACTTGCATTGTCCTATTCTCAGTTCAGTTTCAATTATCAGTTAGGGAAAAAAAGAAATCAGCCTATAGCCAGTGACAATGCAGCGCTTCCCTTTCTCTGCTTTCCCACAGAGGCAATCCAAGACCAACCTTTGCTCTGAGTATCACAGAGTAGGAGCTTGAGCCTTTATTTGCAAAATCTCACAACCCTGAGGACTTCACCAGTGAGAGAGGAAAGGAAAAGCCTAGGCTGGCTCTATTGCTTCATGCTCCAGATTACTCATTTTGCTTTCCTAGAGAAGAAAAGCATTTTGACTGCTAGGCTCCCAGACCTTTCTCACCATAGACTGAATCTCAAACTGTCCTGGAATTTCTCCACCAGCTTTTGCTGTGGTGTTTGCAAAGCCCTTTAACACTTCCTTGCTATTTTGCTGTTGCACAGCAAGGAACTTTCAGGTCAGAGTCAAGTATCCAGGTTTTTCTTCTGCCTTATTTTGGTCAGGGGCACACATACAACATAAATAATGGTTACCTTACTGCTTTCTCAGAGGCACACATTGCTTTTTCCTGCTGTGCTTTGTGTATGAACACAACCACCACTGACCTCCAGGGTGTGTAAGTGCAACTAAGAACAACTTACCAAAATTTAAGAAAGTTGTACCACATCTAACAAAAAGTGTCTTCCTAGCACTTTTATAACCCAGGCAGTTTCATACCCACACCTTCCTATCAAACACCCTCTAACAAATACAAGAAAAGGGGAAGTTTGCACACATGATAGCCCACATCTGGGAAAGTGGTCCCACTATTCTGTCTGTATCAGTTACGAATCTAGAATGTAGCATTGCACTGTGTGGCCAGGGGAAATTCAGCTGAGACTTCTTCTTTTTGAACACTAACTTACTGTTTTAAGCATACTATCATATTCATTAAAAAAGAAAAAAAAAAATTAAAGCATCATTGCTACACAAAGATTGGAAATAGAAGCAGCCAGTGAGGAAAAGCCAAGCCATTGCTATGTAGCCACACATTGTGTGTGCCAGCGCTTTCCCCCCACCTCTCCCTCTGCTCTTCCTTCATGCTGAAGGACAGCATCTGTTTCAGCTCAAACCCTGACCACGCACACTGCACAGGGACTCAGGGAAGATGTGTTATGACCTCAACATATTTTTCCTCATAGTTTATCAAACTTAGGGCCAGTGCAGACATCTCTGGAATGCACCACATTCTGCAGAGCATTTCCATCTTCCTTCTCTTGCTATTGTAAGAGGAAACAACAGTGCCACCAGATCAGTTTAGTCATCAGATCACATTTATCCCTGCTATACCTTTAGGAGATCATTGAATTTTGGATCAATGGGGTTTTGGGCCTGGATCCCACAATGCTAATGACTAGTGCATTCCCACACTCTCTTTTACACATACAACACAGATTTAAAGTGATGCTGTTGGGCACAGCTCCAGGTACACCTGCTTCTTCTGTAACCTGGCCAAAAAAAATTAAAATAAAATACATAAATAAAAATAACTGTCATGGGTTAGCAAAGCATAGTCCTGGAAGTGATGTTCTTGCAAAGGGGTGCTTACAGCTTCCTCTGTGACCTGACAGAACCTATCAGATGGCCAGTTTGAATATGGACAATTCTTTGAGCCACTTAAAGTTGTGACTGCCTCTGTGATCCACACTTAAGAATAGACAAGCCCCGGGCAGAGCCCTCTCTCGTTCCCGGTGCTGGGACAGGTGGCTGCGGGCCCTGTGTGGGGGCCAGTGGGCCCGGCCCAGGCCCTGCTCAGGCCAGGCCGGGCCGGGCCACGGCCATCCTGGAGCCGATGGGCCCTGTTCCAGCCGTGGAACCCCCCCACAGCCCTGCTGGGAGCAGCCGGAGCAGCTCGGCTCCCCCTCTCCAGTGCGGCCAAGATTCAGCCGAAAGCTGCCCTGCTGTCCGGCAAAAGATCATGTGACCAACAGTGATAAGCAAAATTCCAGCTGCAAGGCCTAGGTGAGATTAACCCTTTTAGTGCTGTGAAGAGCTGAAAACCTGAGGGAGGAGAAAGAGGAGATGCTTAAAGCTGAAATTCTGTTGTGAAGCTATGATATATCAGAGTATCCCGTTGTAATTTCATGAAGGCATGGGGGGTGGAGCGTTCAACTTGTACTTGTGAGCAAAAGCACCTGTGCTGAGATAGGCAGATGCTGAAGCTGCTGTAATTTCATGAGAAGTTTGAACAGGGAGAGATGGAAGCGATGAGGACTTCTGCTCCAAATGGGAAAGGAGAAGGCCTCAGTTCCTAGAGATGCTCCCAGAGATAGTCCTAGAGATGAAGATGAGGACCCTTTGCTCTCAGGGAAGGAGGAGGGCCTCTATTCTTAGAGATTAAATGCTCCCAGAGATGGGTGAAGAGAACTTTTGTTTCTGAACGGCTCAACCTTAGAATTCTACCCCAGTAATTCAAGAGTGGACCCTCGAAAGCAGTTGTGGGAAAAGCTGCAAGTCAGGGGGAAGGGACTCACATGATGCGAGCAGAGAACCACCCCGGGCGGCTGTTTCGTTGTGATAATGTTTCTCCATAGCATGAGCAAGAGAGACTCCTCTTCCTAAATGGACTGAACAAGGTTATTATGGAAGTGGTAAACAGACTGAGCATCTCAAGGGTTGTCTTTTTACATTGTCAGTGGGAGAAGGGAGGAAGGTGGGGGGAGGAGAAGAGTTTTGAAGGTGTGGTATGATTTTTTTTTTTTCTCCTTTTAGGTCTGTTAATCTACTTATTTTTATTCTTTCAAGTTTGGTGCCTGCTCTGCGTTTCTCCTAATTCTTATCCCACAGAAAGTAAACAGTAATAAGTATTTTGGACCAAACCACTACACTAAATTGGTGTTTCTGCCCGGTTCAAACCAAACCTGCTACAATAACCCACAAAAAAACCTCATGCAACAGTTCATATACATGGAAAACAGCAGCATTAATTCCAGTCGATTGTCCATTCCAAGGGAAGAGTCTCACCACCAGCAGACACAATAAAAATGAGCTTCTAGGACACCAAAGAGAAACAGAGATTTCAGTTTCAACAGTACGCAAGCTATTGTGGAGTGTTGTTTTTCAAGAAGCTTAGACTGCAGTTCTCAGCTCATTTACACAGCTCAAAACCATCAGAGTGATTAGGTGGCATGCAGGTGTTTATGGGCTGGACCACACAGCAACACAGAGTGCGAGGCACATAGGACCTGGCACAACCAAAGCCAATTAAAAAAAAGAAAAAAGGTAAAAAAATAGATTCCAGTTTTCAGTGGCCTCAACAAATCATGAAAAAGAGAATGAGTGACGATGGCCATTGACACTGATTTTCAACAGGACACTTACCCCAAACAGAAGTACAAGCCTGACATGAAAGTTCCTGTCTGTCCTTCCCTATTTTTATCATATGCAAAGGCACACACACTCACAAGCCTCTTTCAGGTTTTAAAACTCAGGGAGATGGATCCAACCCACAAGAGATTCTAGTTACCTCATTTCAGCAGCATACGCCAGCATTACTCAAAATTGCAATAAATTGTGGTGATAAAACCTACAATTTCATCCAGACTAACTCATTCCTTACTCCTGAAGGCAACTGGGACTGCAACCCACATATTCACTGGATAGCTGAAGATAAGAGCAAGTGACAATAAAGAACAAAAATATCTCTGCACCAAGAATTTACATAACTAGCTCCAGTTGCTGCTAATTAGACCAATTCCCTTAATTCCTCCATTACATCTTCCTGCATTTTTCAGTTAGCTCTAGTAAGAAGATGTATAATAAATTATTATTAAATAGAAACCTACTTGATCACATTACAAGTACTTAAAAGTATAGATCATTGCACTACTACTTTATTCTAATTGAAACCTTCCAGTTAGTAATCTGGTGCACTAAATAAGATACCTGAAGCCAAACCGGAACACTGTACCAAACCTGTCCACAAATTTTGGAGCTTCTGAAATATTTAAAGCTTTGTCTCCCCCTCCCCCTTTTGCCATGGAAGAAGACCTACACAAGCCAACGTGAATTACAAGGAAAAATTGCGCAATTAATCTTAGATTTGACAGCAACTTCATTTTTTCCTTCTCTTTTCTTCTATAGCAAGGATTTCCTTTTTTTTTTTAACGCAGAATATATTTTAATAGAGAAATTGTCTTGAGTTCTTCCTATTTCATATCATATAATATGTCAACAGCACAGCTCTCACAGGCACACTTCCCTCTCAGCCACTGGGACCAAGCCAGCTCCACTTTGGGCATCCCACGGCTAACCCTCACACAGCAAGTTGTTGCAAGTGTGTTGTACACAGTCAGTCACTTGAGAAGAGAGCAGCTGAGCAGCTTACACCACCAGAGAGCCCCTTTTCAAACAGAAAGTAGCTATGTATATGCAGGGCTTGATTTGCCATGTGCAGAAATCCTTCACAACACTTGAAGAGGCAGCTGCCAAGAAGCAAATGCCAATTGGCAGCGTGGAGGAGCTCACTCTGAAGCCATCCCACGTGCATGGGCTCTCCAACACAACTTCTGCAGCCTCTCCTGAAGAGGCTGGCAAACTAGAGGCTTTCCCCTTGTGTAAGAAAGGGATGTTCCCAAAAGCGGGGGCAAGAGGGAGGGTGTCTGGAAAAAGCACAAAGCAAAGGAGGGGAGAAAGGAGCAGTAGGAAGAAAGGAAGAAACATGAGTAGAAGAAACAAGGAACAAGATCATGAAGCAAGACAGGAGGTATTTTTTTATATTGATAACCTCCTGCCCCCTGTTGTGGGCATCAGTCTATTCTCCCAAGTAACAAGCAATAGGATAAGAGGAAATGGCCTCAAGTTGTGCCAGGGAAGTCTTAAATTGGATATTAGGAACATTTTCTTCACTGAAAGGGTTGTCAACAACAGACTGCCCAGGGAAGCAGTGGAGTCACCATCACTGAAGCGTTTAAAAGACATGTAGATGCAGCACTTAGGGACATAGTTTAGTGGTGGGCTTGGCAGTGCTGGGGTAATGGCTGGACTTGATAATCTTAGAGGTCTTTTCTAGAGAATTCTGTGATACTATCCATTAGGGAAAACAGAGACAAATACAAGTTTCAAAGAACAAAAACACTGACAAGTCCTCAGATATTCTCCTCCTTTTTCCCTTAACCCTCCTTCCACCTCCTCCTGTCTTCCCTCTCCAGCAGCACAAGAAAAATCACAGCAATTTCAGGATAAAAATGGCTAAAACAAAGTGAGCGAGTCGACATCTTAAGGCAGCTGCAAAGTACACTGGAATGGAGCGGGAGTAGGCAGCAGTACCTCCGAACGGCCCACATGGCTCTGCTGGGCACAGCCAGGCCCCCGCTCGGCTGCTCCTCGGGCGATGCCGGGTGGCAGGAGCTCCAGGCGCCCCGGTGAGCAAAGCGCTGCTTCCCGTTCTCCCGGCCCGACAGGGGCACCTGCGGAGAGCCACACCGAGAGGCCACGGGCAGCCAGGCAGGCCTCTGGGGAATGCCCCCATTTCTCCTGAGAAAAGGGAGAAAAAGAAGGGAAAGGGGAAAGAAAAGCATTTAAGGATTTTTAGTTTGTTGCAGTTTCACTTATCAAAAGGTTGAACATTATGGAATCGGCACAACGTGGTATCAAACTACAACAGACAACATTTCTTTAATCCAAAACAAAGTTTTTGTGTGCTGAGAGGACAGTATTTATTAGTTCCTAATTAGATCTAGAGGAAGAGACTTGACAGCAACAGAAGATGAGCACTCCTGTATCAAGCTGTTCTCTGGACCTCTGTTAAGATGGGAAGCACTGTGCTGTCATTCCTAATTTTTTGCTCCAGAAAACAAATGATGTCCCACCACTTTTAAACAGAAAACAAATCTGTACAGGTTGGAAGAAGGAGCAGGTAAGTTTTCAGCAACACGTAGTAGACTGTTTGTTTTCTCCTGCCCCTTAAATTCAAATACACTCATAAAATCTTGAGCATCACAAACAGAGAGATAAATGCACAATACGAGCAACAAGAGAAGACATGAGAATACAGCACATCTGGGCTAAAAAGCTTCATTCCTACAAGCTAAATAGTGCCACATCTGGGCAACTGGCCACCACTAAAACAAAAAAATAGCTTGAAGAAGTCAAGCTTTTATTTATGTGGGCTGTGGGAAGGGGGAGACTGAGGAAAGGAGGGAGGAGGAAGGCACAGATTTTCCTCCAGTTAATTAACAGTTGTGTTCCCTTTAGCCAGGCAGCTCCTAAAACAGGCCTGTCAGGCTGTAAATGCAAGTGCTAACCGGCAAGCTGGCTGTCAGTCCCCAGAAACCTCCCTGGCTACTTGCCCACCAGTCACACCACTAAGAACTACTTATCCAGTGAAAAGAGGAGGAATCCCCTGCCGATCCATTGTACCTGCCCGCTGATTGCTGTTGCTGCCAGAGGGCATGGTCTATCCCCATTAGGGGCTAGAGAAAGGGCCACAAAGGGAGGGAAGCCAGGATACTCCTGGGAGTCCCCTTTCTCCTCCCTGCAGTTGCTGCTCTTGCCTTGTGCCAGCTCTGTTCACTTAATTCACTGCTGAAACACAAATTCAGTGTCCTTCTTATAACCCAGATACACACGACCTCATGCAGGGTGTGACAGGTTCCAGAGCTGGTGGGGCAGCACCAGTGGAAACACAATAAATGATATGAGTGAGACCTCCCATTCCCAGTAGCAGTGAGCTCTTATGTTCATTCACAAATCTGCACCAGGGATGTTTTGGGAGAGAAATTGATAAAAAACAGCTTCTAATAAAACAAGACTTCTGACTTTGAAAGGAGATGGAAAATGGCAGTTATTTGTGACATAGTGGGTGAGGGATACAAACTTCAAAGTATTTAATTTTTCTCCAGTAGCTGCTGAGAGCTGTTAATTATTCCAACCAGAATTGGATGGGTATTTTCCCCCTTTTTCCATTCTGAAAGGACAGAAAAAATATCAAACCTGGTTTCACTACTAAACATCATACAATACTTCTAAACCCATGGCATTGGAACTGAATAATCAAGCAGACACTGTGAACGGAAAGAGTTAAGCCAGGGAAATTTTAAGATGTTGATGCTTCAGTCAGAACTCCCACACTAAAAATAAATGTTAGTCTTGCCTGGGTGAATTCAGAATTTTAGGGATCAGTTCTTCACATCGGGTCTATTTACCCAACAGAAGTTATCAGGTAGCAAGAGAGCAACAAAAAAACTTGAAAACAATAAAACAAAACACAAAAACCCAAAACCACAGAATGAAATCGTGGTGCCCTCCAAATTTGTGGACCATCTAATTCAGCAGGGCAAGTCCAGCTCCCCCAGTGCTCTATATGATAATCATACATATTTTAGACTCAACAGGTGAAAACACTTGAAAAGCACATAACGCTTAACGTGAGCATAACAAGTTACTTACAATTTGAGTCCATTGTAGGAGAGGGAAAAGAAGTCATAAACCAAGCACACACCAAACACAGTGACTCCAGTTTCTTTCACCAGCATTGCACACGTCCCAAGGAATAAACTAAGCAGCAAAAAGAATGGGGAGGCAGTGGGAGGGAAATGTTCCCCAACATAAAGCTGATCCACACTCCTGAAAAACAGAATTGACATAAAATATCTCAACCGCTCTGTTTTTCATGTTTACTACAGTCACACAAATACTGAGACACTTTTCCTTAATGCCTTAAGATGGCTGACACCAACATGTTAAGACATGAACAATCTAAGATGATTTAAGGCTTAGACACAGGACAGGAAGGAAAGACACAAATATGGGGAGCTGCTCGAATTCTTGGTGCACAAGAGGGGGAAAAAAGAGAAGCAGAAAAATAAAGTAGACTTGAAACAGTCAGAGGAAAGCAGAGTAAGTACAGAGAAGGCAGAAAAAACACCTGCTTTCTGTCATGTGGAACACACATGCTTAATTCTCCTTATGGGACCAAAAGCACTACGCAAGCAAAAATTCCTTCATCCCACCCACACTCTCCTGAGTCAGAGATGTGTCCTAATCATTAACAGACTGGGCAGCAAGCCTCTGTCACAGAGGAGAAGGTAGGAAAGAACCAAAACCAAACAGGCAGGTTCCTACGGGGTCACTACCAGTTTCACACCTTCGAAACCTTCTGAAGAAAACAGCATTGTGGGTTTGTAGCACACAGCCCCAGAGGGATATAAGCAGTTTTTCCCCATGGCTGTGATGACATGGTGCTATTTCTGACTGCAAGCAATGTTATTTCTAACTGCAAATAAATGCAAAAGGTGCAGAAATCCCATCCAAGTCAGCTATTTCTGTACCTATACTTGTTCAGTTACAGTTTTAGAACACAGAGCAGCAAGCAGTGCCAAGTTTTCATCTGAAAAGGATGACTAATGGTCTAGACACACTCCTTAACTCTCCCAGACCAGGTGCTCCAGAGTCCCACAGCCACAGCAAGCATTTGAAAGGCAGGCATGTGTCTGTCTGTTCTTCACTCTGCATACAGACAATTTGCCTTCCATTGAAAGCATTTCTTTATAAGTTTTACAAGCCCTCCTCTGGTGTGTGGTCAGCTGCAACGTCAATGGAAGAGGGATTGTCAATGTTGACTTCTGGTTTTATGTTTTTTTGTTCTCACAAGCATCACCATGGCTGCAAGCAGGGGCCAGGACGCTTCCACGCAGCAGTGCTGTGGGAAGGACCTATGCCAACAACCATCAAACACTGACAGGTTTGCCTTTGCTCCCCTCCTCAGATGAGAGAATCTCACAGTGTTATCACATACCTATTATAGGAGAGAAAAGCCAACAGAAAGAGTAGACAGGCAAGGACATCTGCTCTGCCTACTATACCTGTTACCTGAAACGAAAAGAGACACACAGGTGTAAAAACACATCTAAAAATGTTAAAACACTCAGTGACTGCCTCCACAATCCATGCTCACTGCTACTATTTTAAGCTTTTGACCTTTCAGTGTTATCCTCCCCCAGCACAGCAAAATGTTACTTGGATAGTGTAGGATACACTCAGTTTTGTCTGCTGCATTTCTTTGCATACTTGGCAAAACAAATGAGTAAGCCAACAGTAAAGTCATTCTTTACGCAATAAAATACTAATACAATTACACAGAAAATGCCAGTTTTAGGGATCTGCTTTAATTTTGTATAATAAGGCTTAGATGAGAAAGGTATCCAACTCCCAGTACTGAAATTTGTTAAAGACATATAATAAGTAACATTTGAATGAACTTTATCACCAAAAAGGGATAGTGTTATAGAACTTATTGCTCCTGAACAATCTGAGTTTGTGAGAGTTTTTTCTACATATTAATTAACAAAATCTTATTATAAAAAAGGGAATACTGAAGAAGAATGGATAAACACTCTTTTTTACAGTTATTTCAATATCCTATTTCATACAGATCTAAAAATCACCCATAAAGCAAATAAAAGACCCTTTGAAATTTCACCCCTTTTGAGATTACATAATTAAGTTATATTCCGAGCTCTGGCATTTATTTTAACCTTTTAAAGTTCTAACCCAGACAAAAATAAATTCCAAGAGTGCCTCTTCTAAAACCTCCCTCAAAATATAAAGCTGTATTATCAAAGGGAGCCTAGCTGATTAGTTCACACACGCAGCACAGGGAGCAACTCCAAAGCTTGTGGCTTTTTGTTATTAAGGTAATCTCTCCTCAAAAGTTCTCAGCCACAGGAGCTGTTTCCCTCCCTCATTTACAAAGGCTTGGAATGAGAGTAGTGTGATGTCAGTGGTATCTCAGCTAATAAGTGTACTTCTATTTTACAGTGTGGAGAACTGGACATTGCCTCTCCTTCTCAAAGGCAGCAAGACTCCTTGTAGCTACAGAAGTGTCTCCTCGTGCTAACAGACTGCAGCTTTGGAATGATTATGTCTTTAAATGTTTCCTTATAATGAAGGGAAAGATGCCCAATATGAGCTGTTGCTCTGTAAACTTATGCTGGTGTTTGTTAACAACTTCTTTTCTGAAGATGATTCTCCGAGCTTTTAATTGAAATAAATATAAATTAATCCATGGGTCACATCACCTCTGTCTGAGAGGGCTCGTCCAGAATACACACTAATGCTCCCTTCACTTTTTCTCCCTAAAATTGATGGCTATAGGAAATGACTGAAGGCATGCAACAATACCCCAGCAGGAGAGCACAGCCTCACTGAGGTCTCTGGATTCAGAAGACTCACGACTGTCCATTTATTCCCAGCATGGCTGATTAGGACCATCATTTGGAATTCAGTGCCAGAGCACAAAGACCGCAAGTATTAATACACTTTTTTCCTAATGACCCCTGCAAATTATTTTAAATAGAGTACATTCTCACCTTTGCTACCCCACAGCAAAAAATCACAAGTACAACATTCTGTATGACTCAGAGATTTCCTTAAAAAAACCCCTAAAATTTTGAAGAATGAGTTTATTTTTAGCTTTGGTGGCACATACTTACAGCCTCGGTGTGAATGGGATGCACAGCGAAGAACAGCGCCGTGACAAAGGCAAGTCGACAGTCCTTGAACACAGCTTTGTCACAAGTATACATCAGCACAAGAGTCACCAGACAGTGTAAAATTGCATTCACTGCGTGGAAATAGAAGGGGTTCATGCCAGCCAGCAATATGTTCAATCTATAAGGAAACAAAACAAAACCATTACTAGATTTGAGAGGTCTTGCAATAGCAAGACATCTTTCAAATACTCTAAATTATGCCTTTTGCCCCATTTGCAGCCATCTAATGTTAGTGCTATTAAACTAATTACTGAAAATCACTCTAAACTTCTGGTTTATCTGATTAAAGAGAAACTATTTCCCCAATTTTTATATTATGTGGTTGTGTTTGGCAACCTTTTTGACAGAGATGGGAGAGTCCTGTGCCCTCCCAGCGCAGTTTACTGCAGTGAGACCATGCCTGTGCTTCCTTAGCAGCAAATCACCCTGGCCAACACCACGGCACTTGTCCTATTTCCCTGTTGGCACCTTCTGTGGTTCTGTTGGCCATGTGGCAGCTATACAATATGGGTAGTTATTTTCTGCTCTAGAATAGATGTTTTTGCCCAGGAACAGCCAAGACAAGGACTTGGTAAAGCACTGGAGCATCTGCTTGGCATACCATGAGCGTTTATTCCCATTTAACTTTCAAAATAGTGCCACACACTGAAGGTTAAGCCTGTATTTAAATGCCTTACTGGCATAAAGAAGCTTGTCTAATAGTTTGCATCATTTTTGTAAGGACATTGATAGCAAAGATAAGTTAGCTAACATCACCCTAGACTCAGCGAGACAATTAGGGTTTATTATTTGTGTTGATCATTAAAATAAAATAAAATGTAACAAGCTGTTATGACATTTGTTTGACAGCGTGTATTAACACATTCTTCTGGTCACTGTTTTTTACAGCCAGCTTGCTTAACAGCTGCTGACAAGCTTTGCCTTACATGCAGTTGAAGATAATTCTCTTTAGTATTAACAACATCTGTACAGATGTACAGACATATATATATGTATATATACACTCACACAAATATACACACATACACATGGTGTCTATCTAGGGAAGACTCCATATATGAGCAAAGAATCTGGAAAAATGTCCTTTAACTAATGGTGAAGGGCTTTTTTTTTTTTTACACAAACGACAAGATAACCAGTGAAAAGAAGACTCAATCTAAATATTTTACATGCAGTTGTAAATATGCTATAGGGTCAATAATCCTTCCTGTTGTTACTAAGAGACTCCAGGTCTCCCATGACAAGCACGATGCAACAGCAAGGCCACTGAGCTGTTGCTACTATAAAAAAACACCTTAGGTATTTTTTGTGAGACAGAGGAGGTGTGAAGAGGTCTGTGAGAGCCAGACAGCTTTTTTTTTTCTAAATAACTCCCTATATTTCTTATTCCTAAGCAAGGAAGTGCTAGCTGTCCTGGGTTGAATTTTCCAGGTCAGTCTAACTTTACCAGACCAACAGTTTTACTTGTGCATTCCTGCTGTGCTCCCACTGGAGTGTTTGTGGAGGTAACAGATGAAACCCAGAGAGTTCGCAGAATGTGAGATTTTGGCATGACTTGACCTTTCACTTTGAAGTATGGGTTGATGCAGTTACATTTTGACAAGACATCAGTCTGCGTGATTCAAGAATACATGAAGAGTCTGAGGTTTTTTCTTTTTTTATCCCATTTCTCCTGCAAGCCACTTCAGGGCACCAACATCCATCACTTTCCCTTATTTCTACCAGCACTGAATGACAAACCACAACAAATGGCAGTAACAGATATCCAGCCAGAGTTTCAGCTGCAAATACGCTGCAGCAGTGGGAACCCCCAGGCCTGAATCTTGTTTTCAGCATGCTGAGGGGAGCAAGGGGCAGCACAGGGCCACCCTGCCCTAAAGGAGCCACAGTTCACTCCAAGACACCTGCAGATGTACACAATGGCAGGGACCCTCTGCAGGACACATTCTTTATACAAATGAATCATTTCTGGCTGCAAATCAGCTGGAACACAATCCACTGCTCCCCCTCAAATGCCAAAGTTGTGATCTGGCAACCTGATTTCTGGAGAAAGCAGATGAAGGCAGGTGAGGGCAAGTGCTCAGGATATCAGGTAATATGAACTCATACACCAAAATGGGAGAGATTGGCCAAGTTGTGAGAACCAATCACCAAACCTATGATACCTGACAATATTCTTGAAAAATCTATTATTAATTTCCATAGATCACATCTGACCGCTTCCCATCCTGCAAAACAGGTCTGCTGGCAGGAGAGGCAGAACTTTGTAGGCAAGGGATCTTCTTGCCCCCATCAGGTCCCCTATCCCAAAGGCAGGGTGTGCTCTTCAGGCCCCTTCTTAGGGTGAACATCAAGTCAATGAGGCTTGTAAGCTGTGAGTTACCTGATGCAAATTATTAAAAACAGCTCTGTAAAAGCATCAGCCTCGCAGCTTGGCTGTTCCCCCGTGCGTTCTTTAAATAAATAAAAAACAGCAGAACAAAACACAAACATAATACCACATTATTCAGGTAACTCTTCCATTAAACAGCAAAATCAGACTGCAAGTATGTTTTAAATACCATCTTTGGTGGTCCATGAACACTAAACGTGAGTGTGTGCAGGTGCTATATTCACACCAGTGCTTTTTGCTGCTAAAGCTCTTTGTCATAAGAAATTAGGCCACATGGCAATGAAGGAAACATTCTTTTGTCCTGAAACAATCCCAGCAGAATGATGTTGAAACATCAGCAGTGGTTAAATTTATTGTATGTCAAACGGGTGAGCAAGTCTGGGTCTTCAAACAGCTCTAATCCAAGTCACAAGACCTTTGCAAAGCTCCCCAGCTCACACACCCATGGGGGACAAAAGGCAGCCTACCATGGAACGCCAAATTTGCTCCACCACAGAGGAACTGTGGAGGAACTCCTGGGCAAGGGAGCAGAAGGGGATGGGTAAATAAAACATTACTTCTCCCCTCTTAATCTTTAATACCCTAACAGAGAGAGTCAGTCTTGTTTACTGGCAGCAGCATGCAGCAATTATACACAGCAGACTGTTCAGCAAACAATGGAAGTAAAACAGAGATAGGAATCTCAAACTTAAGGAAGAAGTGGTCTTTCTCCAACATAATGTTCATAAACAGAAGTTTTGGCAAGCAAAAACTGTACTCCACTGGAGGGAGGTGAGGGTGGTGTTGTCCTCATATTTCCATACTTTTACTGCCCCACAAATGGGGAAAATTGTATCAAGTGGGCTGGAAGACCTTAGCCATTTCTTCATGAAGATCATAGCTTCTGTCTGAGCTAAAGCACAACTTGTCAGATATATCTTATGGCCTTGGTAGAGCACACAGGGAGGAGAGGAGATACTGTGGGCTGGCCAGGCTGCTTGAACAGGCTGCTCCTCAAAACAGAGATGTGTTTGCAAACTGCATCCTAAAGATCTGGGGCTGAACACAGCAAGTGATGTCTCTCCTAGGAATGGAGACCCTTGAAAGAGGAGATACAACCATCTCAGACATGGAGGTCTTTCCTCAGAGGAGCCACCCGTGAAACACTTGGAGAAGAGTTTTTATTGCTCTAACATCTCTGCTGGACGAGTCCCTGGAAGCAGAGTTCTGCTAAACCTCGGGCAAAATGGCAAATGGCAGTTCAAATGCAAAGGCCCTCAGAAGACCCAGGGGAAAGAAGGAGAAGAGCATGTACACCAAAGAGAAGTCTCTCAGTACTAGGTGACATTGACAGGTATCTTCTAATAGAGTTGACCAGCATCCCCCCGTCACCACCAAAATAAGAACTGACTACAGAAATCTCAGCACTGATCACATGTCCCATCAGGACAGAGAGGCTGTGCTGAAACACAGATTCAAGCCAAGACTCAACACTCTTTTTGGGCCCCAGTGTTGCAGCATGTGTGGCTCAGCATGTCACACCCAAGGCAGAGCACTGCCCAAACTACATGCCCATGCAGGAGGTACACCAAAATTAAGAAATCCCTTGATTTTTTAAGGCTAATGGATGTTTTCCAGGAACAGTGGAATAGTATAGCTTGCCTTGCCACCTGCAGTAGTTTTTCTACCATTCTTCCACCATCCACTCTAGGAAAAGGAATTACACAGCTTCATTCTCAGAAAGAGAGACTTCCACAGGCACCAGCTGCTGAAGGTTCACTGAGTAGAGCCTGTACAACAGCTCTCAAAAAGAAAGGAAATCATTCTGTCTCTTAAAAGTAACCTCTGTCAGCATGCCCAGGTAACCATTTGCCCTCCAGAGAAGCTATCAGACAGGGACACATCCATTCTGGGTAAGCAATTCCCCACAAAGAGGGCCTGGAAATGGAGTGGGACTCAGTGACTTCATCCTCACAGATGCAGAACCAGAGGAGTCTATGCTGCAAGAGCACATGCTCACAGACAAATCCCATACATATCCAGTTACAGTATATAATCACCAGCACCCCACCCCCAGGCTCTAAAATAGTGCTTTTCATTCACTTGTACACATGAAGACTCATTCAACCTTTTTTAAGGCCTCTTATGATTTATTAATATTGTAAACCATAATTGAAGAGTTTCTCTTTTTTTAGACTTTGTTATTATCCCTAGGCAGCTCTTGTTTAGTTTAATCTGTTTTATTATTTTCAAAAGACTAACAATGAAACACAACATGTTATGAAATAGAAATGCATAGGATAATAATGGTAGTTTGTTATAGCAAGTAACACTTAATGGAAAGTCTCAGAGCATCCCACACCTCATAAACCCACCCCCAGTTTTTATAAAGGAAGGCTCATATGCAGATTTATATAAATTAATCTAATATATAAGGATGGATTAAGTTTCCTGTGATGATCTTTTCCTGCTCAAATTGTGTGTTAAATATGGCAAACTTTATGCAAAGTAATACCCGCTTTCAGCGCATGGTGGAATCTCCTGATAAACTCCACAGATGCATGTACTGCGTGCCAGGAAAGCGAGCATTTGCACTCCAAAAGAGGTGCAGCTGCAGCAGTGGCAATAATGGTTAAAGCTGTATGTGGAAACAGCTCAAAGATTAATGAAAAACCTGCAGCAGTAAACAGAAAATAAGCCCCTTTGCAGTGGTGTTCGTGCAATGGCCAGTTTCCACCACAAAGTGCAACAGCACTTCGTGCTGATTTGTGCTGATAATCTTTCCATAGTACAGTACAATGCCTAAGAATTATATGGACAATAAGGCTTAAATGGTTTGGTCCTTGAGTTGCTATAATGGCAAAGGGTGAGAAGACAGAGGCCGTATCAATTCCCAAGCTACAGCAATTCCCTCAGAGAATAGAAGTCATCACTTACAAGAGCACTAGTTAAGTGCAGGCATTCAAAGCAGGTTATTGCTTTCCAGCACGGGTAGGAAAAGAACACAGAAGACACAATTAGACTGGGAAGAAGCAGCACCTTGAAAGTGGCAAATGTGCCACGGCAGAATTTTCTAGCGAAACCCCAGAAAGTGTGATTTGATGATCATTCCTCTGTTATGAATAACAAGAGCACCACTCACACTTTGCCTCCACAAGCAGCCTTGGAAAACTAGAGAAGAAAAAAACCCAGCTGATGGCAAGCAAACTGACAAACCAGGTGTAATTTCATCTAGATAGTGAACAAAATGCAGTTTGTCTTATAAATTATTCTTAAGTAGCATCTCAGCAAGAGCTGAGGAGACAAACATCTCATGAAACTCTTCAGCAGCCATACATCAGAGTGTGGAGAAAGAAAGGGATGAGATGTGATCAAAAACCAAGCTAGGACAGTCACTTATCAAGAAGAGAAAGCAATAGTAACCAAAATCTAGTATAAAGTTATTAGTCCTAAAGACAGTATTTCAAACTGAATGTAACAGTTCTTCACCAAATTTGAAGTAAGTTTGAAATAAGCTGAAGACCGTGAAGGAAATGCCATTCTAACTTATAAAGAAGCAAAGAAAAAAGAAAAAAAAAAAAAAAGGTATAGTGAGTGAAAAGAGAACAGCCTTTTTTTCTTTTCCCTTTCTTTCTTCAAGTCTGTGAGACAATAAAGAGAAAGTCCAGGAAAGCAGTCAGAAACAGAGTGAGGAAATGCAGAGAAATGCCTTTAGCTAACCAGCAGCAGCCAGAGCACTTTATTTCCATGGACTCTAAAGAATATTGACAAGGATGCTCCTGTGGGTAAGAAAGCTGGTCGAAAGCTGAGCCTTTTAGGTAAAAGATGGCCAAAGAAAATTAAGGGTGACACTGGTGCAAGAGGAACAGAATGCCGGATGAGAGAAAATCCCCAGGAACTGGTAGGTGTTAAATAGACACCAGACACCACTAAAGCAAGCAACAAAGATAAGCATGACTGCATTCACCTCAGCCAAGTCGTTCAGGAGAATTAGAGAACTCTTTCCCTCATAAAAGGCTTTTCATTCAAGAGACAGGCAAATTTTATTCAGGACTGAGAAAATGTGAAGGCAGAATCCTACATGCTTTATACACACCTCTCCTACTGGGCAAATCCTCATCTCTGGGCTTGGCTTCAAGCAGCACGACAGCATGAGCCCCCAGCCAGGTCTGCACTCCCCATCCCTAGGCAGGGAGCTTCCCCTAACCCTTCATGGGAGTCCTATCCTCCTTCCAGGGAGTGCAAGCAACCCTAGAGAAACACAGCCCAAACTTAATGACCATAAACATCAGACACCTGCTACAAAAGTTCCATTTGTGAGGGAGACTTCTTGTGCACTTGGAACTGGGGAAAAAAACCCAAGCTTCGAGGCACCAAGCTTTGGAAAAAACCTACATGGCAGCAAGGCATTCTGCTCTGAGTCAGAAGAAAAGCTTACGGGCTTAAAGATGTGTCTGTATATTTTAGCTCTAACACAACCAGTCTTACAAGAGCATCTGCTTTTCTTCACAAAGTCCACCTCATCCAGTGTGGCTACACCAGCACTGCATCAATTTCATGGCAGGTATCACAGTAGCAGTGTGGAGAGTGACTGCCACAGCGTGGGTAGAAATAGTAGACTAAGCTGTACAAGAGAAATACTGACACAATCTTAAACATTGTGATGTACAGAGTGAAGAAAATACTTGTGCACTGTGTATTTAACCTGACACATTATAGCTCCACTATATTACCCTGCAATGTCAAGATGTAATATAGCATTAAATCAGTAACAAAGAAAATGTAAGGTCTTTTTTCCTTCCCCAGGTTGTTTTGGTTTTCTTCAGCTCCCTGTCCTTGAAACTTATGCCACTGATACAGCTGAAAAAACAGAAGGATCAGCTGTAAACAACTAGACAGATCAGAACGCTGACAGTGAGTTATAGAATCTAACCCAAGCTCACATCCACTTAAGGCTTTGATCCAAAGCCACCGGTAGCCTCACATGAGGCTCTCGGTGCCAATCCAGAATACTGAGCCACTGCTGAAGGGCCCCATTTACTTCCCAGGCAGGTACATACCCAAGCCATCACTGGCTAGCAGCCTTGGTGGGCAGACCTGGAAGGTTATCCATTGTGCATGTGCACCTGAGCACAGCCCAGATTTTTTAATTTTTTTCCCACTTTTTTTTTTTCCAGCTAGAGTACTAGTAGGATGGCTCTCTGCACAAATTGTGTGTCTACGTCTTTTCTGGCGGGAGAGCTGCCTTCCCTTTTGCAGCTTATTCCCCCTTCAGCTCCTCTCCTCCTAGGCCACCAGCAGCAGCTGGAGTGGACACTCTTACACCCTTCCCACGGAGACAAGCACATTCCCACGGAACAGTCACTCCCACCTCCTTCGAGGAAGATCAGGTGTCTGCTGTGCTTCCCTGCCATGCCATCCTCCCAAGTCTTTGTCATGGCCACATGGCCTTTTCCTTTTGTCCCTTGTGAGCTGTTACTCGAGGCACCTCCCTCACCAGCATCTGCCTCGGCACCACCAAGGAGGCTGAGCACACAGGGCCTTCACTTCTCAGCCACCTGCAAACCAAGTGGCTCATATCTGGTTAAAAGTCTTTAAATCTTGGCATGCAGGGGATTTGAAAGGCTTCGTTCTCACCATTTTCTACCACTGCACACCTTCACTGTGCTGCTGACTACACCAAATCTTCATCACCTGTTTGTTTCTGGGTTGGAGAATCTATCTAAATGGGGATTTGGCAGACAGAAAGAGAAAGAGGGAGGGAGACAGCACTGAGGATTGCACCTTCTGCTTCAGCAGCTGAGAAACATTTCTGCAAAACCACTGGAAACAAGGAGTAACTTAAGTGCTACTGAGGGAATAAATGATTCAGTGAACTTCTGTTAGTGGAGGCAAGGTGTAAGACAGAAAGCAGTTTAAATATAAAATCCTGAGTGAATTACAGAACTGGCAGTTCTTTTTTTTTTTCTACCTTTCATCTTAACATTTTGTAAGGAAGATACCAAAAAAATAGTATCTTCTGAGTCCAAAAAGTTGCCTTCTTTAGAAAAAAGTATATTGAATCACTTCTTAGAGAAGAAATTACCTGCAGGTAAACACCTCTGACAGCAGCTGGAGAAGGGAGCATGAAGTTCTTCTGAAGGACTAAGCAAAACCACTACCTACCATCTCAATTCCTGTGCTGGACCTGTCACCTAACAGTTACCCATGTGTAATAGGAATGCTTCTGAACCAACTCAATCTACATTCCTTTATTTTATAGAAGTCAAGAGAAAAGATAAGTAAAGTCCAAAGACACAAAGCAAACATTATTTAATTCAACAGTCCATATGAAGGCTTTTTTCCCCTTCCAATGTTAACCCACACAAAAGAGTGCAGCAATTCTGTGAATATTTTAAGTTTTGCTTAATGGTTCCAGTAACATGGGCCACTCTTCTTTTCCTCTGATCATTCATACTGTCAGATCCAGTGTGAATAATGTTAAATACTTGAGCTCTTTTCACTGTTTGGCTCCAGAGCATTAGTCTAGTGGAATGAGGACTGTCACTTATGATTCCCAATTCATCAGGGACACTGAACTACTGTTACACAATTTCAGCAATGTCTGCTTCAGATTTTTCTGAGAGACGGGTGATAAATTTTTTTAATTGCGGTCATTTCAGGAATATGTAGCTTATATGTAGGATATGTTCAGCCTAATGAAAAGTCCACAGGGCATCTTGAGTCCTGCCTCTTACTCTCATACTCACAGGCACAAAAGGCAGAAAAGAGACAAAGTTTCTGTAGATTGATGAATCTGTAGATATAAATTTCAGCCCACCCTTCACATCTGTTCTGTACATGCAGTTTGGAGATCTCCCAGATTCTTTAATCTTAGTACAGCAAGACACAAAACAAGCCTTTACAGATGAAAGTTTCATGCAAGAGAAGCAGAGCCACTAGGCTGATATAAAGATTCATGCTGCTATTAAAATGCCTTAGATTTGACCAAATTAGCACAACAAGATAAATTAAACAAAACGAGCACATCTAAAAAACATAAAGATACCAGAATACTTTGGTCCTCTCTTCCCTCCTTCCTGCACACATCACACAATTTTCTCGAGTATTCTGAGTGGGTGGAGTAAATTCTAACAAAAGTATTAGCAACATTCATTTCCATTCTGTTAGATATCAGTTGCTGCTGAGCTTTTTACAAGAATCAGGGTAAATTCTTTTTTCCTTCTGCAGGAAGGCAGAGAGCAACCAGCAACCTCCTGCTGGGCAAGGCAGGGGTGGATGGCTCAGGCAGGCAAAACACGGCTCAGCCGCAGGTTCAGTGCTGCTTGGCAAAAGCTGCCTGAGGCTTCTTTGGAAGCACTGGGTTTGGAGGATTCACTCCACCCAGTTCTTAACATCTTCCTCTGACACCCTACTGGTAGAAATGAAATGGGAAGAATGTGGAAACTGGAAAGCTGGAAGGATAATTGGGATGCAGTGGAAATAATCTCCCTCTGCAGCCAGGGAAGATAAACGATTCCTTCCCTATTCCAAATGCAATGCCAAGTGGTGAACAAATGACTCTGCCTTTGACCCAATGTCTTGGCTGTACGGTTATTATAAGCATAGAGGATGAAATCTTGTTCACAAAATTAGTCTCACTTCCCTTCCAAAAAGGACTAGGCAGAGACAGCACTTCATCCTTTTTTGACACACACGCCCCTTCAAATAGCAAAGGCAAAACCAGTTCAAATACATACAAATGGGATCTAGAACATTTAGTTTCCATTTTGTTATTAAAGTTTAAGTTTCTTTTGCTCATTAGCATCACAATCTCAATCCTGCAACCTGATCTAGGAGGCCAAATCCAGCACTCCAGCCCTGATAAATAATTGTATGCAACGGGATCAGTGGTGATACACACAGGTTCACTCCCCTCTCCAATTACCCCCAGCTGTGTTGCTGAAGGAATGGATTAATTACACGGATCCCCCCAACTACAAGAGTTTGGCTGGACACACAATGGAGAAGGCACTCTGTGTGCACCAGCTCTGCCTGTGACTACCTACTCCCCCTTCGTTCTTTACAGAAATGTGCTGAGACCCCCTTCAAGGAGAAGGTACAAAACGTGTTCTAAAGGATCCAGTTTACAAGGATCTATTCAGTTTTCCTTTACCAGAAGCATGCCAGCCTTACCCAGACAGCCCTGCTTCCCCAGACAGCCCATACAGACAGCTTTTGGCTCCAAATCCACCTTTACAACCAAAGAGCAGCAAGTGCTCTGTGGGAGTGCCAAAGGGTTGTTCCATTTCCCAAAACTGCTCTGGCTTCACAGAAACACTCAGTTTCCACATATTCGTGAAATTCTATTCATATATCCAGTGTGCTAATGAGTTACTCAATCAGCAGAGTGAGCCAGGAACCGGTAACACGTCCCCCTGGCAGACTTGCCAGCGTCCATACCCTTTATTCCCAATTCCTGCCGGTTTGTAATAATGAGCATCTACCGATCCCAGAGCATCAGCTCTTCAGCACCGCTCTCTGCAAACACATGTATCATTTCTAAATGCTAAAACGTGCTAAATATCACCATCGTTAATGTTGCATCAGAATAAATTAAAAAGACAACAAGCTAATGGAAAGAATGACAAACTGTATGGATTGTAACTGAGCTGATTTGCCACAAATTCTTCTCCTCGGGGAGAGAGGCCGGCGAGAGTTTTCTTTCTAGGATTAGCGAAGGTAGCTGTCACTTTGTTGCTGCTCAACTTCTCTTTATTCCTGTAAAACCGAAACTGCTCCTCAACAACTCTGCCCGGTACACAGGGAAAGAACATCTGAAGCAGGGAGGCTGCAACTCCGTGACTCACACGGGAGGCTGGCAGCTGCCAGGAGAGATGCACGGAACGGCGCGGTACCCGCGGGGATGACCCCTCCACTTAGCGCTAAGAACAAAGGTGGGGATGACTATGGGTCTGCTTCAAAACGCAACGCGGGAAGTTTCTGGCACGATCGCTTAACCGCGGAGAAAAAGTACTCGAGATAAAGCACAGGAGGACCTCACGGGGAAATCATGTGAGCACCTTCCCCAGTCGAAAGCGCTTTCCGAAACGCTCCGCTTTCCCTTTTATCCCGCCGGCAGCCCGGGGAAGAGGCGCCACCTGCTCCCAAACAGCCGGGAAAGCGGGGGACTTGCCGGGAGAGCGGCGGTCTCCCCCGGAGCGGCGCCTCATCCCTCCTCTTCTCTAGCAAACTTGCCCCGGGCTGGGCCGCGGGACCCCGCCGGCGGCTGAGCCCCCGTTCGCCCCCGGGCGCCCCCCGTCCCGCACAGCTCCGGGCAGAAATGCTGAATCACGAAGCCGAGGGTGCGGGACCGGGGCCGCGGGGCTCCCCCTGACCCCCACCCGGGGCCGGCCGCCCCCCGCGCCCGGGCACGGAGCCGGGAGAGGGTCCGTGCGGAGGAGGAGCCGCCCGCCCGCCCCGCCGCGGTGCCGGACACTCACTTGAAGGTGAGGACGCAGAGGGGCCGGTAGGACTTGTGGCTGGTGTTCTCGGCCATGCGCTTGCCCCAGAAGTCGTTGGCGAAGGCGGCGGACACCGGGGCGGCCGCCCGCACGTCGGGGTTGTTCACGATGGCCCAGACGTCGTCGTGCACGAACTCGCCCCGCAGGGAGTTGCCGTAGCAGAGGGCGCACAGCCCCGCCAGCACCGCCGCCGCCGCCGCCCCGCCGAGCCGCCCGTCCGCCGACGGGCAGGGGGCCGGCGCGGCTCGGTCCCGGCTGCGGGAGCCCCGCGCCGAGCCCGTCACCATGGCGCGGGGCGCCGCGCTGGCTGCCCCGGCTCCGCCGCCGCCGCGGCGTGGGGAGGCAGCGGCGCCCGCATGGTGCGGGGCGGGCAGCGGGACCGCCGCCGGCCACTCGCTCTCTGCCGAGGCGCAGCCCGCCCGGCTGCAAATAAACAGCGGCCGCCTCCCCGCGCCATCCCTCCTCCTCCTCTTCCTCCTCCTCCTCCCCCCCCCGCGCCCCTTCCCGCACGCATGCTCCTTGCCGCGCTGTCACACCGCCGCCACCTCCTCAGCCCGTCGGCGGGGTGGGCTCTGCCCGCGGTGGCCCCGCCGCACACCGGGGAGGGGGACGCGCCCCGGCACGGCAGCAGCCAGGCGAGGCCGTGCCGCCCGCGGGCGGGGAGCGCTGCGGGGCGGGGAGCGCAGTCCCGCTGCAGCGGGCCTCTGTCGCTGCTCTCCCGGGAGACGGGCGCAGGGCTGTCCTGCCGCCTGGTGCCAGCGCCTCCTCCGACCCCCGCGGGCAGCCCCCTCCGCGGCTCCCCTGTGACCGTGCTCACCTGAGCAGCGGCAGCATCCCGGCTGGCTCCACGGCACCCACGCCGCTCCACAGCATCCACAGCGTGCATGCTGATCCGGTATCGATGCTGCTGCACCGCATCCACGCTGCTCCACGGCATCAGTGCTGGCCCACGTCCTCCACGCTGCAGCGTCGGCTGTGCCAAACAGCCCCCCACTGTGTCCTGCTGGAGGAAAAGGCGTTTTGGTGCTACAGAACTTGTTTCCTTTACTCTGGTACATTGCCTGTCCCTCTTCCAAAATCATTTGAGAGCTGCAATGTGTCCATGCCCTCCCACAGATGACTTTTCTTGTGCTAGTGACAAGCCTCAATAACTTCAGGAAAGGCTATGGTCAGATCATCTATTCACCCATGTATGAGAACTATGTAATCATAGTTTTTTTCAAAAACCAGAAAAACAAGGACTCCATTAATGGGGTTTTACCCTTTAAAGAAAACCTGTTTATAACCAAACAAAGCAATAACACCACTTGGCAAAGAGGCTTTGATTCAATAGGTGAATGAACGTAGTGGACATACTTTGAATTTGTTCTTGAGAAAAGATACGCTGAGCAGGGCTCACCAGCAGCCTGTGCAGCTCCAAGCTGCTCCCTGTGGGTGCGTGTGAGCGTGCCTGCTTGCGTGTGGGGAAAAGAGGGGAGCGGAAGCCTTGGAAAGTTCATGCAGGCTGTCCAGGGCAAGCCCGCTCCAGGAATGCTTTTTCCCCCAGCATATTTGGCACTTCTAGTGATCTGGTATTTTCCAAGTGCAACAGAACAGGCTTTTCAGATGCACTTTTGTTGTAGCTAAAAATAACAGTTAACTCTGACTAGGACAGTGTGTTTATATCCGGGACAGAAGGAAACTCCACCAGAATCAGAGCCATTAATTCAAACTTTGTCTTTAAGCAGCTGATGACATTTAGGCAGTTAGCTGCACAGAGCTAGAGCTTTCATCAGCAATGGGAGACCACTCGTGATAGTGTGTTGGTCTTCATTTTCACCAGAGTTTCAATGCCTAGGCATGCAAAGCCAGACTCCAAAGTCGATGCATTGGCACAGGAAGAGAAACAGCCTGGTATCCAGAGGCTCTGGAGTACCAGAGCCCACAAGGACCCAGCAGCTCTGGAAACAACCTCACTATTGCACACGTGCCTAAGAGGCGGAATCAGAACTTTTGGTTGACATAAATTAAAATACTGGTTGGGGGGGGGTGGGGTGGTGATAGAGCAGAATGGACTGTAGTGTTGATGAAAGCAAAAACAGTGTGTAAGACTTAAGAATTGAAATTGCCTTACGGTAGACTGCAGGTAATATTTGAAATTCTAAGCTACCCAGCTCAACAAAATCTGCAGTCCCCTAGCCCAGCTGAGCCTCAGCAGGCTGTCCCTCCCAACAAGACTCCCATACCTCTGGTCCTTCACCTCCAGGGATCAGAGTCCACACAGCCTTTCTCATCAATGTCTTGCAGCCTTCTGTTTTTCTCCATCATCGCAGGTTGGGGGCAGCCCACTGGCAGCCTGCTCCTGCCACAAGACAGGGCCCAGGGCTGCCATCAGGCAACTTGGCACGGGGGCAGGGACAAGTCTCTCCATTTGTTATGCAGGACTGTAGTACATGTCCCTGCTGTGTCACAAGCCCTGCTGTCCACTCCTTGAGCTTAACTAGTTCTTTACAAAATCTCACAAAAAAATGCAGAGTTCTAAACCAGTAAATGATGAAGAGGTGATAGAAAATAGTTTTCCCATTAAGGAATTTCCTGTCAGTATCTTCTGACAGTATCATACACAGCCATCTAACATCACATAGTACAACAGGCACACTCTATGGAATAAATAACATTGCTTCTCATACAGATCTACAATATCCTGCTCTCTTCCATAACCCACCATGCTCAATTAACACCAAAGAGAGAGAGATGGCAGTCTTGACCCACTCAAGACTCCTTCCCCTCACACTCTTTAGGAGGGCACCTACACTGACCATTGGCTTTCATCTGGCACAGAGACCTAGACTTTGCAATGGAGAAAAACCCTATTTATTTTTAAACTGTTTTCTTATGTGCTTATTGAAATGTTATGCATAACATGTAGTTAACACTGATTTGCCAAGTCCTTATATGACAAGAAAATCTATTCTCACTTCTCCAAGACAGACCAGTTCTTCCCTTTCTTCCCTCAAACCAACATCTGAAAGAGACAAAGAAATGCTCCAGCCAGCCATTGAGGTAGACCTCCTGTTCGTCACACCAAGACCTGCTGAAATACAAACACATCATCTTCTACTTTCTCCACAAAGGGAAACACTATGTCGTCATGCAGCAGTCACCATCACAGATTGAATTCTAGATGTTGTCTGTTGCTAGAAGTCCTGTCCACTCATAAAAACACTAACAGCAGAAAGAATTCAGAGAGCAGAAGAACAAATACTGAACACTGCTGCATTCTGGATGTCAGATCTGTACATATATATGCAGGCGTAGACACAGAAGAAGAGGAAAGAGAGAGAGAGAAAGAAGAGAATACAGTGATGGAATGATTTTCTCTGAAGTTGCTTTGCCACTTCCAAAAATATGTTATCTAATAATAAGTATTTCCTCCTTCTGCAAGCCTTGGTTCTTTCTCTACCTAAAGTAACCATGTCATCACTTCTGAAATGTGAAGCCAAATTGCTTCTCAGAAAAGCCAAGCTGAGTTCTGGGATTGTGTGTAGTTGAAGTACTCCAGATATTTGCCTGCTTCGTTGTATTTGAATCCCAAGTTTTGTGCCAGCTATATAAAGAAGATTAACAAATAGCTGTTAAAACTAGAGACCTTGAAACTAATTATGTGCGATGCTCAAAAAATCCTTGCTCTGCTAATTGAGCAGAGCTCGTTACTTCTAAAGCAGGAAAGTTTAGCCTCCACTTGGAGTAAAACATACGGCAGCCTGTACAAGGCAGGAGACACATTTGAGCAGATACACTTCAAAGGGTTGAGCACTGATTGATCTGTTATTATCTGACAATTGCAACTGCTCAAAGGCAGAGAGAAACTGCAAATGTTTTGAGTCTCAACCTTAAACGGAGAGTTCTGAAGAGTTTAGCTCTGCATTGACTGATTAAAGTATAAAAATGCAGTAAATACAATTTAAAAGTTAAATTACCATATGGTCATAGCTAGAGGTAAATTTCAAAAGTAGCACATGTAAATAGTTTCTTGCTGTCTGAGCAAATAATTTTACATTTAAACTAAGTCATTTGGTAACTGGTCCAATTGATTTCTGCTTGTAGTCAGTTACTGCAATTCATTTCAGCTGCCCCAGGATGAAACTCTGTATCTGCCATGCATGGAATCTTCAGTGGATACAGATTATGTTCCTATGGTTAAAAACGAACCGAGTTTGGCATCTTAAATCCAGTGTGCTGCCTGTCCTGGAAGAGCTTTGGAGAGACAGAGAGCAATCCATGTGGGCCTGAACCCTTCCAAGGAGTTCAGTGCAGGCATAATTCTGTTTAGTCAAGTAGAATTTGCACTTTGGAGTTACTGGGAGCACTACAATGGTGAAAGGCTGTACTGAGATTAGCTGGAAAATTCCTAATTATGATCCTTTTTCCATGTTACCAAATTGCTTCTAGATCTATGCAAGTGACAGAGAGTTTCTCTTTGGTGAATTCTTCCTAAAGCCCAGTGAAAGTTCCTATGTTTTTGCTTTCACTTCCAGCTGTGGCCAAGAGCCAGAACAAGCAGGAGAGGAAAACTTAGTACCTTGGTCCTGTGATCCTTAGGAGACAAAGAAATCCAATATCCTCAGGATGACCTTTCCTATTCAAAGAGGATATAGTATTTCAAGTTCAGCCCACAACCCCGTAATAAGCCTTCTCGTCATGGCAGTCACAGACTGTGCTAAATATTAGTCCTGAAAATTCAAACCCGCCAGTATTTACAAAGTTATATATCAACAAGAAGGTACCACATGGTAAGCACTGCTTGGTGAATCCTCATGGATGCTCATTTCCCACCCCTGACACAGAAAGCAAGTAACACAGAATGCTCTGTGACCCACTTTCACATCCATTTGTCACCTGTTTCATATGCTTGTGTAAAATGAGAGATTTCAAGCTCAGAAAAAGCTTGCCATAGTTGTTACTGGATTAGAGAGAATCTCTTTTTCAGCTTATACAACAAATGCATTTTCTGCCTTTGAAGAGACCTGAGTTAAGCATTAGTCTATGGGCAGGACTGGACAGAGTCTTTGAACCCCCACAGTGGACAGAACATCTCAGTTTAAAGGTCGGGGACATTACAAAGGTGGGACAAGCCCCAATAATGAGAATAACTGGATTCTTCATCTACTGAGAGGAGGCAGACTATGGCATAGGCAGATGAGATTGCCCACTCCAGCAGGTTCACTCATCAGCTAAGGAGATCAGTACTTTCCATTTTTGTGTGCATGATTTGGGTGTTCAGAACCCCATGATGAAATGGGGAGTGGAGGAGCAAAAGCATTTTTCTTTCCTTACTGAGCATGGATCTGCACTTTTCCTCTGCTGGAAGCATTGCAGAAATCTCCCAAAGCTAAAGAAAGTCTTCAGCCTTGCCCTTGCCTGACAGATCTTTTTTATTGCAGCAGAGCAAGGGAAAAGTGTAGGCAGTAGGGCTTGAGTCATAAGAGTTATCACTTGTAACAGTCATCTGTTTATTGCTGATTAACTACAAGACAGTTTAAGCTGAATATCTTCATGCACTTCATGGAAATCAGTTAATGGCTCAGAACCATAAAACTTAAAAAGGGAAAACCCAACCCAAGATAGGCCCACTTCTGGATAAGCAAATGAGGGATTCTTAAATGACCCAACATTTTTTCACTTACATTGCATAGCCCTGGATGACATTTTCACTTTTCCTGGAACATTGTTTCTGAGTACAAGCAGAGTGTGCGTGAGGCTGTTTAAAGAAAATCCAGCTGGAGAGAAGCTGTTTAAAGAGGATAGCTTTCCTGAGAAATGGACATTAGTAGCTCAGACACCGTATGCTTCCCACGAGGCTGTGCAAGGACACATGTGTACTGTCATGTGGCTGTGAAGTTGGATGCTGAGCTGCCGAGGTCAAATGCAGGGTAAGAAACTCCGATCAATATTTAGTGGTTGGGATTCATGTTGCTCCTGTAGGGAGACACTGGAATTGGAAGATGAATCTGATTTTGGTGAGATAAAGGAGGCATTTTCAACTTGGACTGTACTGGAACAGTTAGTTTGACCCTATACTCAGGCTTCAGAGTTGGCTGTAGGTTCCCCATTGCACTTGTCTCTTGAAAGTCCGTATGTCAAAATAAAAACAGAGGTTAAAGACCCCAAGTCTGTTCCCTATTCAGATTCAGTTGGTTTTGTTTTCTCTGAATCTCTGAGCCAGAATGCAGCAGCCTAAAAGTAACTGATTTATACAAAAGATCTTCTGGCATCCCTACATTTGACTGAATTGCATTCACTGCAAAAGGTCTGATAGAATCAGACTGTTGGATAAAATCAGGAAATCTCTCCATTTATTCTCTGATTACCGGGCAAGCTCAATTTCATCGTGGTGAAGTAGAAGCCAGTAGTTGCAATTACCTTTCTTTCTTTTCATCCATTTTTTAATATTTGGGTTCAGGATGGAAAAATTACAAATTAATAAATCTGCACCAAGCCCAGTCAAGACTCTCTGTAATAATATTATTCATATCTCTATTATTAGCAACAGCTGGAATAAATTTTACCACAAATATTAAAATCTATGTTGTAGAATAAGCCACATGGAGTCACTGTAATTTGAGGAGGGTGAAAGTTTCCATAAAAGCTACTGCAAAAGGAATATGACATCTTTTTTCAGGTTACTTCTTTGGATTTTACTTTTGCAAGCAGCTACAGTTTTATTTTACAATAAAATAACTTCAAATCAGGTTAACTATCTAGTGTTTATGTTGAACAAACACTCCAGATAAAACAATGCATCAGTCATTCACTCTGGGCTCTGCTTCTGCTCACTGGTTCTCTCACACTGAGGTGTACTGAGGAGCTCTGGCTATATTAAAGCACAGGTAAGGCCTCAAGCACAGTCACAACAACCTAAACCAGCTGTGCTGGCTGGGGAGCTATCCCACCAGTCAGCTTTTGATGGTTCTGTCCCTGCTGTTTTCCCAAGGCATTTGAGAAATTAACAGCCAGCCAATAGATCAGTTAAAACTCAAAGCAGTAAAACCCTGTACAGCTTCTCAGAGGAAGCAACTTGAAAGCCTGATTGAGAGGGACAGCATCAGGAGGAAGCAGGATGGAGAGGGAGGCAGCTGGGAATGATTGGAGTAGCTTTTCTGTGTTCCCTTTTCCCTCTCCATTGTTTCCACAGACCATGCATCTAAGCGACCCTCAGATTGGTGGTAGGATAAAAGGATCTCTCCCCAGTGATCCCTGCTCTTCAGCAGTCACCTGCACTCCTGTGAGTCTGCTGCAGACAGGTAAAATACGTTGTAATACTCGAGGAATTTTTAATAAAAATATGAAGCCCATTCTGAATGGAAGTGATTATCTAGATGTGGAAGCACCAGAAGGAGCAGTAGAAGTGCTGTGAAGATACAGAGAAGGCAGGTGCGGATGACACCTGGGGCATCAAGATGCCAGCACATCTATGTACAGCTTATCAGGACCCCCCTAAACTGCAAACAGAGTGAAACAGAGGACAGACTATAGACCAAAGCCCTAAAGAAGTGGTGAGAGGCAGAAAAGAACAGGCTTAGAGCCATCAAACACCCAGACAAGGAGAGAAAAATAAATCGTAATCCACGGATGGAACAGGATGAAGAACACATGAGGGTGTGAGAGCATGTGCAAATCCTGTTTTGTTTTGGCTAAAATCACCTTTCCCTCTTCCATTAGCTCACGTTGAGATTTGTTACGTTGTTACTGCAGAGTTCTGGGGCTGCAAATATGGCAATGAAAAGAATTATGAGCCATGTGCTCTAACAATACTTACACACCTTTTATCCAAGTGAAAGCAAACTCTTGGCTCTCCTGACATGCTCTAGGGAGACATACATGTGACTTTCCCCAGTTTCCCCTATGACAAGTGCACACTTGTGAGCTCAGCGTTTCCAGCTCCTACTGCTGATGGGGACTGCAGAACTCCCTCCTTTCAGAGTCTCTCCAAGGAGATGAGTCTCGCTTGCTTTCTTATGGCCACTCTCACTCTCTTCATGTGTTTCAGATAATTTCTCCTGCCTGATTCCACTCCAGCTTTCTTCTCAGTCAGTAGAACTTCTAGCCTCTAAAGAGTTTAAAAAACAAGGTACTGAGCTTTACCAGTTTAGAGCTTACAAAACTTGCCATGACTTCAGCCCAAAGCCCAAAGCCATTTGCAGTTCAGCTGAAACGCTCCTAGGATCCCTCACCAGAAGTCTGGAAGCTTTCCGGACAGCATTTGGAGCCTGGAACACATAGAAACCAAAACAAGTCACAATTTGGGAGCAAATCTAGCAAACTCAGTGTTACTGAACACCTCTCTGCAGGGTTTTCTGTCACCTCTAGTAGACCACTCCTAGCGCATTACAGCTGCCCCTTTCTTCCATCCCTGGGACATCACATCAAATTCAGGGGCCTGTCTCAGGTTCATCTGACCTCCCTGACACATCCTAGGTCCTTCTTAGTTTTTCCTGTGTGCTGTCCAGAGGCTTCCAGAGATGCTCCATGGCCCAGCACATCTTTACTACTGCCAAGTTCATGCCACAGCTCTGTCCTCAGGCACAAGGCAACCTTTTCTTTTGCAGAATAGAGGTCACGTACACTGAGACAGAGCTTCCCTGGAAGCTGCTTCAAGAATAATGAGTGATCCTCTGCAAGACCTAAGGATTTTTGTGACCCTCATCAATATCACCTTCTCAGGGCAAAAAGGCCAACACTCTCCAGTATAAACAAAAAAGATAATACTAGCAAACACAGCATTCTACCAAACCACAGTTCACCTCTGTACTCTTAGTCCTTCCTTGGGAAAAGACAGAGAGAAAGAAATTCATTACCTGAGAGCCAATTTCATTTGTATCACTGCTGCTTAAACACACCTACTGGTGAAGAGGGTAAAAACACACGAAAATGAATCCTTTCATAAGGGAAAGGACTGGAGAGGAGCCCAAAGGAAAACTCAGGTACAGCCCAACTTCAAAGAACTGCTGCAGAGATCCACGCTTTGTAATTTGGGCCTGTTTCTTGCTATCTCTGTACTTACATAGACTGACAATTGTGAAGAAGAGAAAAATCATAAAGATAGGGGTTAGTCTTTTTTTTGGCATGAGGCTGGTGTCTGCCATGGGAAATTAATCCATGCTAAGCTGCAGTAAGCTGAGCTGCTGAGTTTGAATTCATGTCACTGAGACTGCTTATACTCATCACTGGTCTATAAACTCTTATTAGTCAGACCTGACAGTGGGTGACATCTTGATGAAAGGAATAGCCTGTGGATCACCATCCATTCAATAACAGTTTACAGCAATGATTTTAAATGAGCCATTTTCCCAAAGACCACATACCAAAATATTTTGGGGAGATAAATAAAGTGATACTGGAGGATTTTTTTTTTTTTTTTTTTTTTTTTTTGAGAAGGGGATTAGAAGGTCCCAGAGTTCTTTGTCACTGAAATAACCACATGTGTCAGGTAAATTGGCAGAGCTATTATATTTAGATTCTAGAAAGGGTTCCTTAGATGTTGAGGTCTTGGATACCTCCCAAAAGACTTGCTCTCTGGACAGTTGAAGCAAAATAAAATTAGACGGGAAAAGTAGTTCATAGCCACCACTAGTGTTTTCACTTTTTCTGAATATCACATGGTACAAGATGTTGATGAGAAAAGACGGACTTATGAGGGGTGACTTGACAGGAATCACATTTTCATTTCCTTTATAAAATTTTGCAAGATTTTCTCTCTCTCTCCAGTGGCCACCTTGATGTTTTGCCTTTTGGAGGCCAATATGATCCTCCCTATGAGAAAAAGATATCCCAAGGCATTTCCTTTTTTCTTTTGCAAGATGCAAACAGAGGATTCCATTAAATTTTTTAATTTGTTTAACTGGCTTCTAATTTTCCAGACTCCTGTCAAGCCATAAAACTGACTGATGAATGACAGGGCCCTGCTAGGTTTAGCTGGGGTGTAATGTGAGCTCCCAGGGATGGAAACAATAAAACACAATTTTCTGAGGAATGGGGTTTTGCAAGAGACTGCAAGCTCTGACTTCACCACACCCTTTCATTTTGTTAGCTCCAGTTCAGCAAGTTGCTGCTGATTGATTTTGTTACATTTTCTATCATTACGAGCTGTCTGTTCACAAAAGTAGGAGAGAATCCTCCAGGTAGCTCCAGGTCATTTAGGAAGACAGCTGATAGGTGCTGGCTGTGCTGGGGACTTGCTGTGCATGTATGGGAGCCACGGGCCTGTGGAACGACACGGCCCAGGCTCACCCAGCGCAGCTCCTAAGAGAGGAATCAAAAGGCAGCTCATCTCACCTCCCACACGGTCCTTCTTTGGAGCTGCCCTACACTGAAAATCCTCTTTCTTTCCAGTCATCTGTACATTTTCAGAGGACAGTGGGTGGAAAAGAAGAAAGAAGCAAGCAGTAGAGTTTGTTTTCAGCGACCATTGTCACATGCTGGTTTTGGAAACCAAGTGACAAGATGTTCACGATACAATTCAGCTCACTGTCACTAACACGGTCAAGTTGTGCTGGAAGAGAAGCTTCCTCAGAACTCAATACTGATTCCTTGGCTTTCTACATAAACCCAATCAGATCTGACTCATTCCTGCAGAATATCCTCCTCAACATCCAGGCACAGACAGTAATAACTATTTTTGCCCTGTCAGACTGCCTGCAAGTAATCTAATCGGATCTGGAGCATTTTAATTCATAATGAATTGGTCCATCTAGCTGCAAGTGTCACTAAGCAACTGCAACAGTAAGCCTCCAACTTTGGGCACCACCCTGCCAGCTGTGCCAGCCTGGTCTCCCAGCTGTGCCACCAGCAGCACAGACACCGACCTCTCAACAGGACTCTTGTTACAGGTCCCAGGAGTGCCAGCTGTTTCTCTGTCCTGGCCAAGCACAACTACAGTGCACGGCAGAGGCTGGAACAAGGCTTTCCCCAGCCTTTCAGCAGTTTTCATAACAGACTTTTTCAGTCTTTGCGTTCCAGGATTTTGAGATAGGAGTGAGACAGGACTTGCTTGGGAGGCAAAATCCTGAGCCATTCCCACTAAATCCTGTGCCCTCCTGCTGCTGACCTCAGGACAAGATTACTGCCAATCAACCCTAGAGCAAAATCCCTATGGGAATACCATAGGGCTGTGACTTCTCTACAGCATCTTGCAGCAGCCTGTGCTTGTCACAGGCTGCAAAGCAGGAATGCATCTGCCCTTACAGTGACAGCATAGGGAATTTTGTTTTGGTTTGGAATAAAAGATTGATAGGGTAAAGGCAACTGTGGGGGACAGGTCAAACACAGCTAATGAAAAAAGCAGACCCAGTCTTCATCCTGTTTTATTGCTTGCTAATAGAGTAGTGTTTAGCAATAGCTTGTGTGTTGTAAGGCTTAAGGTTATCAGCAGACTGACTGCAGAGAGCTAATTAGAATTCAGCCTGCATCTGGGACTGTAATCTGGCAATTTAAACAAAAACATGTATTCTGCATAGGTGCATGACATAGACTATTGCTATCATTAATACAGCAATAGTCATAATAAATCACATATTGAGTGTGTTTGTTATTGCAAGGAAAACTTAATTATCATTTCCAAGCTGGCAGCATTTGATTTACTTTTTGCTATCTGTATAATTAGTTTCCAAGTTGCAACTGCAAAATCTCTGTCTTGGTGGGGGTAGGAGGTGTGGAGTTACAGCTGCAGCCATCGCTCTGGCAAAGACAGCTTTCCCTTGAGAATATTAATTTTTAGCACAAAAATAATACTCAATTAAAATTCCCCTAGAAAGGGGGGCACTGCTTGGAAGGCGCCTCTCAGGGAGCCTCCCCTCGCCCTGCGGAGCTGTTTTTGGTACAAGGAGCTCTCTAGTGTCCAGCTGTAATAGTGCAGCTCGGGAAGAGGATGCTGTGAGCACACAACGTGATCCAACACGCGTGCCCGTGGAAGGCCTGGGTCTCTTCAGGTCCCCAGTGCTACCGCGCAATGTGGAAAGTGCTACTTAATATCGCTATCGTCGAAAAATAGTACTCAAAAGTTTTAAGGCACAGCACAGAGGTCTCCTTCATTGCCACCAATTTCTCTGCCTGTTCCTTAAAGGAACTTCTGCTGCACTGATGAAGTGACTCCGGCTCAGTCTGTGGGGAGAGGATGTGTGTAGATGTCTGTCCGCATTCAGGCCATGGAAAAAAAGGTTTACACTTTCCCTGTGTTCCCCTCCAGGGACAGCAAAGGGCCTGCCATTCATGGGTCTAAGGCCACGTGCTCATACTGGCTAGAGGCAGTCTATTTGGTATGAGTGAATGCCTAATTGCAACCCCTGACTTTTCATTTATGCACCTGATTATGTGGAATTGTCTCAAGCCAGACAAAGCATGCCCATGATCACTAACCCTAGAAAGAAAATTCCAACATATGTGTGGATGGTGGTGTCCAAAGACAGATCACTCCTCTGTGTTTCTAAATTGAAAACCTGGACATTTTAGTTTGCAATTGTGCAGGTTTGAGCACATGCTAGAATAACAATATATTGTCTTCACACTGCTTTTAATGCTTGCATTTGTTTTTTTCAACACATTAGTGATGAACTCACTAATGTTGATAAAAACGGATTAAAAATCTATTTGGTTATCACTGGGTATCACAGATGGAGAATAATGACTTGATGAATTGGCAAACTGAGATTATCTGGAAATATGATGAGAGGCGCTTGAAGCTCTTATAAAATACACCATCATTTTTAACATCATTTTGCTATTATGGCACCTCCCTTGTGGATTCTGTGGTTTAACACTGCGAAAAAGGATGCCAGAGCTGAAGCTTTGCCACTGAAAGGCACCATCTTGTGCTTCCTATGCTCTGCTGCCCACAGCAAGGTTTATTCCACAGTAGAAAATAAATTAAGATGTAATAATTAACTAAGTGCATTTCAAAGGCAAGAAATCCCAGAGAGGGCTAAGATGCTCACCTTTAATCACTGCAAACAAAATGATGGTGGCTTTCCTGCAAGTCACTGTGAGCCAGAGGTTCCAACCTTTTGCCTTCAGATGGGTTTGCAGCAGGTTTTTCTTTTCCTGCTATTGACCTATCTTGTCTGAGCTCAGCTTGCAGAGAATCCTTAGTTCTAGAAGCTGGGAAACAATTTCAACAACATAAGCCACAAGCAACAAAGAATCCTGCCAGGTTCAGGTCAGTCACGACAATAATAGTTTTTTATCCACTTAGCATTTTAGCTCACTATTAGGGTGATCATTCTTGATAAATGCAAAACCTATCATTACATTATTATGTCCAAGCAGCCTGTGGAATATCTGGGATATGGCAGCCCATTTTCCCTTAATTTTTGCAAACCTGCAGGCATGGTGGCCATGGCTTTACCATTTTCAAGGCACCACCTTTTTTTTTTTTTTTTTTTTTTTTTTAAGAAAACAAAACAAAACAAAACCCTGCTGATATTTTCAGACCAGATAATTAAAGGAGGGGTTTGCCTCCTCATAAAACTTTTTGTAAAAACATCCTCTGATGGTTAATCTCAAAAATGTGGGTTCCTTTTTCCTCAAGAATTAGGTTAAAAGTGACTGTTAAGACCTCCTTATCCAAACTCCTCCATAATGCAGGGTCTCTGCAAAGTCCATGACTAATTTCAGTTTTATTTGCAGTGTTGCAGCACACAGAGCCCTCACTCCCTGCTGATTGAATTCAGTCTCCCTCAATTGAATTCAATTGCTATTGAATTCAGGAGAACTGGCCCAGAGCCTTAGAAAAAAAGAGCAGTTCCTGGAGTCCCAGCACTGTTTGTCAGGTAGGACTTGGTGTTTTACACTCTGTCACGTTTGAAAATGATAAACTAGAAGATGTGTCAGATGTGTTTTAACAAGAAGAATAAAATCTGTAATTCAAGACAGCACAGAAAGCACCTGGTTTTAGGCTTTGTTTCCATTTTAAAAAATAGAAGAGGCTCAGAGAAGCATCTGCTGAGCTTCTGAATGGGTTTGGATCAGCTGCAAGTGCCCGTCTGCCAAAGACAAGTCCAACTCAGACATGAAACCAGGCAAATCTCAGTGAGGCTGGGTCAGTTTCACATTTACATCCCAAACCCATAGTAAATCTGGATTGGTGGCAAATGGATCTGACCAAACAAAAAAAAAAATCAGAAGTTTGCATGTACTTCACAAAATGAAATTCCTAAATATCAGACAGTTGCAGAAAGCACTTAACCATTTGGGGATACATTTCTGTCTTGCTCTGTTTTTATGGATGCAGAATTATGGAAATCTCCATCTGATAAAATTTTCAAGTGGAGAAGAATATTATTTTTCCATGAATAGGTCCAATCATGTAAGGTAAGTATGTAGCTAATGTAAAACTTCAGACTCTGGGGTACCCACAGCCCTTACCTGAGCTCACTGAGCTACAACCTGAGGGCACAACAATTTCACTGGAAACTCCAAGAGCAAATCAGAATTTTTGGACTGCCACTGATTGTATAGGAGAAATGTCTTAATTTGGTTGATATAGGGGGGCTTTCTGAAAAAAAAAGTTACTCGTAGTAAAGAAATAATAAGAAGTGTTCACCTTGTTCTCAGCTAAGCTGTGAGATTTTACTCTCCCTGGCAGGGAGCAGTGGCAAACTGATGAAGTAACAGATGTGGTAGGTCTGGAATCACTTCTGATCTGCCACAACCAGCCATGGATCAGCTTGGCAAAAGCCAAGCTATGTGTCATTGCCCAGGGAATAATAAGTAGACATCCACCTGTAGCACCCATAGACACCAGCAGAGTCTAGGCAGAGTCCCAGGACCCAAATCTGAAGGGAACCACTGCAAGCAAAACCATCATGAGGAGCAAGAGTCTTGTGGGCTTGGGTTGACATTGCTAAATGCAGCTCCTGCTGCCCCTGAACTCACCATCCCACCTCACCACAGCTGCTTAGTGAAGGCACTGAACGGTGCAACCACGGCTTCAGAGCTGGCTTGGTCTCTACTGCTGAGACAGAGCTGTCTTGCAAGCCTTGCAAGGTGTGTCTGCCCAACACTTCCCACGGCTTCTCTTCCCAGGGTGACAAACCTCTGCAGATCTCTAACAACTGCCTTTGCCCTAAGTGACAGTGATGCCTTCAAAACAGGCTCTAAGCTCTTTTTACACTCTCATCCCAATACTGAGCTGTGCACATAACACATGAACAATATTAGCAAATCCTAAAACAAGTGCAGATGCTTTATCTTCTTTAACAGCTAGGAAGCCACTTCGTAGAGCAAGATGAACGCGAGTTGATCTGCTCAGACCAGAACTTTGGAAAAGAAGTTCACAGGTTTAAAAAAATAATTTCTACTTAAAAGCCAAATAACAATAATAATTTATAAAAGGAAAAAAAAGATAATCCAACCAGCTAGTTGACAAGTTCTCTGAAGAATTGTGAAGGCTTTCCTTTGCCAACAAGCTAGACACAATGGCACACCCTTTAAAGCTTCTGCCCATCACCTTGCAAGCTTGCTTAGATTTTCCTGTGCTCTCACTGGGAGTTGGTAGGATTAGTGTGGGTATCACATCTGAATCCTTGGCAAACCTCCTCCAGCCATCAGCACTGTGGTGGCAGGGTAGGTGTCCAGGGTGGGAGATGCCAAAAGGCAAAGGATCTGGCCTTGTTGCCAGTGTTGGTGTTGCCAGTGTGCCATTCAGCTGCTTCTGCTGAAAATTAGTCTCTCTCCAATTCTGATGAATATTGATGAACTTCACAGCATCAAAAGAAGCAAAGGCAGGACAGCTGTTTGAAGGGACAAACACTTCAGTTCTGGATTGGAAGAAAAAGAGAGAGAGACAGCAGAGTTGTTGTGATGAGCCAGGCCTTCTCCCTCACTTGTCAAAATGTGATTTACAGACACACTTCCATTCACCCTGTGGGTGCCAGTTCCCACATCCTGTGTCCACAAATCTCTCTTGTTAATTGGATAGGCAATATGTGGGCTGCCTCCTCTATAAAAAGCTTCTTTAAACTGGGACGCTTCCCAGCTCATTTTAATAAATCATGACTATAATTACATTCTTTTGCTGCATATTTCTGCAATAGAATCTGTATCATTCACTTACTGGCCTTCTTTACTGTCCAGCTCTCATTTCGTCTTGCTTCTGAAGCTGCTTTTCTTGACTGGTCATTCAAAGAATGCCATTTGCTTTGAACTCCTAATCTAACTCAGCTGCTTTTTCCTTATCTTCAAAGTCTCTCCTCATTCTGTCCATCCCAACAATCCCACTTGTGGCTCCAGCTGCTTTTTGCCATCAGTGACCACTTCAACTCACTCCTGATAGTTCTGCTCACTAAGGCTGTCCCACTGCCTCAAGAGTCACTTCCACCAGCATGCCAAGTGCATCTGAGGCTGCCTCTTCCCAGTGGTCACCTGGCAAAAGCACTCATTTACATAACAAAACCCCTTTGTCGATGGAATTTGCTCCTCTTCTTTTGGGGAAGTGTCTGTTCTCCCTTAAGGACTTTAACACACGATCAGCATTACTGCGAAGCCAACAGAGTAACCACCACCCCCATCCAAGTGGAAGAACTTTGCCAGACTCTACAAGAAAGCACAGTCTGGAACTGCATTGCCCTCGGGGCTGCAGAGGGAGGGGAGACAGAGCCGCTGAAACACTTGTGCTGGCTGCTATGAGAAAGAAGTCAAGAGGTTCAGTTCGCTGAAGTTCCTCATAGCTGTAATTCCCCTTTTACATGGCCAGAACAGGGAGGATGCCCTGAGCCAAATACTCATGCTCTTTTTGGCTTTGGGGTGCAGTCTGCAGAAGGAGCCAGGAGTCCCAACCCTCAGCTTTAAATCCCACTCAATCAACAAAAAGCTTCTCTTGGTTTTCATTTTCCTCAATGTCCTGTCAGTTCTAATGTCTAGAGGTGACAGGACTGATCTTAGGAGCCATGTTTTGGAAAAAGATGCAAAAAAAATCACAAAGAAAAAAAAAAGAACTGAGAATCTGGATGGGATGTGGGTCAGATGAAGGAGTCTAAACATTCAGTCGTCGCTTGGAAATAACCAGAGTTTTAGACATGAATGTGTGAGGCACCGTCTTGTCCTATGGCTCTTAAAAGAACTTACCAATTTCTTTCTTTAAGACAGAGTAATTTTTTTAAGTGAAAACTTTGTCATTCACTACCTCAAAAGAACAATGTAAAAGGTTTTACTGTGTACAGTTATAATGCGGGGTTGGTTTTATACTGACAGTTGGTTAGTTTCAGATTCAAAACAGATCGAGAATGCCTCTTTTTTGCATAACTCCAAGCTCAGCTTCAAACATGTAAGTGGGAAAATTAACATTAAAATGAATCCTTAAACTGCAATTACTTGGAAGATGCAGAGCATGAAGCATTCAAATGGCTCTCACTCAGTGACCCAGTTAAAATATACAGATCAGTACTGCAATTTGGTTGCAAACATTTCAGAAACTTGAGGATGTGGAGGCTCTATCCTCCTCCCAGCTTTATTCTCCTCTTGGTGCTCTAATGCAGCCCAAAGAAACAAATACATGTCCAAAACATTTTTGCCTTGAATGCATTTCCATTAGGTTGAGATCTTCCTCAGGCTTTATGAGGGAACATCGAAATACTCAAGAGAGCAGGTAAGCTTTAGGGATGTGTCAGAGTATCATACAATCATTGGTAATATGAGGCAGGAACTATTTACACTGGCACTGAAAATTCAACTGCTGTGCCACATTACTGTGAAGTAAAAAGGTATCATATCAGATAAATAAAATCAAAGAAATAAAATCTCAGTATTTGCTATTACATAAGAATGGCTTTGTTGAAGGAGGCACTGGTCAAAGCATCATGTAGATTCTGAGAAGAGGGAAAATTAATTTCTTATTTTTTCCCCATTTATTAGAAGAGGCATGTTTGAGATACACCAAGAAATGGAGTGAGGTAGTATAGTGCTGTTGGTGTGAAAACAGAGTGTCCTTCCCCTGCAAAAGGGTAGCAGAACACATAATCAGTGTGAAGGACCTCATAAAACTTTGCCCTCAAAAACCCCAAGTTGCTCGACTTCCTCCTAAAAAATTCTCACACCATTACCAAGTAAGCAGAAGTGACCAAGCTGACGCCTTTGTCCCCCTCTCTTTCGTCTCCTTGTGACTAGTCTTGCTGTTTTTAAGGGAAAATGCAAGTGAGGGAAGCTTACAGCCACTGTAACACCCCTGGCAACACAAGGTAATACAAGCAAGAAGGGACTCCAGGAACTCCAGCCCCGACTTCTCAGTGGGAACCAAAGGAATAACCTCACCAGCTGACAGCAACAGCAAAGACTTGTTTTCCCTGGGGTTTATATGCTAGTGGAAAAGGAGCAGGATGTATTTGGCAAACATTGCATTCTCAGTGCATTAACACGCTGTGGCTGCATTTCCCTTCTTTCCAAGGCTGGCTTCGGGTTTCGTTTCTTTTTTTTGCTTCTATATCCACTCACAGCAGCTGGGCAGGGTCTGAAGGAAGCCGAATGCAGCAGTGAGGAGTGTGACCTTTCCCGTAGCTCAGCAAGGATGGGCTGCAAATGAGATAAGCAGCCTGATGTTCTCCAGGCACCTCCGTGCAGCTCTCCCACTGACATCATTCGGGGACTGATGCCAGCACCTCCGACAGCTCCTGGTCACATTCGTCTCACAGAGCCTGCACTTTCCTCCCTCTGCTCAGCTGAGCAGGCTCTTGTGGTGCTCTTCTTAATTGCCTTTGCAAATGACAGATTGTCTGATACCGAGGAGAGCTGTGGAACAGTAACCTGCCTGCTGATGCCCAGGTGGGAACGATTCCATTGGCTTCTCCTTTCATGGTAGTCTGAAGGTGTTCCCACCTCTCCTCCAGCCATCTACACCAGCCCTCTTTGCCCTTTCACTTGTACCAGGGCCAGACAAGGGAATAATCTGATGTTTGAGATGGGTGAGGGGGTGAGAGGGTTCTTCAGGAGGGCAGGGGCACACTGTGGGCCATGGGGGGCTCACAGGGAACTGGCCAGAGAAGTTCCACAGCCCCACTCCTTTCCAGCTACATCTGATCTTCCCAGTAGACCTGTACCACAGTCCTGTCTAGTGTTCCTGGGCCTGGGGACAAGTAAAGGCGTGGGAACCATTAGTGAGGGAACTGGAACGGTAACAATGGTATTTTTTTCCCGAAATCCATTTTGGGAATCAAATGGTAATTATAATTACAAGGCAAAATTAACACATCTCCTATGAAATATGTATTTAAGAAGCAGCCATTCAATATAAAGCAACAGCTCATGTCTGAAATCACTCATTTCTGTAAAGATTTAACATTTTAATCTGTAAGAAAGCCCGAATGACATCAATTAAATACAAATATTAAGAGTGATAGAACCTCTCTGAAGCCACTGAACATGGCACTTGCATTCAGTGAGAGCAGGGTGAGACACACAATGCAGCACCAAGACATACCCAGCTGTTCACAGGCTTAGGTTTGTATCTACATTGCAAGAGTTGCAGGCAACGCGTATTTCCTTTGTAAGAGACCATGAACAGCTGTAACTTGAATATCTAAACAGTCTGATAGAGAAATCTCATGAACTAGGAGAAGATATGATACAGGGGCACTAAATAAAAGAGCAACATAGAATGATAGGGAGAACAGTTAGTCCAGCCATTCCATTCAAAGCAGGACTACCTTCAACATTTTGTCATGGTCTTGCAGAGTCAACTTTTGGTAATCAGGGCCTCCAGCCTCTCTGAGTACCTCTTCAGCTCTGCATCTCTCTTCGGGTGAAACCCTTTTTCCTCAGGCACAGTAGGAATTTCCCCTGGTATAAGTCGTGCCTGGTGCCTTTTGTCATTTCTCTCTGGGCACCTCTCAGCAGCTCTGCAATCCCCATTATGTAGTTCAAGGTAACCATAAGGTCCCACCTGAATCTTCTCTTCTTAAAGCTGAACAAACCCATCTCCATCAGCCTTCCTTGAACATTGAACTCCTGCCTACTGACCATGTTAGTGGCCACTCACTAACATTGCTCCAGTTTATCAATGCTTTTATCAATGCTTTCTAAGAGCCAGAACCAGATGCATTACACCAGATGTGGTTTCACAAGTGCTGGATAGAGGAGAACAATCCCTGCCCTGACCTGCCAGCTGTGCTGGTATTACTGCACCTCATGTCTGGTGTGGTTGGCTCTCCTTGTAGAAATAGCACATTTTTGACTCATGTTCAGCTTCATGTCCATCAAAACCTCCAAGTCCTTTTAGTTTAAGCTGATTGCCAGCCAACCGTTCCCCAGCTTGTACTGTTGCATGGGGTTATTATCTCCCAGCTGTGGGACTTTGCCTTCTTAAATTTCATGCCTCTGCCATCCAATTTCTCCAGCTTGTTCATGTCCCCCTGAATGACAGCAGCCTTGCCCTCCTGCATATACTACTCCCAATATACAAAATAACTGGAAGCAACATTATGGAAGAGATGATAGTCAGCTTAATGGTACTGTATAAACTCAGAGAGGAGCAGAACTGATAGCTCTGTTATACTCATCCTTCTGCGGGAAAACAGCCTGTGCTGCTGTCCTTCACGGGGTAGTCAATGCCCTTACTTTTCAAGATGAAACTAAAGGATGATGCAGTTTACAGAGGAAGCTTATAGAATTCCTCTGAGAAGCTTTAGGAAGGACTAGTAGAATTAAGGTGCCTTTTTATCTCTATCTTCTGTCCCAGAAATCAAAATTATTAGCATAGCCCAAAGCATGAAGCACATCATGCAATCTGGGAAAAAAGATGCACTTTCCTGTGACCTTAACTCAGTCACATAGGTCAGGCAGCAAAAACGAGCTGCTTAAAATAACATCTAAGCAGAGCTTCCCTGCATTTGTCCACAGGGGACAAAAAAAAAAAAAAAGGAAAACACCAAACAGCTATATTTCCTCTTCAGAGGCGCTTATTCATTCAAATAAAAAGACAACAGCTAAGTAGCAACAAGCAAGAATTAAGGAGAAGATAATGCTGCATTCTTAGTCACGTAAAACCTAAATACCTATTGCTGAGGGCAAAGGAGAAAGTGGCTCCTCTCCATGAGCTGTACTGATAGCACTATCTACACCTTTCCCTTGCACACACAGCAGTGGTTTTGACTCAGCCCATTTGGATTGTCTCTCACATTATGTTGAAACACCATGCAGGAAATCAATGAAAATCAATTATTAAATCCATTAGAAAGAGTCAAGCGCATGCTTAGAAAAATCCGAAGAAAATTAAGAGGAAACTTACCAGCTCAAAGGGAAACATGGTGCAGCTTCCAGTGTTGAGCCCTGGAAGGCAGGAAGAGCAATTGTGAGGACTCAGCCATCTGAAGGAGCAGGTTGACAGCTTTATTGAGCTGCTTGAGGGGCAGCAGCTCTGGATCACCCTCCTCTCTCCCCCGGCCTGGCCTTCATGCTCTCCCAGCTGTTGAGCTGAATAGATCAGGAAAATCCCACCACTTTCAAAGCAAGATCACAGTTTTTCTTGAGGTCAAAATAGAGCAGACATTTTGGGTCCAGGGTCTTGCTGCTATGAGAGAACTGGCAGCGCTGCCTCAGCTCCACTGGGTACCTTGCCTCCACAAACGGCAGCGACAACCCACTGTGGCGCTTAGGAATCTGGGATACCCTGCAAACTATGTGTCAGAAGACCTTTGCACCCTCCCAAGGTAGATCTCATCTCTGCAAGAAACAGATTCCTGACATCTGTCTCCCACCAGTTTCAGAATCCAGCAGATTCCTGTCTCCCATGGCATCTCTCTGCTCTGAGGAGAAGCTGCTTTTGGCTGCCTGCTCCTGAAAGTGTTCCCTGCTGAGTCTGCAGCCACAGCCCCTCTCCAAGGCTCCTCATGCCAGAAGCACTGTACAACGCAGGGTAGGATGCAATGAATAATTTTGCTAATAAAAAAGCAATTTCAATTTCCTTGAAACCCTAGGATGCCTGCAAGCAGTTTTCTCCAAGGAAAAAACTTGACCATAAATTCCATCTTCATCAAAACAAACTTTTTCCTTTAGAGGACCTCCACTTGTAACAGCCCTTGCCTGCCTAAAGAAAAAAGATGCTGCCACAGACCACTTCAGTGACCAAGTTTTTGGCAGTCAGCTGGGATATGAGAAATCCCCTTCCCTAAATTAGGGCTGGACTGACTGACTCCAATGCCCTTCCAGTACCATGTCAGGTAAATGGGGAGGCTCCCTATTTTGTGGGACAGGAGAATGGCTGCTGTCACAAAGCCCTATGAACTCCTGTCCTAAGATTTAATAAGCAGGAGTGGAAGGTTTCTGCTACCTTTGAGGGTCTTTACTATTCAGCTGCAGGGAGTCATTCCTAGAGTAGACAACAGGCCTTCTGTTGGAGTCAGGATCAAGTGATTTTGCTCCACTAGTTACCCTATAGTGTTTCATCAGAATAATCCTTTAGCACATGGCAATTTCCTTGCAGTTCCTGCTTCCTTGTCTGTTCCTTGTTTGCATACAATCAGAGCATCTACCTTGCTTTCCAAAGAGCATCTCTCACTCTACAGAGAGCAAGCTAACCTTCTCATTTCTTCATTTTCACTCAGTGAGCCATCAAACCCAGGGAACAGAGTCTGTGTAGTGGAAACTCGCTTAAGTGCTGGCAGCTAGACCTGCCAGAAGGATTGTTTTGTCCTAGTTAACTGCTGGGCCCACTTTACTCTTTGGATCAAAAGTACACCATGCAAGTGCTGCTGTTGGCTTGTTGTTCCTGGGACAGAAAAATAATCAGCCTGACCACAGAGAAATGACATAAACTGGCTTGTAAGGAATTTCCTCTCCTCAACTCCACATCTCCTTTTGTTACAAAAAAAGGAATGCCAAAATGGGAAAGCAAGCCCTTGTTCGTCTTTCATGCACAGTGAACCTGAGCTCACTTACCTGCCAAATCTGTAAGGATACCCATGTGTTGCTCCCTCCAGAGTGCAAAGCCACTGACTTTTCTTGGTCTCTGCTCAGCAGCCACCCAGAAGGATCCAGAGCAAGAGGCAGAGGCTCAATAAAATAGATGTTGTGCCTCACTCTGAAACAGATATGGCAAGTTGAGCTGGCGAGGAAGAAAAAGCCAATTTGTCTCCGGCCCCTGTAAAATCCCAGACTGTGTTCTCAGTAATATGATCAGATTTGGGGCTAGATGATCAGATTTGGCAGTTCTAATAGAGTCCATCTGCCAGCACTGTAATTGTAAACACAACCAACATCTGAATATAATAATAATAATGATAAAAAGTAATGTTACCATGGCCCACACCCACTGGGACATCTCATTTTTGCTTTGGCTTTAGGATAAAGGATGATGAGGATGTTTGGACCAACAGCTTCATTTCAGCCAGTGTTTCTGATAAGACTGTCACCACATTTGTCTCTGGAAAATATTAAGCATAACATAGGGCTCATTCCTAGATGATATACAAGCAGCTTGTTTTTCTCATTTCACCACAAGCCTTATTGATATATACAATGCAAATAGATTGATACCACACACAGAGCACATCCATAGAGCCTGATTTCCCAATGTTATATGAGGTTTGTGGTCTTGTAATTCCATAGACTTAAATGAGTTTTACCAGAATAAAGCTGGTTCCTAAAGAGAAAGGATATATTATGGACTTGCACATATTACTTATGCATCCAACCAGAAATGTTAGTACAGGCAGACACCTGGCACAGATGAAATAGTTAAATTTGCCTCCTACTCCCTGTCACAAGACCCTGATTTCAGTTGCTTGCAACTGTCAAACATTCGGTGTTCAGGCAAAAATTTCCCCTCTAATATGCTTGCCTCAGGCTAAATATTTTTCAGAGAGTTCCAGCAAAATTAGCCCAGCCATTTGGAGGATGAATTTAGGGAAAACCACAGTGTTTCACTAATATTAAATAAGGCAGGCAGAGCCTGCCTTATTTAGAAGTTCTGAAGCTTTGAAGCAAGGCTTTCAAACACTGAAAGGAAGCAGTGTGCTGTATTCCAGGAGTGGATACTGGGAATGCTGCTGCTTTGGAAATCTGTCCACAATCCAAAGGAGACGTGCCCAAACCCAGCAGTTCACACTCGGCTGTTCCTGTGCACTAGACCCTCAGTTGCCCATGTGTGGAGAGATCTCTGTGCTCACACAAGGCATCATCACACAGCAAACCCCCAGTGGGTGTTTACAGCACCATTTAGTAGCAGTGATCAATGCTGGAAGTGTTCTGGAACACAAGCACATCATGTTTGCTCTGCAGGCTGCAGTGAGCAGAGGCTGGTGAGTTCAGAAGGCCAGAGCCGGCAGCTGGGCAATATGGACAACCAGCAGACTTTGGAGAAGGAAAGAAGAGGGGAGTGAGAAAACTGCCCTAAGTTAAAGTTGTGTGGTTTTGTGGTTTTTGTTTGCTTGGGGGGTTTTTTGTTTGGTTTGGGGTTTGTTGTTCTGGTTTTTTTGTAAACAACTACCAGCAATGCCCTGGTGAACACTGCCAAAAAACCCCTTCTATTGTCTTTGCTTAGGCAGAGCTACATTAATTTCAGCTGCTCATCTCTAAGGAAATACAGAAAATACCGCAGAATTATGTATTTGGTACATGAGCAATCTTTAGACAACAAAGAAACAGTAAAAGTTAGGCTGGATCAGACCTCTCAAGTTAAAAGGTCTAACAGCCCACCACCAATTTAAAACAAGACCAAGGACCAAGCAGGAATTTCAGTAATTCTCTGCTGCTGGGGATCACTGTGGTGTAAGACAAACCAGCAGCATGCACAGATGGTACCTCTCTCTTGGTGACAGCACCTAGATAGTACGGGTAGAGGGAGGTGACCACCTCCACAAGAAAGAGAGTGTGGCAGGAGCTGAGACAGGAGGGATGTCTGTGCATCCACCCTTTCACAGCAACTGGAGACAAAGCTCAGGTTCTCCAGAAGAGCTCTGGAGGACAGATCTGAAGAAATCCCTAGCAAAGAATGTGACCCACCTTCTTCTATGAGTTGGCCACAAAGACCAGTAGTTCCCAAACCTTGCAGCCCAGTGGTTCACAGTAAACCCACAGCACACCCTCTGTTCTTCAAACAGGATATTCCACCTTTAACTTACACTTAATTTGATGTTTAATACATCCCTTGCAGATGAGCTGCTGACCCCTCACTACAGCCACTGACAGACATGGGCTGCAGACCACCCTGCCAGAGAAAACAACTTTTCAGTGCTCTGGCTGCACACTCTTAAGTGGAGGTCTCTGCTAGATAGTCTAAATAGCTCAGCCATTTTGCTGGCCCCTGTGAGGGTACATATGGTTCCATATGCTGGGAAAGCTGGTTTTTTTCAATTTTTTCCTAAAACTAAGTGTATGAATTTATACACAAACCAATGTTAAAAAAATATTAAGGTTGCAGAATCAAGCAGTTAAAATTCAGGAACTGGCTGACAATGTCTTGGTCACAGAAAAGAGAGATCTAAATAAATGTGTTTTGATAGCCAAAAAATGCTCTCTGGAAGACAGGCTAGATAAATAGAAATAAAAGAACGAGGTCACTTTGTTTGAGAACAGCTTCTTAAATCATGATCATCTTTCCAGACCATTTCCTTCTCTCCTCCCTAAACTTCTGCCAAATTGCAGCTAGGTTTAACATGAAGATTTCACAAAAGGTTAATCTTGGCATTTGAGAAGTAAGCAAAGTTTGAGCTTCAGAGGTGTTTTTCTTAGATCATTTTGAAGAGCTATAATGGTGTAAATTGAGTACCTTAAATTTACCACACTGAAAAGCTGCAGCACTACATCATTCTTCCTGCAATTTTTCTTCCTCTGTAAAGATGACATAAATCCCTGCGGTGGGTCTGCTACAGTGTTAGACTTATCAAGGTGAAATCTGATTTCAGCAGAAGGAGGAAAAAAGATTTCAGAAGGAATGTGTTTAGGGTTCTGCAAACAACCCCATGTCCCACTTCTGCCCTCTCTCCTCTGTCATCAGACACACCCCAAGTAAGCAGGAGATAGCTCTAGAGGCACTGCTGAGAACCCATCAGAGCCCAGCATACAGGAGGCACCAGTAAAAAGGCTTTGAATACTGGGCAAAACTTGGGAGGTTAAAAAAAAAAAAAAACCAAAAAACCCAAAAAACCCCAACCCTAAGCACCTCCCCCCCCCCCCAAATTTTAAAAATGTGGTAAAACAAACAAATAGTTCATATGAAAGCAAAACAAATTCAAACCCCTTTCCCTGAGAACTCCTACAAGCCCTGCAGCAGCCTGTCTCCAGCAGGCTTCACAGAGGCTTATCTGCAGGTCAGAATGGGCCACGGAAGGAAACAGCCTTGAAATCTGGTGGCCCTGCTCACACAGATCCTCCTGGGGGGGTGAGCAGGATTTCCAAATCCCAACCTGGTTGGAAACTTGTTGAGGAAATGAGTACAGGAGCAGCACAAGCTGCCAAAGGCTAAAACTAAAAGGACCAAACTATAGGACAGCCACAGCTTGAGGCAGGGGTGGGAGTAGAAAGGAGAGGGTGATTAGTAAAGGAAGGCCCATTTAAAATGGGAACAAGTCTCAGTCCTACCTGTCAAGTTCTGTCTTTCAGCAATAAAGGCTGTGTTTTTTTTTCCACAGGAGCATTTTCACTAGACCCCCAAAACTGCAGACATCAGTTCAGGCAAGATGATAGCTCTGGAGAAGGGCCAGCAGAGTTCAAAGCCCCTAGTTGGAAACCTAAGCAACACTGACAAGCATTGAGGGAAAATTTATGAGGTCCTGATTGCTAAAAGCATATGCTTGGGATCTAAAAAAGTAACAATTATGCCACCCACGCTGCTTATTCTTTTCTTGTCTGAAGAGTTTTGGGCTAACATGTTGAAATGTAAAACAACCTGAGCACATTTTAGATAGGATTTATGGCATTCCCAGACTGACATTTAGTATCGCGGCTTGCAGTTGAGCAACTATTCAACAAGCCACTTGCCTCTATAAATGTCACTATTTGGGCTCAAAGTTGGTTTTCATATAACTCAGAGCAACTCCAGTTCTTTCAGTTCCTGCCTGTTTATAGGGATGTTTCATGGTATACAGCACTGAAAAAGACAATGTGTAGAAAATAAAGGTTAAAGTCTTGTGCGATTTATCTTGTTTGAAAGCAGTGGAAAGGGGCATGTGAAACCTGCATCCCAGTAAAGATGCAGGACTGCCCCCGAATTAATTGGTGCTGGCTTGTGCAACCAGCAACCCTGTGAGGAACACAGGGAAAAACCCACTCATAGTGAAGAGCAATGGATCACTGGGTGGGGTGACAGGCAGCCTTAGCTTGTCATACCTGGAGATTCCTGAGCCTTTCACAAACACCACGGGTGCCCAACGGGGCTCTGTCTGGCTGCATGGATTCTTCTTCAGTGTAAGTCCTGCAGAAAAGCAGCCATCCAGCTACATCCATGGGAGCAAGCAGTGAACTAAGCATGGGATGCAGGAAGGCAGAGGCATGTCAGGACTGCAATGTGCTGGAGTGTTCAGGCTGCACAATCCCTGCACACCACACCACAGCCCCCAAAACTGTATCTCTTGAGTGCCTCCATGCTCCTCATGAGAAATGAAGGCCGCACTTGGAGACAAACTTCTGCCCAAGGGCAGCTGCAGCACCAATGGCTCCAGCACTGCTTGTACAAAGCACCTTTGATTCTGGCTACATGCTCAGGCAGCTTTACAGGAACCATGGAATAATTTAGGACTGAAAGGAAACTCTGCAGGTCAGCCAGGCCAATGTCCTGCTCCCAGCAGGGCCGACTACACTAGGTAGGTCTTGCCCTTATGCATTAGGATGAGCAGACTGCCACAGCTAATCCTTTGTCTCTAAAGATCACAGAGGCATTACCTAGACGTGTTCTCCAAAACCAGAACATTTGCCACACAGCTTTAGGGTGGGAATTCCATTGGGCAGCAGAAGCCATTGGCAAATTTACTGCAAAACTGTGTATCACAGTGAAGCACAGAGAGAGGTCTCCATCAAACTCTCTATTCCTTTGATAATGCAAAATTGGCAATTTCCTGCTTTGCAGGGAAGAAAAAGCACATAAGATGTTTCCCTGGGGTCTAGTCACACCAGAGACCAGTGAAATTAGGTGGTGAATAGCTCTGGAAAAGGAGTGATATGTTGAGACCATTCACAGAGAAACAGAGGATGCTCCATGTCTCTCTCTAAAACCTCCATATGAAAAATCAGGTCAGAAAACTAGTATTTCATACCAGAGACATAACAGACATTGCTCTGCTTTAACAAAGCTCTCTTCCACTTCACAGAATATGCTTGCCAGATAATCATATGTTATTTCATTGAAATATTTTAGTGTCTGAAGGTATCAGTTATCTTCCTGTAACCACCATCAATAAGGCTTTGAATACTGCAAAGAAGAGGGAAACTAAACCTGCGCCTATCACCTCATGCAATCAAACCTAGTAAAAAATTTAGCCTTTTCGGAATGACAAATTGGTGGCATACAGAATGAAAATCATCTTGATGGCTAGCTGAGATCTGCCTGACCTGATCTTCCTAACATGATCACTATTTTTTAAAAAATAAAATCATGTGTACATCATTCTTGAAGATCATGGGATGAAAAACTATACATTAGGCATCCTTGGGCACAACTTCTAATGGGAAACACGTTTTACATTTTGTCACAGGTTTATAAATGGTTGTTCTCCACTCTCATAGCTTTTCCTCTATGGTTGACTCTCCCTATGCAGAACAGAGTCCTGCAGGCAAAGACTGGGTGATGGCACATCGATTGCTGAAATGAGTTCTTGCTTGACACAAGCAAGATGGGTAGCCCCCTTTGTACAGCCATTACTTGAACATGTGGGGAAAATGAAGCAGAGATTTCTAGAATCACATGAAATCTAATATATAACACAAAAATGCCCCATGCTAACAATACTCCTGAGGATAAGCCCTTATGTTGAAAGTAAGATTGTTGTAGATGAAACATCACCTCCTTCATGCAAGTGCAAGGAACAACACATATAGAAATAAAGCTATTGTATATCAAAGGCTGCAAATCAACATTGTGACTCTTACAGCCAAGGCTTTGCCATTCTGAATAAAGGCATTCTGTCATTCCCTGAATTAAACTGAAATAGGACCCAATGCAAGATAAACGTAGGAACAGGAGGAAAAAGTGTCCTAGACTACTAACAAAGGCTTTTCAGAAAGCTGCCAGAAGGGATGATGGACAGAAGATACAGCATCAGAAAGCATGTGTTTAAGAGACCTAGGATCTCCTTTCACACGCTCCTTCCTTGGATGCTCAGCTGGCCTAGGGAATTGAGGTGGTGGTGGGTGTTGAGATTGTGAGCCTGACTGCCATACATACTCTGTCAGAAGAAGGCCAAAAGCACCTTCAAGTGAAAAATAAATCTATTTTATTCTAAAGAGGTTAAATCTCTAAATGCTAGTCACCTACAGAATGGTACAGCTGAGCCCAGCATGGAGCAAAACACCATGACACACGTATGTAACAAAACCTATAGAACTGTCTTTTGCTATCAGCTTTCCTAGGAACTGCTGGACTCAAAGCAGCACTTCAACACCATCAGAGAGATTGCACCAATTTAAATAATCACACCTCACAAAGAACTTTTAGTACTACAGAACTTTGAGCCATAAACCAATTTAACATGTTAGCTAAGTAATAAGGGAGACTCTTCCTTTCAATGTCACTCCTGACTGTCTCTCTCCTGCTTTCTGGCTCCTGTAGCAAGTCAGGGACATGGTGAAAAAAATACTTCAAGCCAGTGGGTGGCACTCAGTACTATACGCTGGATGTGTTGCTGATAGTTTGAATATATCAGATATTTTTAGGTACTGTAAGCAGTTCTAGGCAATCAAGTATTGTAATGAAGAGCACACAGAAGCTCAGCTACATCAGTTCAGTCAGGATTTTAAGGATTAAGGTTTTGCAGCTCTATCGTTGATGTGCTGGGATGGTACAAAAGGAGATTCTCCTTGCTTTGGTGTAGCCATTTTCAGCAGAATTTCACAGGCATTTTCAGAAGAATCATCTTTCTGAGAACTCCCCACTGTGCTCAGCTTAGCAGACAGTTATTTCCGTAATAGCAGCTTTCTGCGAGGAAATAGGAAACGTGGCTCTAGGTGAAGATATTCAGAGTTACCCGCCACGGTGAAAATCCCTGGGTTCCAGTGGGCCGCACCATTTGTGAAATGACACAGAGATGTTATAGGCAGGAAGATTACAGAGCAGCCCATCTTTTTGAAACGAGGCAGGAAGCCAACCGAGGCAGCCCCGGCGGGCGCGCTCAGCACCGCGGACAGCGGCGCGGCCGCTCCCGGCCTGCCCACGCGTGTCCGGCACTCGCCTTCCCTCTCTCCCTCCGTCCCTCCCTCCGTCCCTCCCTGCCGCACAGCAGGATGTCAGCAGGATGGCTGACACACCGCCATAGCCCAGGGCAGGCTTTCCACGCTGCCCCACGCGTGTCCCTTGGCTGGACCCGCACGTGGGAGGCTTCAGCTTTGTGGTGGAGATCTCGTTTTGGTACCTGAGGGAAAGCGTTTCCCCCACACATGACAGCAAGGATCTAGGAGTTACAGATGTGTTCTAAACTGGAGAAGGCACGGGCTCCATAGCTGTATTAATAGCTTTCCAACTTCTCCCTAAACTTGCCTGTACCTGTGTATCCCCTCTTCCTCAATATCTAGACCCTCCCACAACCTGGCCTCTCCTATCTGGCTTTTCTGTACATCCATAAAGAGACAATACATTGTACAATGTTTCAATTTAATTCAGGGAATGACAGAACGCCTTTATTCAGAATGTATTATATTTTATATATATATATTCTGTATATATCTGCACCTCTCATGAAGGGGTCACTGCAAAGAAGTAAAGTCTGATAGCAAAACTAAAGACTGGAAGACACAGTTGTGCTGCCTGCGCATCTCTATGTTATGTTTTGAGCAGTTTCAGGGGCAGTAATGTGCCTATACTTTCCTTGACAGTAACACAAAGTAAATGCCTGCAGGTGCCTTTCACAGCCCTCAAAAGCCAGTATTTCCCTGTCTAGCGTTTCTCCCTCACCAATAGGCTTTGTCTTCTTGGAAAACAACATGGGGGTCACAACCCATCTCCTTGAAACCTCCAGAGGTCCCTCCATTCATCTGGCTCTCCCAAGCTTAGATCTTTTGTCAGAAAGATACTTCTTTTCTCTTGTGAATAATAAGCCACCCGCTTCTCTCAGCAAGCAGAACATACCAGACACCTGCTGACACTTTGCAGTGCAAACAGCCACTGGTTTCTCATGTGGGTTCTCCCTTTACACTTTCCCTTCCCCCACAGCTCTATAGTTCATGATGCCACAGAACTCTACAGTTCATGCTTCAGCTTTTGGCCTGCTCTGAGGAAGTGACATACCCTTGCAATTGAAGCCAACGCTCCTTGAAGCAAACTGTAGTTTCCAGAGTTAGAAACTGCATAGCAGTGGGACTCATGCCTAATGCTTATTGCTTTTCCTGCTCATTTCCTTTCAAATGTGAAGGCTAATTATCCTCTGCTTGAAGCACAGCTACTTCATTCAAGATTATTGCCATTATCACATTTTGAACAAGTCAAGCACCTGCCCTCCTAATGATCTCTGCCCACACAGGCCAACCAAGCTATTCTGCTACCCTCAAAATCCCCCTGCCCATGATTACAGAAAGAGCAGAAAGACTGGCTGGATAAAATTCTGAGCCATCTTGTCTGATCTCCGAGCTGACCATGGTTTGGGCAGCAGGTTGACTAGGAACCTGTGGATACAATATTGCTGCTAGCAAGAATTTTCTTGCTTCTTTCTAAGCCCGTGGGATACTATTCTCTCTCATGAAGAGATTAGCAGAAGTTCTATGAACACCTGTGACCTTTTAGAACTATGTTTATGGTACAGTAGAAAAATATTTTGACAATGGATGTTTAGGAGTTCTAGCCAATCCACCCGGGGGTGGCTGATCCTTTGTCCAATTAGACTATGAAGAAAAAAGTCTATGAAAGAGTTTGTAAAATAATTAAATAAATCAATCTTGCTGCACAATTCCTCCCTGTTGGATCTTCTCTCCTCTCCTCCCTACGGCTGCGGGATGCAGCAATAGGAACCTCCTAAGCTCCCTTCCAACCTGAATTAAATTCTGATTCTAAGTCTTCAAGGAGGGATAGTAATAGAAATTGACAGAAAACCCAGCTCTGTAACATACTCCTTTCAAGGACTATGTTTCCTTTCTTTAGAGCTTTCCCGTGATTCTAACAGATCTGGACACTGGACATGCAGGGGCTCAACAGTAACTCCAAATCAGAACCTTACCTACCTTTAGGTGCTTCTGTTTTGCAGATTTCCAAGCTCTTCCTGCCAATAGTCTTTTTTTCAAGGTCCTACAACTTTGGTGTTCATAGGTTATCTTGCAAAGCGCTGATGAAGTGCTGACTTGAATGCCTCCCAAGTTTCCTGAATGCCACAGTATCATTTACTTGGGTAAGAGAATCCACAGTAAAAAGCAAAATTAAAAAGCACCAAAAAGTCGTGATAAATGGTGCAATTAAGGCAACGTAACACACTTTAAATCAGAAGAAGAGCTACAGCTCAGCTCCTGGGCTAGGGAAGGTTATAATTTACCATGGCAAGACAAAGCATATGCATCAAATTAGTCATGTTTCAGAATCTCTCTTATGCACAAAACATCAGCAAAACTGACCATCCACTTGCACACCATCAGCAAACAAGAAGTGGAGACTTTTCTTCTCTAATTACTTTAGGTTATAATCCTTCTGAGTGTTTCTCTTTCCCCTCAAAATAAACCCACCAGGGGTGCACTTACATTAGCAGAGCTCCCCACCCAACATGGATGGTTCATTTCCCTGAGCTTGCTTTACGAGAATGAAGCAGGCTTTGCCAGAGGATGACTTCGAGCATCTGATGCTTCAGGAGCACAACTCTGGCTATCCCTCACCCTCCCACAAAAACCTAACAAGATAACCCTCCTCATCTAAATTAGGTGCCTAAAACCAGGCAGTGCGCTTATTTTTTCCCTTATTATTTCCATTAGCATTCCATATCCTGGTGCTCATCTGTATATCTTCAAAGGTCCACAGTTGCTGATATTTGCCCTCTATTTCTTCTTTAACCAAAAGGGGGATATTTTTTAAAAAGTAAGAAAATGTTATTGCACAAAGTTATGTTGTGAAACAGAAACCATTCAGAGAAGGATGAAATGTTTCCCCGTGCTTTAATATAGCTTCAAAAATTCTTTAGATTATGAACTGTTAGTGTACTGTTAGGCAATCTCCTGCAGCAGAATAAATCTTGGACTCAGGTGTCCCATAACACAAGTGACCTTGGATGAAAGCCACAAAAATGGCAACAAAATAAACTAGCACACATCCTTTGACATTAAGTAGCTGGTGCTATATTTTCCTGCAGCAATACTGTCATAAAGTAAAATCCAGAGTTGAGTCAACCACAGCTCCATATCCAAATAAAAAGTAGAAGCAAATTATATCTTCCCCTGCCCAAAACTGGAACAGAGCAAAAATATGAAGAGATAAACTAAGTATTTACAGTTTATAAACAAAGCAATACTGTCCTTGTCATAATTAATCCGGGATGTGTTTGCCTCATGTTTTCTGTATCTTCCCCAACCTGCAGTACAGTTACAGAATTTCATCATATAAGGATTTAGGTCTTGATTCAGTAATTTGGCCCTGAAATGCTGAAAAAAAATTGCTCAAAATCTATTTGAAAACATTTTACACAAAACTGTATCTAAAGAAAGAAACAGAACAGTAAGAGAATCTCATGATCCATGCTTTGTGGGAGTATCTACCGAGAGAAAAATCTAGCACCACTCCACAGTTCTTCCTAATTCAGCAGATCACAGCCCCAAACGCCCAAGAGGTGCACGTGTGAGAGGAAGACAGAGGAATCCAGAATCACAATTAAGTGAGAAGATTTCTGTGTTTACCAAAAGGAGAAGCTGAAGATCGAAGACAAGATCCTGATGCCCTGGAAGATCAGAACATTGTGAAGCTACAGAACAGACAGTGAAGTGAGAGGGTAACAAAGCCTAATCAGAGCAGACAGAAACAAACACAAACACTCCTCTGTGACAGGCAGCCAGGCATGATTTGCAGCCACAGAACGCTGCTACTTCAGCCACACAGTGGCAGTGGTTTGTGTATTTTACTAGAAGAGTATCAATCACCAATAGCAAATCCCATTAAACAAAAAATCAAATGAGCCTTCACAAGATTTAGGAAAAAGCAACCACAATAACTGAGGCAGCCTGAGACTGTGCAGAATCCTCTCTTACTGACAGAACAACCTTTGGCAGCCAGGAAAAGTTCCTTTAGAGCCTCTAGCTTGGTGGCTCAGACAGTCCTGGGTTCCAAAGTACTTAGAGATCAGAGGAGCACAATGGGAAAGTATTTGCAACCTCTGTACCGTAGTCCTACCTTTAAGTCATCAGTAAACCTTTTGCCTAACAATGCATTGGGGTAAATATTCTGTAACTGAACATCTGGAGTAGTCACTCTTCTTTGCAGGGATTTCCATGCTTGCTGTTCCAGTGAAATCAATGTTTAGAGTATTTCTTGCGCATGGATTCTCTCTTGGCCAGGCTGGCTTTTTGTTTTCCTTCCATTACAATGGTGCAGACAGGTCCTGTCAGTTTTTCTTCAAAACAGTAATGGAAATTGAGCTAATCACGCTGTTCACCCTAACTGAGTTGATTCTTGTTTGGCAGAATTATGATCCTTGTCACACTGAGGAACTAGACTCCACGTCTCTGTTTAATCTCACCTCATGCTGACACATTTCTGAGTGGTCTATACATAGCAAAGGACGGTGATAACCGGTTCAGCTCAGTGCACAGTCAAGATGCACTGCAGTGTTCTCCAATTACTCTCGTTGCAGTTTTGTTTAACCCCCTGCATCCTCCAGGAAGATCCTTATAGCAGCAGGAACACGAGACACAGGGTGTGCTCCCCCTGTGAGGACACAGCTCTTGCAGAGCACAGCCACAACTGCTGCTGAGGGCGGAGGGCCAGCCCCGTGGCTGTGCTCAAATCCCTACACAGAGGTGCAGACATCTGGCCCCATTCCCACACTTTGCACAACAACCTCTCAGGGCAGGCAGGTGCAAGGCAAGGTACGTTGTATAAAAAGGACAGTATGGAGTATTTATATGTAATAGAAACTGTGTGAGGCACCCTTATTTATTGTAGTTGCACATTCTGCTCTACAAGGTGCTGACAGATAAAAGCCCAATATATTTAATAAAAAAGGAAAAATTCCATTATTCATATACTGATATGACCTTTCCATACTCTGTATTTTGCTCAGAATCTCATTTAAATGACAATGGAGAGTTTTCCTGATGTGCACACAATACCACGTAGCTTAAGCTCTGCCAGAAAAAAAAAAAATCAGCAGGAAACTGCATGACATTAGTTAAATTCCAGTAATTTAATCAAACGGGTAATTAAATTATTTAAATTATTCATTTAACGTACCTGGCAACAAGAGAAAACCAACACTGATCCTATTTCGCCCTTGCTGGGGACCAAATGAAACAAATTACTATTTTAAAAGACTGGGCATTAGAATTCAGGTTAAGAATGTGATTCTAGTTTAAAAAAGATCAACACTGTTAGAGGGCAGGAGGCAGCATAGGAGCCAAATATTTACTTTGGTAACAAATACACTCTTTAGAGCCTGTTAGGAGTGGCAATCACAACCTACAACTTCACAACCAATCCAGGATGTTGGTTAATACCACAGAGGGGCTTCCCAACCTGTACCCTCACACATGGCACAGATGATACCGCCAGTCATCTGGAGTCCTGCTTCCAATCCATCAGGTTCACTCCAAAGCCTCAAGGGGAATTAGCAATTGGGATGTCATTCATCATCTCGCTGAGAAACATTTTTTCTCCAGAAGAGCTTGTCATACCAAGCAACCCACACAAAATACAATTAAAGAATGTCACTGCTAGACAGATTAGAACTGCAGTTCATGAGTGGAACTCGCTGTTGATGAATTTCATAAATTAAGTATGTTCTGGCAGAGCTTCTGTGGAAGGTATTAGCAATGATCCAAACACCAGGACCTAGCAAACTGCATGGGTAAAATCCTAGCTGCATTAGAGCCAATAGCAAAACTCCCAGGCACTTATACAGAGCCAGAATTTTAATTTCTCATGCCAGGTGCAACACATTGCTATGGCTTTGGGCAAACTACACTAATTCAGCCTCCCTAGTTAAAAAATGTGGACCACTAACTACTGCTTTTGGAGAGAGAGACTGTGGAGGATACTCAGAAGTGACCCATACAGTAAAGGGCAAGCATTATCAATCAATGCAATTTAGCAAACAGGCTACTTCAGCAACTCACCATCAGAGAAATACTCCACTGATACAAACACCAGGCTTGCAGCTCCAGCTGGATTCATTTCTTGTCCTGGGGAGGCCTGGTAAAAGTATCTTCTTTATGAATTCCATGCACAGAAGACTGGCCCAAGCTTTGGTGCAGATGACTATCGATGTTGAGAACTGTGTTTGGGTGTTCTGCCTCAACCATCAGTTATGTTCTTTCACAGCCAACGTGTGTAAGTGAACAGTTGCTTTCATGAGTCAGGGATTAACAAACACACTGCTACACAAATGCATACATTAACTCTGGATAACACACACATTTGTTTAAAATTAATTCTCGGGTGTTCTTGCAAAAAAGTTTTATGGCTGTATGAAAAGCAGCTATAAAATGAGATTTGGCTCCTTGGTAGGTGGCATGTTACATTTTTTTAAGAAATATTATTCTTTCCATATAAATGCACAACAGATGTAACATTCGACCTAAGCAGTAAGATTTATTACTGTTTTTAAAGCAAATTCAGCACAGCTTAAGAGAACACTGTACAGAATTCTTTAAGCTAGGAAGAGGTTCTTCTTGACATCAATGCATGCTTTGCATTTGTCAATTCTTGCCCTCAAAGCCAACCCACAGTTTAGTATTTCAGGCTTTTTACAAAGGTGATGATCCTGCAATTCAATCTGCTAATGTAGCACATAGCAGGCTCCCTCCAGTCACAGCAGTCATGGGCTCATCTCTTTGCTTTTAATATCAAAAGAAATGTGCATGGTCTCTTTGGTCTCTTTTTGAGCCCCCAAAACATTTCACGTGATTTAAGTTAGGCGTTATTCCAACAGCACATGCAATCAAAAGCAAGTGTCACACATTGTTTGGCAATGAAAAATAAAAAATAAACATTACAGCTGTGATCAAAGAACGTGTCTTGCTTATATTGTCTTACATTAATTTCTTTACCTCATGCACTTTTGTGTAAGTATTTATTGTTTTGTATTTTCTTCAGAGGCCATAGTTCTTCTGGTTTCTAAAAATAACCTGCTTATGCATAGTCTTCTCTTTTCAAAGCACCGTTCTTCCTTTTGTTAAGTTCATTTCCAAGATCTCTGTGCATGAAAAATGGTGAAAGATGGGTATGTGAAACTTCACTAACAAACACATTGAAAATACCCAGAAACGAGGAACAATTCTTGGATCAACACTTTCAGTGGTAAACAGTTCAGTGAAAAAGGAACAGGCCTCGAAGTTATGCAGTAATTTTGCATTTTGTATAAGGGCACGAAACATGAAAATTAAAACATACCTGAGAATAATATTAAAATCTCATTTCAAGAAAATTTTTGTTGCTCAACAGCTTTAACTACCAAGTAGTTTCACAGTTTTTGCATTTCATTTCATGTAACATAATCCAGATGGTCCAGCAGGCAGCCCCTGACCAACACACTCTCAGGTGAATCCTGCAGCTGACATTGTTGTATTCACATTGGAGAAATGCATGTATCTGAAAGTTCACCTCCTATTCCACCATGAACACAGCCAAGCACTTAAATTGTGAATCTCTATACAGCCTACAAAGAGAATTCTAGCATTAATATACACTTCCACCTCATTTTTCTGTTATGAACAACTTGTACTCAAAATCATTTTCTGATCTCAAGTTCAAAGCATGGCACCAAATTTGGGGCTGCCCAAGCACATTCTCTTCCCAAAGGAAGGCATGGGACAAAGTTCTTGGATGCTTCTCTAGAAGATCTAGGCAACACTGGGAATGCTGCAGATCTCAATCATATCAAGTGCAAGAGTAGTTCATCTGCCACCTCCCCAGACAAAGAGCACTTTCAGTAGCCCTTTAGGAGATATGCTGATAATCTTTAAGAAATATTCTAATCCCACTGAGCTCTCATGTTGGTGATTGCATATCAGCCAGGACAAGCAGTTTACAGACTTTTTAAAGGGATGCATCTGATTTCTGCCAGAGAAAAATCACATTAAGTCTTCACCTCTCATTAACGGCTGTCAGAGTCTCGGTACTGACATCCATACAGATGATGCATATCATATTTGAGGAGTATCTGAGTGTATTTGCAGTGAGTATAGGAATTGGATTCACAGGCCAGAAAAGTTTCTGCCTGTCTAGTGCCCAAGCACTGTTTTAATTTTCTTTCATTTTACACTGGTTTTCCCTGACTGGTTTTACAAAAGTAGTAGCAGTGGAAGAAGTGTCCAAAGCACCAAGTAGCTTGATCTGTTCATATATCCTCTTTACGATAAGGTTTTATGCTGAGACTTCCTAGTATCTGGAATAGTGTCTGGCTTCCTTAAAAACAATGGGAACATGCATCTCTACTGTATCACACCCAGCTGGGGTAAAATCTGATATCCTAGAGAAAAGAATGGTATTTTCACTCCTAAGATCAAGAAATTCATGCCTGCTGTATACTTTCCTGCAGTGAGGGAAAATTGATTCTCCGTCCACCTGCAGAGACAGTCTCTTGGACTTGAAGAATGTCCTCAATCAGAGACAGAGATCCTTGAGGAACTGACCACCAGACTGCCAAATATTAACGACAGACTGGGGCATATCTCAAAATGAGGACTGGGTACTTCATTACATAGTGCATTTTTGCCTATCCTTTGGGCAAATTTCAGTACAAGGTGTGGGGATTTCAAAGTGCCTGTATTAAGGAGTAAATCACAAAGAGGCTCATCGAGCCACAGGCACATGTGAGGGGCTTTTGAAGTTCTGTATCATCTGTGTATGTCCAATGAGAGACTGTTCTACACAGAGAAATGCAACTGATAAATTGCATTGCTTCAAGAAAAAGAGATTTTATAAAAATTGTTTAAGGTTTACCTTTTCAGGTATTTTGAAAACTCCCTGAAATATCCAATAACACTGTGGCTGACAAAAGAAGAAATGGAAGGAAGAGAAAGACAGAAAAGTATTCTGGAAACAGGACAGTTAATCATTCATGTTGTCTACAATTCCTTTGGCTCACTAAAGTCTCAAGATAGACTGTGGCTTTGTAATAAGAAAAAAAACATCCTCTACTGTCCTACCATCTCTCCTCTACAATGTACGATGGAATCTAGAGCCACAGACTCCCAGGACTTCACAGGCAAAGGACATATCCTAAAGCAGAGCATTTCATGGCTCCCTGACACCCCACAGGCACCCTTTCTCCCTAAAGCAAAGAATCTCACAATATCATTTTGTGTAGCATTCTTTACATATTTTGACTTATACTCCCAAAGCAGATTTATTTCAGTCAGACTGTGCACATGTAGGTTTTGAGTGATTGTTGAGGTTTGGGGTTTTTTAACCTTCTCCTCAGCTTGATATTCTGCACTCTTCCTGGAGCTGGCCATTGTGATTAAAGATTCTGCTTTGTAATGAAAGCCATGTACTTCAATGCTTAACTAGAGAGAGCAAAAAGAGGCAGCCAAAACATGTGGCAATTCTTTCCTTTCACAAGTGACAAAACAGCATATGCAGTTCAATGCCCAGGATCAGTTAATTTTATCTGGAAAAGCAGCTTATGTAAGTTCACAGTTGCTATGATTATAACCCCCATAACATCAATTTCGTATGTAAAGCCACTGTGGGGCCCATATGGATCATCTTTACACTTTGGGAATATGGGCTCAGGGCAACATAAGTCACCAGTTATCAGCCTTTGTCTTATTTTGCAATATATTCATGATTCTCTGTCCTTCCAATGGCAAATACATCGTGCTTGGTTGGCAGTGCTGGTATCTGATATTCCATGATTACCTTGGCTTCAAAGTGAGACAGTAAATGCATATTTGTGTTACTCTCCCTTTAATGTAGTACAAAGCTGGACACAGCTCAGAAAGAAACACCTAAAATCCATTACCTATTTATGATCATGTACAAATGGGTATTTATCATGTTAAAAGAGAACCACATGTTAAAGTGGAGGCTAGAGCCCAATAAATCATTTTGGATGAAAACCCTTTTCAAAAAAAAGGAATAAAATAATTAACATTTGCTTTTGCCAGGAGAAACATTTGCTCATGAATCTTCTGGGAAGGGAAAGGCATTTAACCTTTTTACATGCCATTCCCTCAGACATCTCTGACCCCACTGCAAAATAGACAACAAAGATTCCCAACTCCACGCTGCTGATTAAACTCTTGTACAAAACATCTGGCTGAAATTTTCTTGGCAGTTGATTTGAAAAGTATACAAGAAGCAGAACTAGGGAGCAGCCATAGTTCAGCTGAGTGACACCAAGATAATGCTATGCAAAAGCAGATTTTACCGTGAACACATCAACTCCTAAATAATAGCCAGTGACTGTGCAAGCAACCTCATTAGCAGAAGAAAAATAAATCCATCTTCTACTCTGCAGGCCAGTGTAGAGAAGGCAAATGGGCTTTGAAAGAAACCCAACTTGACAATTTTGTTTCTTTTAATAAAATAATACAGGGCTTAAACTGTTTACCTGCCTAATACCTAACTGCAATAGACAGGTAGGAGAGAAGTCATCAATGCCCTTAACTTCCAGAAGCCATTCCTTATATTTGTGAATGATTTCAAAACTTCTGTGGTTTCCGATAAACTCCCCAAAAAACTGGATGTAATGCTTTCCTACTTAGTGTCTCAGTCAATACACCCCAAGGCCTAAATTAGCAAAAGTGACCTGTAATTTTCATAATCTGACATTCAAAATAAAGGATATCCTGGCCCTCTTGCTGCTTTACCTTTAAAGAGCCTGTCCAGTGCAGGTCAGCAGATTGTTCCCTTTTAGAAATACAGACCCTGGAATTCTCACAGTTTTCTGCATGTGGAACAGGCCTAAAAGCAAGACATTTTCACTGCTGCTATTGACCAAGTAGCATCAGTGAAAAACCTCCATGAACCAGGCCAACTTTATTCTGCAGCTGCTGGGGAGAGGAGGGCAAAAAAAAGAAAAAGGAAGCAGCAGCACAGAACAGCCATAGAGTCTGACACAAAGGTGCAGGAAACAGGAAAGCATAGGGAACCTTCTGCCCCACAGCTGCCAGGCTAGGAAAATTCCCAAAGGAACATGCTGAGATCCTCTGGCTTTTTCCACAAGCCAAGGCAGAGAGTGCTTCAGATTTATCAGACTCAACAAGAATGACAAATGAAAGCTTCAGCACTGCACAGGGCCAGCAGTCTGTAATTTACTGTAGTTATGGAAAATTTGATGGTGTATGGAAAAGGCTTTGACTTTTTATTTGGGACCCTGCTGTAAAGAAACAGATTATCAGTATGTGTTTAAAATTGCTTGATAAATATTTTTAAATCATAAAGAAATTAACACATAGAGACAAAATCTGGTCTAAACATTTTATCTCCAATCCAAAGTTCACATTCTAAAGCACCCCTACTGCTTTGTGCTACACCACTGCCATCCCAATAGACCTAAAGGAGGGGCACCTATTCAAATTAGTTCTGCTATCACTTCCTCTCTAAATGAACTTACCCACAAACACCTTGTTCTATAGAACTCTTTAGGTTGGAAAAGACCTCTAAGATCATCAAGTACAACTGTTAACCCAGTGTTCACTTCTAAACCCTGTCCCTAAGTGCCACGTCCACGTGTTGTTTAAATACTTCCAGGGATGTTGATTTTTCCCACTTCTCTGGGCAACCTGTCACAATGTGTGACCACCACTCCCATGAGGAAATTTTTCCTAATATCTAGTCTAAACCCCCACTGGTGGAACCAGCCTCCAAAATTTAGGAAAAAAAGTCTGTCAGATAAATAAATTTCAGCATGGAGCAAGAATAACCAACTGCAATGCAGACCAGAAATATAATCACAGAGTGTAACAGTAAGAAGTAAGTTTGAAGCTGTTCATTCTATCAAAATAAATAAAATATTGCAAGTATTTTGTACCACATTATTCAGTACTACCACTGGCATGGTAATGAATGAATAAAACCAGAAGAGATTATCCCATGTATAATCCAATATTCATCAATAATAGTAGAAATAAGTTGTCATGTAGAACATCTATGTGAGAGGGCCACACCACTTGTCCAGGCAGGAGCTAATATTGATGTAGATTTAGGGTAGCCACCTGCCAGGCAAGCCATTGTAACTCAAGTGAGTTGAATTCATGACTAAGAGAAATAAGTTAAGACTACTGCATCAAGGGAAAATCTGCCATTTTGTTAAGACCCTTTGTATACTTTGCAACTCCAACAGACACCTTCTTCTACAGATTTGGTCTGCACCAAATAGGGAAGGTGTGATAATATTTTGAATCCAGCAATTTGTATGCAACCAACAAACAATTAAACCGAGCAGTAAAAAGCAGGTGATTGGAAAACATGGAACCAAGGCTTACAGTGTATCAAGAAATGTCCTTACACTTAAAAAATTATAATGCACTCCAAAATCCATTTGTTCAGGCAATCCATGTACAACAGAAGGCACTGTTATCCATATGAATCTATCAATTCTGCACAGCAAAAACCTGAGAAGTGCAACTCAATTAGATGCAGCCTGGCCCCTCCCGGTCATTCAGGTTCCTTGAGGACAAACATCTCCTTTCAGTCCATCAAATTATAAAAACACCACAAGAATTTGTACATTACAGTAGCTGGTTAGAAAGAACATTCTGGTGGGGGAAGCACACTGCTATTTTCCAGAAAACCTTCAGCAGCATTAAATTACCCTCCCCTATCACTCAGAAGTCACGATGATTTCAAGAAAATGTAATGATGAGACCCTTCCCATTGACCTTTGTAGCCAATCCTTCAGTTGCCACCGGGAGTACTTCCAGCAAAGTTAAATGCTGTGATCAGTCCTTTGTTGTCAAATGTGTAGCCACTTTGTTGTTCTACTGTCTTAGTCTCTAGAATTCAAAGAAAAAGGATATGAAAAATAGCCTCTAGCGAACACCTTTGTCAGAGACAATACAGCTCAGCTAAGAATGCAAAGTTATGGAAAAAACCCCCACCTGAGTCAAAATTTCATTCCCTAAATGCAATGATAGGAATAAATTACAATCAGATTTTCTCTAAAGGCATAAGTGTGCACACTTCTGCAACAGAGTTGAAAAACTGATCCTTTACAGAATCAGTATATGCTACACTGTTCTGCATTCTTTTTGACTAAATCTGAATTTTTTTTCCATGATGCAAGTTTTCTATACACCTAAAATCTCACACTGGCTGCAAAGGCAATGTGAGTGGTTAAAAAGTTACAAAGCTGTTAAACACATAATAATTGATAGTAATCCTCATCAAATACCTAGCTGACAGGTAGATATTGCCTTAATTTGTTCTTCATTTCAGACGTCAGATTGTGTAAAACTAGTTCATACCCTGTTCTAACAGCAGCACAAGTCAATGAGAAGGCAATTAATTAGAAACAACAGTAAACTTACTCTGAATAACACACACTTCCAGGCAAGGAATAATGTAATCATGATATCCTGCTCACGCTTCCTAGAAAACGTCAATTAGCACAGAGGTGGTTGTTACAGATTAGAAGCATTTCCAACATCTCTGCAACAGCTGGAACGGGCCCAGGGAAGTGACTCACCTGCAGCAGTTCTCCGGTGCTCTGCTAATGTGTAAATCTCCTGCAGCTGCTTCTTCTGATCCTCACTCAACGGCGCGGTCAGGGAATGGTACCAGGCTGCGTCCCGGCTCTGCACCGCTGTCAGAGCGGCAGTGGAGGAAAAGTGATCATCAGTTTACACGCAAGTTCATTTCAGAGTAACAAAATGAAACATATGAATATTCTGGTTGGTTTTTTAAAACAGAATCTGCACTGCAAAACATGATCAGTATTCCTGTCGGTTTTCATCACACAGAATTCCCACTCTGTTAACAGAGGCAATCCATTTTCAGGAACTTAACTGCATCCTCTGCTTTCTGAAACAGAAAGTGAACTGTGTGGCCACTATTCATGGACAATGTGAATTGAATCTTCTCGTTTAAAACTCATATGAAAACTAAAAGCAACAGGATTAGTCAAACAGGAAAGGGAGAAAATAATTTCTGCATTAACATCTAGAAGGTGACAAATATTTCTCTATATAGGAGTCCCTCTAGTGACCAAGCCCCACTTATTTAGGCTGTGATTGAAAAATTCTGAGGGAGAACGTGAAGAGAATTAATCTCTGGCTGTATTTGCTACCAATTTGTTTTTTGCAGCACTTGTAAGCCAAAAAATCTTAGGACTAACATTAGAAAGCAAGATCACATTTACCAGTTTCAGTAATCTAAACTATTACTTGTAACAAAGAAAAGGGTTTTTCCCAGTGATGACCATAAACATCTCCAATTTCACTACGTTATATCATTCCGCCAACCAGCAAACACATACTTAGAAGTGCTTGTGTAAAAAACTGGTATTCATCAACACCATTTTCAAGGTCAAGAGGTGTGCTGAACCCTTCAAGAGCAGTCTCTTCCAATGCATCTTCATCCCAGTCATCATCATCATCATCCTCCTCTTCCTCTCCACCTCCAGCACTGCCACCTCCTCCTCCTCCACCGTGGTTCTCTTGCATTGCCTGGCTCACTTCATTTGTCTCATCCTCATCGCTTGGTATCTCTTCTGCAAAAGCATTGATATGTTTTGCAAAACAAAGTTTAAAAACTGTAAGAAAACAATGACTTATGAATTAAAAACAATTAGTAAATTTAGGATTTGGCTGGAAAAGGGACACGCTTTCCCCAAAATCTTTGAAGCCTTGGAAAAATGAAGCTTTTAAAACATTTCCTACATTCAAGATCAGTTAAACTTTTGTTTCTACGCAGACCTGAGGAATGTGAAACTGCCATCTTTTCCTTCTTTCATTTATGCAGTCATTGTGCAATTATAGGGTCCAAAAATTTTAAGGAAATGTCTTCCATGAAGTGGAAGAGCACTCTGCTTTTTAAATTACAAACAGAGACTTGCGTGGAATTCACAAATGTACATAAAACCATGAGAAATCCATCTGTACACCAACTGTCTGCCTTCTACTCTTCAGTGTTCCCTTATTTGAACAACTTAAACCAACACATTAAGTTGGCGTTACCTTCCATTCTGCTTATGAAACTATGACTCCCTGAATTAAATGCAACTACAATGTGCAATTCTAAATACTGCTCTTTCTTACTTAAGTATTTCTGAATTATAATCAAGATTAAAAAAACCCCCTTCAGTTCCAAACCTGCAGCTCTTCCTGTGTTAACAGTTTAGAAAGAATAAAGATGACTATAGATGCAGCAAGCAGGGACTGAATCACACGACAGAGATTTGAAAATTTGTGCTGTTTCCATACTGTATTCCTATGTATTGAGAAGAATTCTGTAATTCCATTGTGTGAAATTCAAGTGGACTACATAATCTGCTTACATCCAATTAATTTTCACACCTCTAAACATCTATCTCCAACTCCTTGTCAAACAGATTTGCCTGCAATGCTGTGCATAATTCCCTCCCCATGATTCCCTCTGTAAGGCATTCTTTGATGCTTTTTCTCTTCTGGCAGACACAGAGGTTAGAGGCCTGTGTGCTCAAGGAACCTCAGCTGTCTCAAACCCCACTTTGCAAACAACATTCCATTTGGACAAAGACCTGTCAGGATCTCCTTCAAAAATTCAATGAAAAAGATCTTTCAAACAGTTGGGTAGTAGGAACAGCTTCTTTCTAGGAAGTAAGAATATACCTAGTGGAGTCCTGGCAAATTCCTGCTGCCGATGTGAGAAGAATATTTACAACGCAGAAGAGTGGACCTGCAAGTTACTCTTAAACCAACAGACCCTTTCACAAAATGTTAGCTGTTACACCTTGAAACATTTTGATTACGCTTTGGGAGGAAAAATCAACTCAATACCAAAGATGGTATTTCAAGCACCCAGTAAGCCGAGTTATTTCAGCAGACTAATGAGTCTTAAAAATGAACTGCAATTTCTTACCCCCTTTAAATTAATTCCAGACAAAATCCACAATGTGAAAAGGGGAGATTTTACCATTATCTTCTGCAAAGTGTTTTTCATCTTTAGCATGATCCTCATGTTCTGTGAGCTCTCGTGAGGCGCAAACTTGTTTTAAGCCCAAGAAGAGGAGGAGGATTGAAGGAACAATCTGTGCAGCCACAGCATCCACTGCAGGTGGTCGGTTCTGCAATTCCATTAGGATGCTCAGTCCTATTATACACATCTTTCTGTCATGGAGTCTGAAACAAGACACAATTGTTAGACAAAAACCAGATTTTCACTGCAAGGATGTATAGAGAACACTAACGTCCTGGTGCTTGACATGGCAGAAGACAATGTCTCAGATGCTATGTTCAAAGTCTATGTTCAAAGATCCTACACAAACTATTTTCTTCTGAATGGAAGTTCCCACTGGAAAGTTCTCATCCCATAACAATTAAACATCTTCCAAGCACTGGTCAAATTCCTGAAGCAACTTTTTCTGATTACCAAACGCAAAATTTGTAATGCTAAATAAATACTGTTTAATAATTATGTAGAATATCTTGTCTTTAATAAATCATTTGACATACATTATCATTATTAAATAGGATGGAAAATTAATTTGCCTTGGCTTTGATAGCAGTACTGTTTCAGGGATGAAAATTGGCAAAAACTATTAGTGAAGAGCAATGATAAGCAGGAACGCATTGAATCGCAGGGTGTATTTATGGAATGCCCCAGGGATAGCTGAAATTAAATTACTAGAAGTCCATCAGAATGGCTGTCTTATACATATTTCAATATACAATTTCTAATGTTAACTTGAGACACATTGCTAACTCCAGAGAAAGCAGGGAAATAGTTCCACCTTATCAAGAATAACTGGCAGTATACTCAAAGTGGGAACTTGCAAATGAGTAGACCTCCAGTAAAACAAACTACAGATAATTGAAGGGAAAGAAATTCATTAAATTAGTAGCAGAAAGATTTTTATGTGACCATAGTCAGGAAACTGGGAAAGAATCTATGCTCTTAAACTCAAGAATTGATTTTCACTTCCAGAAAGAGAAGTTTCTGCAAACAAGACGGAAAAAGTCTCTAACTGCCTCTGCAGATACTCTTTTGGTTCTCCTTTACTGGAAACATCAGAAGTATTCAACCTGGGGCTAACAATACAGTATTCTGCCATTATGGGCTGGAGAGGAGCTTTTTTTGTTTGAACTACTCCATTTTTATGCTGACGGCTCCTGTGCAAGCCTTCTGCAGGACAAGTAGTGCCAGCAAGACCTAGAGAAACCAAGCAAACCTCCAGAGCTGGCGGAAAGTGGCCATCCTCCAAACTCTTGGTATACTTCCATTAGTGAATCAGTTTTACTTTGGAATGAAGAGAATACAAGTTGAGAGAGATTAAATAAGATGGGCACCACAGACTGCAATAAAACTAACAGGGGGACAATCAGCTCAATCCACCATTTCAAAAACCGCTACAGAAATATAATTTTGAAGGGCTTAGCATTTCATAACCAAAGTTCCTATATAACATGCTACTGAACTATTATATCCTTTAAGTAACACAAGTGATTCTGTATTGCAGCTTTCTAAACTTTACTTGTGTTTAAACAAGGTTAGAGATCTAGAGGGATTTTATGACACCTCCCACATTGTTAGTCCTGTGAGGATTTACTGAAGTGATTCATTCTCAAAGAGTAGTTGACAACAAAAATAAATTATATATGACTACGCAGAACATTATGATCACAGCAGACCTTCCAAGAAAAACAAAGTCAAGCAGCATATCAAATGACACACTGTCACACTGGGTTTGGCTGCTTCATTACATGTGTTGAAAAACGCACCAAAGTGCAATCAGGTGAAGAGTGTCCTGTAACCATAATCCTTTCTTTACCTGTGGAATGGGAGACAGAAGAGGGCACACAAACCAGCCAGGGAGACTGAGATAGAGGAACAGAGTCTGCTTTCATAAAAAAACCCCCAACATAAATCCCTTACTTCTCTTAGCTGAAATGACTTAACTCCTGCATGTTGAAAACAAACCATTTGCTCTCATGCTGACACTTTGCAGACTAAAAGCCAAGCTAAAGATACTGCTACCTATAAATGAAGCATAGCTGTTATTTGGAGAGTTGTCCTTAGTGCAAGAGCAAAAGGAAAAATCTCTACTTCCTCTTTTTGCCAGCACTGTCATCCAAGTGCGACCAAAGCTCTGTAATCTATGCACAAGACTTCAATCCTGCATCTTGACACTGGGAAGCCATGAAATTTCTTCAAGACCCAAATGTACAAAGAAGCAATTTCAGCCACCTGCACAGAGTAGCTAACAACTCTTTGCACTATTTTTTATCATACATTTGAAAAAGCTGCCATTGTACAATGCCAATTGCAAAATGCAACAGTAAAAGGTAAAAAAATCTTAGTAATTAATGGCTTAGCTTCATATTAAATTATCTTTTTGGGACAGCAAATCAAAGTACAAGAATGAAGCCCTGCTGTTTGAAAGGGAGTCAACATTGGGAAGCAGCCCAAATGACCAAAACCCGCAGCATATTTGTCATGCTCCACTTTAAAGCTGCTAAACAGAGAAGTTGCAAGAATGAACACGTCTTCAGAATATGCATGTTATTAGAAGGCCCTGCAGGACAGCAGAAATTGAGGCATTGAGCCATCTTTAGTGAACCTGAGCCAGAAGGAGCCTTTTCTTTCACCTGCCAGCAGAGACAAACAGCAGGAAAAGCATCTGCCCTACCTGAAGTTCAGTATTCTACTATGCCCCGGTTGTATTAAGGACCCACAGGACTGAACAAGCCAAATAGAGTTTTATATATTTTCACAATAGCAAAGAATGGCTTCAGGACCATTCCATTGCTATCAAAAGGCTCATTATTTCAGCATCCTTCCATCTGCTCAAGGGAGCCTGGATATGATTCTCCTCAGTAATTTGTGCTTTGAGATCTGTACTTATTTGCTCAGAAGCACACAATAGCCCTCCCTAACAATCAGGGACTCTGCTTATTCCTCAATGGTTTATCAAGCCTGGAGTGTTAAACACACAACACACAGCACTGCAACGCACAACTCCAAGCCAAGTCTATTTTTAACAAGCTGTGTGTGGTCTTCAGAACCTGCAGGACCTCTTCTTGCTAAGCCACTTTCTTCTAATACAGCACAAAGGATTTTAAAATCTTTGGATTTTAAACCAAGCTGAAAGTGTTTCAGAGAAAAATTGCTAAGCTGCTCTTTTTACTGGTTTGCTGTGCTCCTTTATGCGAGAATCAAGTTTCTTTCTATTACATCAATCTAGTTCCTGGACAAACTGCAAATAATTAGCCATTTCCTTCTAGCTGCAAAGTTGGAACCAACATAAGACTGGGATTTTTATATAGAACTCTGAGAAATCTAGGATTTTTAACTATTTAAACTGCTATCAAATATATAACCCTATGCAGCTTCAAAAAACCCAAAATCACTTACTGAGGGGTTTTTTGAAGCAAGTTAGATTTTCCTTTCACCCTAGTTACCACAGAAGAATTTTTAGTATGAGAATAAGCGTAAGTCATGCAGAAGCTTCACCCAAACCTCAGCTGTTAGGAAAAAGGTAGAAAGAGGTAAGGAACAAATGTTTCTGCAAAAGGCTTTCGAGTGTGAAGTTATTGTAGAAAACATTTAGAAATAAATACAATATCCTGTAGCATATGGGCACTATGAGCACAAAACCACAGACGTGATATCCACCATGACATACTGAATTTATGCACAGTCTTACAAGGAGTTCTGAGTTCTCCTTGCCTGGATAATTTTTAATATACCAACTTTGTAACACTTTTTCAATAGTTTCCATGGTTTTAATAACATGGAAGAACAGCTACTGATCTTACCATAACTGCTTTTCCCATCCGTTTTTTCCCATGGATTCCATCTCATGTGCTGCTCCAGAAATACTGCACTCTGCTGGCAAACACCATTGGCTCCAGCCTGAGCATGCGCAGCCATGCATAACCCTACAGCTGGCAGAGCAGGATCTATGGGGACTAAGACTTCACAGGAACAGAAGAAAGAAATAGAATAATAGAATGGTTTGGGTTGGAAGGGACCCTAAACTAAAGGTCATCTAGTTCCAACCAGTCTGCCATGGGCAGGGACACCTTCCACTAGACCAGGTTGCTCAAAACCCCACCCAGACTGGCCTTGAACACTTCCAGGGATGGGGTGTTCACACATAAGAGTGTAAGATTTATGTGGACAAAGCATCTTGAACAGCCACTGTTACTACCAAGTCCCAGATTTCCTGCATGGCTGACCAAGAAATGACAGCAAGATTCACCTGGTCCTTCACATCTGGAGGTGGATCTACTTTGATCTTGTCCAATTTCTCCAGGATCTGTGAGTTAACCAAATGATTTGAATTTGGGCCTAAAACTGCCTCTTAATGGAAATTAATCTAAATGTAAACCAAAGCAGCAAATGGCAGCTGATGAGAAAAAGGACTGTACAAATAAGGGTGCCCACCGCTCTCTGATGAAGACATGAACTCGGCAGGCGTGGACCCAAGAAAGGGTTTCAAGAACGCCAGATTTTTTTTGCATTTCTGTCTTTTCCTGTTCAGTTAGGCCTCTGAATATGGGGCTCCTTTAATACTCTTAAGAAAACAAATGGTCTTCTAGAAGCAGTGCTCTCCTGAAGGAAAAGGAGGAAGTCCCTTGCAGCATATCACAGCGCCTCACCAGCAGTACTACAGCAAAAGCCCTACCCTACACCTGCAAGCCACGAAGTGAGGAGACAGCACAGAAGGAAGAGTGACTTTTAGATTTAAGCAATATTACAGATAATTATTTCACTGCTGGCAGCAGCAGATCAAAGAGAGATTTTTGATCCTCCTCTGCCATTCAAGTGCAGTCTGGGCAGAATGACGGGCATGACAATCACGTGTTTAATTTTCATTTTCACAACCTTTGTCAGCCTTTGTCTCAGATCTAAATACGAGTTTATTTGAGCAGTAGTTTCTTTAGCTGATGCTTTCTGAAAAGCAACACAGAAGAACTGAAAATTAAGCTGTAGCTCACAGTCTATTTGAGATTGGGGCCTAGTCAGACCCTCAACATTTTTCCTCTCTGAATCTGACTAGTTTCTCACTGAATGCTCCAGGATAAACTGTTTTAGGCTATAAATCTCTTTCAGTTTACCACCTGTAGGGAATATCTTCTTTCCTACCATCTCTGTATGCATTCAGCATGTGATATGTAGTAGAAAAAAATGAAAGCACAAAGAGATGAAGCTCAAGAACTTTGCTTCAGCCATAAAAGAAAATTGGTATGTGTAAATCCTAAAATGTCTTGCTCTTTCCTAAAGCTGATAGATATACAAATAATTTAGTAATTAACAATAATATAACCACAAGGTGTGGAAGAAGCAACTTCAGGAAGACACGGTCTAAGCCTGTCCGTACACCTGCAGGCACATGTCAGCCTTCAGTAACAAAACAAAATTCAAGCAGGAAGGTGAGAGGTAGCTGTTAACTACATCTGACTGTCTGCTTTGCCTTTAAGTGGATTTGAATCTCACAGTTAGACACCACATCTCAGCTGAGAGGCAAGCACTGGCCTTCACCTCTGCTCAGCATCAAGTGCATGCTTTGCTAGGTGATGACAGGCTTTGTTCCCCTTCATTAACTTTACAAATATTCAGCTCCTGCCTGAGTGCACACCAGTGCAGCACACACACATTCAAGGGAGGTCACAGTGACGTTTAAGTTCAGCAGTATGCTAAGCAGTCAATGGCACAATGATAAATATGCAAGTTGATTGTGAAGAGCCATTTAAAATCAGAGTGTGGGATTCACTGGAAAGAGTAATGCCTTTTTAAATTAAATACAGCAGTTAAAAGTAACTTACAAAATACAGAACAGAAAGTACAGTATACAGTATCTCAGATAAAAAGTTAACATGCTGTTGAAAACTTGCTGATCAATTCCTAATATTGTAAAAAAAAAAAAAAAAAACCTTCAATACTTGCCCAAAAAAACAATCTGTGTCATTCATCCACTGGTTTATGAACTGTGCAGTGATGGGCTCAGGATTGTGTGGAAATCTGATGTTCTCCAAGGTGTGCAAAAGTAGGTCAGGATTGTAGTAGAGTGCAGCTATGGCAACTTGAAGACACATGGTACGAAGCTCACTTGTTTTAACTCCTCGAGTCAAGCGCTCCAGAACAGCCTCCACAAAGAGGGGAATACACTGGGCATAAGAGAAATGAGAAAAAAAGAAAAGGGAAGGAAAAAAAAAAAAAAAAAGAAAATAATCATTAGACATGTTGCTAGATCACACAAAATTTTATACTACTTTTATCAGAATTATGTCCTGAGTTATCTGGAGTTCAGCTATAGAACCTAGGAACACATTCTATTCCCTTTCTAGCCTCCAATCACACATTTATAAATGTTCCCCAAAACAGCTCTTCTCTGAGCTAAAAATTGCGATGTTATTCTGAGCACAGAATATTTGGGGCCACTTGGTGAAACTTGTTCTAGCATGCATACAAGCTTCAGAAAGAAACTCAGACATTTTCATCTTTAAAGAAAGATACCAAACAATTTCAAAACTAACAGGCATTAGAAATTGAATTATCTAAATCCGTAACATAAGAAGTTTTTCCTAATATATGTAAAGTGATGTTAAATTTCTTAAAAAAGTTTAAAATGAGTTTGTTCTGATAAAAGCAAGTATGCACAAATTTCTAAACAATGATATGAACATCTTCTAAACATGTATACATTTCAATGTGCAGATTTATACTTTACAAAAATTTGGGAAGCACTAGGAAAGTTTTGGTTTATGAGTTTCAGTTCAGTGTGCAACCATTTTAATTCACAGAGTTGTACGGCTCAATTAAGCCTTCCACCACACGCTTATTTTCAATGCAAATGCATTGAATTCACTTTAAACTCTTCCAGATTTCCATTAAAAATAACATCTTTCAGGGAGCATTTTTATCTTCAATTACTTCAGATTTACACTAGTAAAGTTGTATCGGTTTCAGTGAAAATTACCTGAAAATTTATCACTGATATCCATGGACTGCACTGTGGCAACATCAAACATGATATGTCAAGGTAATTCAGGCTCATTACCCAGAACTTGGCCCTTTATAGGAAAAAGACTACTTTCTAAAAAGGTGTTCTAAGAAACTCTGGAAAATTGTGATTATGTTTCTCCCTGCAATCACAATCCAGTCATGCTAAAAAATCTGCATTTCCAAATGCACTAAGTACTTAAACCATTCCAAGTTCCTGTAGCTTGGAGAAACAACAGTAGTTGGATATGTACAGTTAACCTCTCAGCCACAATAGTTTTAACTCTGTGCTTTGCATCAAAAGGCAAATTCTGTTAAGAGAAAGCAAAAAAGGACAATCTTGCACAACATACTATATCCTTATAATTCAGTCTATATCCATTTTGTAGTCATGCCCATTAATATCTTGTCTCAAAACCAAAAAACTCCAACCTTACAAACTCTCCTGAGCTCATTTACTTCTTTCTGTCTTTCTCCCCACTTTATATTTCTCTCAAATTCTCTAATTCCAGCTGTTTCTCTCAGGAATCATGGATCATTAGAAAGCAATGAAAGAGAAAACCTGTTCAATTTGTATCACCTGGTCAATACCCCGTCCTTTGCACTGAAGAACAATCACTTCTAGGAGTTTGGCTGCATGGCACTCTGCATCTTCTCCTGCATCTCCTGTCAGTACCTAACAACCAGAATGACAATTTAATTTATCAGTAGCCACCGACAACACTGAAAGCAAATGCTCCTGTACCTGCATACATCCAAAAATTTCTACACGGCATATACATACGTATTCATGCTAAATTTTCTGGGACACATAATTCACCTCTACGGGACATAAACAAGTGGCTAACAGTGAATTTTAAGAAATAGAAGAAACTGCTGTAGTTCTTAAAGTATGTTATATTCTTTGTATGCCCTCACTTTCCCTTTTTTAGAAAGAAATGTCACTTGTAAGAATTACCGATGTTTTCCACATTGTGTTTCCATTTTTTCACTTCAATTCTAATAGGCACTGGCAGATTAACAGCCTGGTGAAGTGAATGCTATGTCTAGGCTAGTTTCTGATTAAGAACAAGATGTATGCAATTATTCTGTGTGTAGGCACATACATATGAAACTGAGTGCTTCATCTCAGTACATTTCAACCCTGTGGCCACTGTCAATCAAACCTCACAAAGAAGCAAAATTTTCACATTCAAATACTCTAAGTTTCTTAAAAATAAGCAGGTAGCTAGATGCCTAGCACTCTCTAATGCCCCAAATCAGAGGAGGACTACAGAATGATCTCATACTTTATTATACATGAGAGACTCAGCAAAAAAGAGAAACAAGATAAATGTAGGAAGAACTTCAAATGAGTTTGCACCTTAGCTGACGACCAGAGAGTCCAACTGCAAGATACATAACCCAAGGAAATCAGGCTTCATTAATTCCCTACCTACCAAAATAGCTCTCCATAGAAGAGAGTCAAGATGAACAGCAACTTTCTCCCACACAGATTTTTGCATGTATTTTTTTTAAAGCATGTCGCTTAAAAAGTGTGAAGGTGCTGTGTGTGCTCAGAACTGAGTCAAGACCAAAATTCACTTAGTTCTGAAATGCCTGGCCACCACCTGGCATGTTCAGGTCACTCAGCAACTCTAATTGTTATGTACAAGTGATAAGCACAACAGTAAGAATCAGAAGGCTTACCTTTTTACACATAGAGTAAATGATTTCTAAATGCTTTGGGTTAGACAGTAAAGTATCAGTGTCAATGGTCACATAATTATGCAAGAGAGGCATCATATCTGCAGAACAGGGAGAGCAAAAGAGAAAACAGTTACAAAAAGTGCTAAGCAGAGAGGATGTAGTCCTAAAGGAGAATTCATTAGTTTAGATTCCTGAATATGGCTGGAAATTCAAGCTCTGCAAAAGTCTTTTCTGGGAGAATTGTTCATAAAATGCACTATGCAGGGTGCATTCTAGGAAGAGGAACTAGAGTAAGAGTATATTTTAATTAATCAATTTTTAGTTTCATATTAATTTTGAATATTCAGCTTTCTTTGAGTTCAGGACCCCTACTCACACTGACAGATTTGAACATGCTTCTCCTACTTAAATATCTCCTGTTACACTCCCACACTAAACAGACGTTCAGGGCATGACTCAAATACATGATCATTTGAAACCAAGACATTAAATGGAAGTGACCCTTGTTAGGATGGGTTTTAGAGATGAATTCTCAAAGAGTGAAAACATCAATAGAACAGAAGCAATCGTACCTGCAAAGTATTCAAAGCAATCCTGCTGGAAAACCTCGTACAGAACACCTAAAAGCTGCCACATCTGGGGTGAAATCATCTGGCATGTTAAGCTGAAGGCCAAGGACAGAATTTCTTCATAAAACTCTGCAAAAGACAAACAATTTGAAGCAGGGTGCTTCACAAAGTAAATTTAACTTGCAAATACCTTGAAATCTGAAACCGAGTCCTGAGTCATAGAACAACTAGAAGACAACAATTAGAAACTAAATCATATATAGAAAAATAAAACAAATGGTAAAAGACTCTTTCAGACAGGCCTTATGTTGGCTATAGTTACAATGATATGCATAGTTTTCCACTATAAATACACACCAAAAAGATACATCAGCAGCACATTAAAGACGATGCTTCTAATCGATTTACTGAAAAATATATTATTTTCTCAGCCATTGTTTTTTCTGAAAGGCCTTATCACAAAACTGTAACTTTTAGTGCAGCATACTGACAAAGCAGTAATGTAATTGCAGACCATGTCCATAAGAGACTAATGTAATTGTAGACATTGTCCTTTAACACAATTAGCTAGAATTATAATCAGAACACCATCTTCTGCTTTTGACCTCCAAAACACAATAGCCAATCTGACTAATGTACAAGAGTAGATCAGGAGAAACAAATTACAATGGTAAAGCAGGAACTTTCTTTCTTTAAAGAAACACACAAAAAGATAAAATTCTGTTCTGGAAGATAGTAATAATTTATTTACACAAAAAATTATTCTTTTTTCTTTTCTAAAAATTATCTCTAAAACATACCGATAACGTGTTTCTGTAAAACAAGGCCAATGATCTGTAAACAAATGCTCTCAAGCTGTTGAGTGATCTGAAAAAAAAACATAAAGCACCTTATTAAAAAAATTAGAACTACAGCAATCAAATAAATGTATTTGACTAATTCAGTCTGAGAAGTTCTCCAAATGAAAAAGGCTTTTATCATTTTTAAATGCTGCATTAACAATCGCAAAATTATGAAATAAGGTCTCCCTGATGCCGAAAGAACCTCTTTACCCTGAATATGTGATATGTAGACATACATTGCACCACAACTGGGAGACCAATTCCTAGGCATTCTATCCAAGAAATTGCTGGGTAAACTATAGATATGGGTCACCACTGTAAAAAAACTAGCCTTATGCAAAATATTTCTTATTAAATTATACTTTAACATGCTGTAATACAACTAGCCACTGTGAGGAAAATTAACGCTACCCCAGCCAAAACCAGCACATTCCAATGAAGCATTTATCAAGTAAGAGCTAAGAATTTTACCCTTGGGACATAAGTTCCCTTGAAGTTGAGAAAGCTCAATGATTAATAAATTCTAAAAGTAAACTTTTGGGCTTTAGATTCAGATCTGTCAGAGATGGCTTGCTACCATCCTGCCAGAGTAAATGCACATTCATGCCAAGTGATGCAACATACACAGAAGTGCTTGTTGTCATGAATGAAAAGAGAAAAGCATGAAGGGAAATCTCACCTCCTTGTGATCTTCCACAACTGTCAGGATTGTGTCAATTGTGTGCAAGATGCCCATGGCCATAACGGTTTTGTCCTCTACTTCCTCATATTCCTCACTCTGAAGTACTTTACCAAATATTTCGGCCTGTGAACAAAACCAAGCAACTTGACATTCAAGAACGAACCCGTGTTTCTAATTTGTCATTCAAAACCAAGGCAGTTAATGCAGCAGCAGCAATGCTTTATCTGTAAGAGCTGTCAGCACTGAAAAATATGCTTGCTACTTTTGAAAGGGGAACATAGCAAATTAAAATCTCCTTTTTTTTTAGAAGTCTGACTATGTTAAGTTATTTGAAATGCTAAATAGTCAGAGCTTGGCTCATTAAAACCAGTGACACAAATCAGTATCTTTGAAAAATCAACAGGTTTTAAAGATGCTTCATAGAGAAAAAAAGCCATAAATACTGTAAATACTACAGGTGGGCCCTTATAAAGATTACTTTAAACAGTGCACACTTCAAACAGAGTTCATTTACCAAATTAGGCATGTACTTCTGACTGGACTGTTATTTCCCTATTGCTCTTACCAGGTGCTGAGTCATGTCCACGGCGATAGTAGCCACTTCCTGGCTGTACTCATAGATCATCTTCTGGATTACATTCGTAAGATCGTCGTTTTCTGTCTCTCTGATGATGTGCAGGAGCTCCTGCATCACTGGCCTTACATAAGGCTTCACATATTCCTTGGCTAAAAAACCAATAGGAACTAGGTGAAATCAACTATCTATAAACACAAATATACATACAGCATCGCCAAACTTCCAGGTAGCTGACTACTCTTGAACAAAGTAAGTTTTTTTAATGTGAATTCACTAGAGAAATAAAAAAGCCAAAAAACATACCCAAGGCAATTTACAGTCCATAGCTAGTAGGCAAAGTAAATCGCGTAATATTGCAATGCCATCTACAGCTAAAATCCAGTTTTGAGGAAATATTTGCTCTCATATATAAGCAGTATTCATTCTTAAACATAAACACTACTTAACTTCACTAAAAAAAACCAAAGACAGGTGATATTTACTTTATTAAAACAAACATGCTGATTCTAATTTCTTTTGTGCCAAAAAAACTTGAAGTCAGAATTCTGGGATGTATACAGTAACTAATGAGCAAGTGAAGCTGTCTAAACATGATGAAATATTCTGAAATCTGTCTTTAAACAGCAGAAATGTTTAACAGATAAATCTGCACCAACCTTCTCGTCTCTACAAAAAAATCAATAGATCAGTGTATACAGCTGATGAATCACTGCCACATACCTTGCTCTTGGTTGCTTATTAAGGTCTGAAGAGCTATGGCTGCTTCTACTTTGACAGGCATTTCCTTATCATCAATCAGGCTCTTCTTTGCCAGCTCTACTGCATTCCTCAAGTTTAGCTCATTGTGAAATTTCAGAGCACTGAATGAATGAAGTACCCAACAGGACTGCAAGGCAAAAAGAGAAGCAAGTTAGGGACTATGGTAATTTTAAGCATTTTTAATTGATTCAAAACCAATATTAACTATCTCCCTGTTTGAATGCACTGCTTTTTGTTTCCCCCACTTAATTATGGTGTATTCATACATTAAATGTAACACAAGTTTTGCACTCAAGCAGTTCTTTATTCTCCTTTCCCAAATTCCAATAAACTCAGTATGCACATAACTGGCATTCATAGCTTTGGTACTTCTGGGGGAAATAAAATCAGAAAAAAAATAACGAAAACTGTTTGTCTATGACTGATATTGGCACTTGGGGATTCTCTTCAAGCAACACTCAAACTGACATTACCTACTTGCAGAAATCCTGCCTATTCTTCACAGCCATCCAAGTACTCTAGTTATTGAGCTCTGCTATGAAAAATGGCCACAATCACTGCTCAAATTCTCAAGTTTGATTGAAGAGGTGAACATTAATACAACACAGAGCCTTCATCAATTCATTTAACTGAAAAACCATTTTTAAATCAAAATAATGAAAAAATACTGCACAAGAGTGTTATTTTAAATTTTACTATGTATTTACTTAATTTCTTTCTTCAACATTCAGAATGAAATCAAACTCCAAAGGAAGGAACCATGGCAAATACTGGAATTGATGTAACAAGTGAACTTACTCGAGCTCTAAGATACCCCAGGTTAGACATGAACAAGGGAAACACGTGATTCTGTAACATCAGTTCCATTTGATCCTTGAAGACACTCTTCTGTTGGAGTAAGGAAAAATTAATTTTGGAGACCATTCATTTTACATACTTCTGTCTAGCCCATAATGCATTTCAAATATCAACCATGGGAAATACAATTATTTGTCTATATAATAAAGCCATTGTCCCACAAAGAGAACTGAATCCCTTACCTTGAATAGAACAAACTCAAAAGCATAGCAAGTTCAAAACCAGGTAAGTGAAGGAACTGTACATACAATACTCAACTTGGCATTATTCATTACAACCTGTAAACTGGAATTTCCATGTTATTTAAGGCAATTAATTCCAGCTGATTTTTCTTAAAAACTAACTAGGATCAATAACCTAGTACTTCCATTCTTCCTAGAAAGGAGTACATACATACCTGAAGTTAAATATGAGCCTACTATGGAATAGATCTGAGTTTCAAATGACCTACTGTTACTCTAAGTATCAAAATGTATTATTTTGGACACTACAGCAACAAATCACATCTTTTTTCATGTTTATTAATGGCTGAAGATAATTCCTTTGTGACAGAAATCTCCTTAGCTGCAGAAGGATACTGGATGAGAGTTTTTCTTCATTATTCCAACCTTAGCAAAACCCAAGATACTCACAGGAAGCTAGAACCAGCACGGAGATTTGAGACTTTCCTTATAGTCTCAGAACAATAGAAAAGATACATGCTAGGGATGCTGTTACCATCCAAAGGAACGATTCAGTGGCTAAGATAGGAAGAGGGTGAAATGGGACATTCAGTACAACACGTATCTTACATGATCACACTTCATTTCACCAATGCATACAGCATTTTTTCCATGCTGATTCCCCAGAGGCACATGAAGGACTGAGCAGAGAAACAACAGAGAGAAAGGAAAATAATGCTCCTTTGTGCACACAGGCCAGAAGTTTGCAGGCATTGAAATGGAGCTGCTGTGGGGAGCCAGGTGGCTAAGGCAGGGTCATTGTGCCTGTGAGCTCCTTAGAGGCTCTACCTCAGTCAGCTTAAGAGACAGAAAGCACTTACAAATCCAGGATTTTATATGGAAACAGCTGATGGAATGTTGCTATGTATCAAATTCAAAACACGAGAAATTCAGATTTTAAAGGGGTCTGCAGTGTCTGGGGTTATTACTCTTTTATAAAGTAAAATACAACCTCATGTTTCAGGACTGAAAATTTCAAATAGGAGCAGAATATTGGAATAAATCCTCCTTTTTCCCCTCAGGATAGAGATAAATATGTTAATATGCAAGTCTCCTTACAACACAACCAATGTCATCCTCTTTCATTGTTATACTCCAGCATGAGGAAGGGCATTTACAATCCAAAATAATCTACAAAAATTCTGCAAAAGTGACTGATGTTTCAGGATTTAAGATCAGCTAACAGATTGGTACATTGGTGAAAAAGAGATGGTAAATCTTGGTAAGATGTTGCTTGTAATAGGAAGACACATCCTGCACAGAGAGACAATTCAGACAAACTATAATAAATTACTTTTAAAAAGAATCCTCTAGAACAAGGTCATCATTCTCATGCTAAAATGATAATGATTTGGAAATTACTTTTGACATGGAGCAAAGGCATATTTTGGACTCCACCATCTACAAAAGCACCAGGCAAACTGTAATCATTATTAATTAGAGAGCAACAGTGTGGATTAAATTTGTATTCAGATTCCAGAAAAATACTCAAAATTCTGAAGATGCTGTCTATAAAATAATGGAGGAAGGCTCTTTGTTCTTCCTAGCTTTTTTCAAAACTCCGAACTGGCAGAAGATGTAAGACTTAAAGCTACACATTGCAAAGTAAAAAAGTTGGAAAGCTAGACAAAACATTCCTGCAACATGTTAAGTAAACCTTTTCCTGGAACCAGAAGAAGCCCATAACAGTGCAGGCTGTTGGGGAATTTCATAAAGAATCACAGGCAATGTTGCTGATAGAATGCATGTTTGATTTCTTAACTCTTCCATTTAACTAGTAAAGCAGGAGGGGACCAGGGGACTGCTCTCTAACAAACAAACAGAGCTTTGGAAAAGCGTGAGAAGGAAAATCTGTGTATAAAACTGAGATATAAAAACCAGGAAAGAATGTTAATATTTTTAAATAAACAGACTCTCATATTCTGATTGCAATCAGAGCGCAATCTCTCTACAGACTTTATGAATATGGCTAAGGGCTAGCCATACTTTATAAAGCAAGACTATTTTATTTTAAATCACAGTTGATAGCAGGAATTGCAAACCTTTTTCATTTCTTTACCCACTTACCTTCAGTAAAATGTCTGCTAGGGATCCTATAACATGCAAAGCTCCATCTTTTTTCCTCGGATCAATGTTTGGCTCTGTCAGAATCTGGTAGCAATATGCCATCATTTTTGGTAATACCTATGCAGGACAGAAAGCACACAATCCCCTTTTGTCAAGTTATTTCAATAGCATCGTTTAAAAAATTCGCATGACATTTTCAAGAAGAAGTTTTGTTTTGGCCAAAGCAATGTGAGGTACTAAGTGTAGCATCTTTCAATAGTTAAAATGTGGAACTATGGAATTTTCAACTTTTCAGCCAAACTGGTCAAAATTAGGTTAATCTCCTTGAAATTTTGCATTACTAATAGCAAGTAAGGTATTTTTGTTACTGTCTTGAGGCAAATCAAAAAAGGTGATGAAAAGGCACCTCACCCATTTTTTCCCTTAAGTTCTTTTCTGGCTTGTCTCACACATAAATATAAACACATATGCGTGTGTACATATATGTATGAAAATATATATGTGTATTTTCAAGGAGAGCTTGGACTAAAACCTCATAAACTTAATTTGATCTATTGATTTTGGCAGTAGTTTCTAAAGTTGACTAGACTTAGAAAAGTTTCTTAGCAAAACCAGCTGAACGTGATTTCCACACCCATTATGTCCTTTTCCAATTCGCCATTTTGATGGTCTAAATACAAATTATGAAAATGAGAAGGAAGATCAGTGGACAAGAACTGTTTTGACAATAAGGAAGTAGAAAGGTCATATTCCACCTCATGTAAAGACTGTGTTCTCCTCTGAAAATCCACCTGGAAATGGAGGTCCATGATTACTGGACGTTAAAATGGAACCTAGAAAAACATTTGCTGTTTTAGCAAACTGCTTTCCAGGGTTTGCCTGGGTATTTTTGCACAGATCACTGTAAATACAGAAGGATCTACAGAAAAGCTTCATCCTCATTTAAAGAGGAACTGTATGAAATGGGTTTTGTCCTTGCTAATTTCATTGCTGTTAAGATGGATTTTTAAACGGCATCAGTGAAAATTAATAAGTATCAGGTCCACTTTCCCTCCTGCTACAGTTAGTGATACTCAGAACAGCTGTGACAGAGGCTGTTTGTAAACTTGGGAGAATCTATTCCAATACATCTATTCCAACCCAGTTTGTATCTGGCAGATGAATTTTAAACCTGCAAGAAGAATCCACTTAGTATTTATACACGCCATACTTTAACTCTCCCAAAATCGAGAGCATTCGGCCAGGACACATTTGACTACGTAGCAGCAAGTAGATTTTTCAAGAATAGCTTCCTGTACCATCTTCAAACATAAGGGGAAAATAACATTATTAAGGAAAATGCAAATAATTAAAAGCCACTGGTTTCATACCTCTTTTCTCTTCTTTGCAGCAGTGTAAAGGAGATTCTGTGCTGCTGTTGTTGTGGATGCATAGTCCTCAAATACATCTGAAAAATGGGGAGAAAAAGGCATTAAAATTTTTTTCTTTTCTGAATAATTGATTTTTTAAAAACCATCTTGTTTTTCGGGTATCACAAAATCTGGATGAATACATAACCTCAATATTATTGACATGATTGTCTTCATGGTTAAAAATTCAGACCCAAGCTTATGTCACATACCTTAACAAAGCATTTACTTCTTGCCTTCCAAATCCACTGCCACTCTTCATTCCCTTAATTAAGAATATGCTATTTATTCATTAGCTTTTTTGAGACCATAGACAAGGGATGAAAAATCCCATCTCTTTTTTAAATTAAAACCCCTATAGGAAGAACAACAATACATTCCAGTACCATCTGTATACCATGTGTACACATTTTTGACTCCATTTTATTAAAACCTCATGGGAAACTTTTTGTACATTAAAACTACTTAGATCTGAGGTTGTTTTATATCTGCTGAAAGGTCAAGTTTTTTAGTTTCATTCATTGCAAGTAAACCTCCTCTGTTCATATTGAAAGTATAATTTATATGTTGGAAAAAAACCTGCTGCAAACATGTTCTAATCCAAACATCCCTACACAAACTGGATGAAACTAAAAGATTTTAAAATGTGATCTTAAAATGTGACCCAAATTACATACCAACTTTTCCTGAAGACTTTAAGATAAAACATCATTAAGAAATACTACCAGATTACTGGAATTCTTGTTCCAAACGAAAAGCTGCCTCACTAAACTTACATTTAATGTACTTTGATACTTGAGTGTTTTTTTACCTTCCATGATACAATCTGAATCTGTACTTAACCGCCTCAGCTACACATAAAAATAAGATCCACTACTTACACAGAGAGAACTGAATTCACACACCAAAAATCAAGGATATATTTATACTCCAGTGATCAACACTATGTTGTAATTAATTTGTTGCATAACAACTCCCCAAGCTTTTAAAATTATTCTATGAATATTTAAATTCTGTTTTCACATATGCTAATCCCAAATCAACTAATTAAAATTTCCCAAATGCTGCATATATATCTCTGTGGTGCCTGGCTCACAGGAATTTTCCAGCTAAAATTGCTGTACTTTTAAAGTACCCTTCTCCTTTTCAGTGACAAGACTCTTTTAATAAATGTAATTATTCATAATATGGCCCTGTGTGTTATTCCCAAGATTTTGCACTCTTTTAAAAGAATATATATATCTAATTACCTTACAATTTAGTAGTAAAAAGTGGCAGAAAAATGCTGAAGGCATTGACAATTTTCAACAGGGAAAGAGTAAGTCAGGCCTCTTCTGGTCAAAGTGAGAGCTGCAGGAACCTGCAGACAGCTGGCACATCTGCAAGTCAGGATTCTGAAACTGGCACTAACAAGTGAGCAAGCCAGTCTGTCTGGGCTGCTCTGAGCACATGTGAAGTAGAAAAAAAACTGAGATTCATTTAGTTCGAAGCTACCAGTCAAATGGCCCAAACTCACTTGATCTGCCACCTGCTTTTAGCTACAGATTGGTGAGATTTAAGAAAAGTTTTCTTCTTCCCAGAGTTCAGGTCACTGGGGGTAAAGAGAGACATTACAGTGACCATGCTGATCACTGGAACTACAGCGTGCAGTTACAATGAAAGCAAAAAATAAAGCCAAATTACCAAATTTCATGCGGATATATTCATATGGATCCTCTTGCCAGAGCTCTTCGTCCTCATCTTTGTAGCACATTAGAGAGAATATCACCTCTTCTGTTATAGTCTAATTTTAGAAAAGCCAAATACACATAAGTACACATAAACTAAAATTCCAGTACAGCTTCCCTTCACCACAGACTAATTTATTAGACTTATTTTTCTGAAGAGTTAAATTCCTTTAAGCAGCACTTTTATTTTGTCTAACAGAAACGAATTCACAGTACTATAGGTACTTTCCTTTTGAAATAGTTCCAGACAGCAGCAGTAAGTATACAATCTATCTTTATAATGTTACATTACCATGCACAAAATATACTTCAGGACATAGTCTGTACACAGCAGAGTATTACATTCTGCAGAAGGATCTCACCAATGCAATACCTAACAAGAGAATGGATTTCAGAGTCCTTCCCCTTAAAAGTCATGGAATTAACTAGCTACAAAGAGGATCTTATGATATGAAAAAATAAAAGAGCAAGAAAACCACTTTTCATTTGTTCTTATAAAACGTGTCCTTAAAAGAGGTTTTAGCTCCTCTTACATGAATGTTCTCTTTGTGCACTATCTTTGCACTACAATCAAAAAATCTATTGACAATTCTGAACACCAGCAACTAATAAAAGCCAGAACATGACGACTTTCTAGCAGACTGTAAAAATTAAAACAAAGAACTTACGGAACAGAATCCCTGATTGAGTTAACAGTATCTGCAATAAAAGGCAGCAATATATTGCAAAACACAACCACATTTGTGTAGAAATGCTGTTTTATTTTCCAGATCAATTGCTGAATGATTCATGAAACCTTCTTTAAAACCACAGAACTTGTTGGGGGGGTGGCGGTGAGGTTTTTTTAATCCCTCTGATGGCATGCACTGTTTATGATTGGGTTTTATCCACTGACCTGTATGTGTGGCTTCATTTGCTTCCATGTTATAGAGTGAATCACCCCTTGGTTCAGGTAATTCAGTGTTTGCTGAAGAACACGTGGTGCAACATAGTCTTTCTGCCTGTACTGGTCTAAGATTCTTAAGAGAACCTAAAGAAGTGACAAATTGGTATTTTTAAATGAAGACTGAAAATTCTGTCTCATGCACTAACATGCAGTGCACTCCCTCAATGAATATACATGAACAGATAAATTAGTTTTACAGTAGATGTTCTAGTATTAGAAATCACTATAATGCCCTTGATCCAAAAATAGTAAATAATTTAAATATCAAGGTTCTAATCCTGCAAACATTTATGCAAATGTCCACCTTTACTACTAGCCTTACCAGATGAACACTTGTGATTATAAACCAAAGATACACTACAACAGTCACAGGCTCACAGTTTACAGAGGCCTCAGCAAAATTTGGAATAGGTAAGGAAAAGACACAGGGAGATGTTCAAACTGGTTGCTTCTATACCTGCTAAGTGATGTCTCTGTTCATATTTAAGGACAGGTCCCTAAAGAAGACAAATTACTTTGGAAGAACAGTGATGAGAACTGAAATACTAAACCAGGAAAGAAAAATAGGTTCACCTAAATCTCTGAATCAGAAGAGATGCAAACCCTTTAACTTCAATTACCTATTGTAGCCATCAGATAGTATCACCTAGCATGCTATTACAAACTCTATTACACAAAGCTTCCTTGGTATAAAGGTTTCCTCTAAGAAAAAAACACAGTACAAGCCACTAATCTGCACTAATGGCAGGTCAATTATTAGTAAGTGTAAAGAAGTGGCATATACACGAATAACAGTAAAAATAAAGGGCAATGCAGAACAAAAATGTGAGTCATATGCTTTTAGCAGAACAATTCTGCTTCCTAATTCTTCAGAACATGATAAAAAATTTTATTTTTAATATAGCTCTTTCATTAGGAATACTAAGTCTGATGTTAAGTCTTCGATATGACATGTTCCCAGGACAAGAACTGTCTGTTTCTTATACAGACTCTAGCACAATGTCAGCACTTACCAACTGATGAGTAAGTAACAAAGGCTTAGTAATGTAATATTCACAATAGAATTCCGTAAGCAATCATGATAAATCGCTATTTAAGAGCCAGAAATTGAAGAAGTGTGCAGACCATCCAGTACATTTATCTTGAAAGCTAAACTGTCCCCTCTGCAACATAGTTTAATGCCTTAACAGACAAACTTTAAGTATTTAAAATCGTAACTGCCCACGGGAGTCTGTTTTTCCACTCTGGAGTTACACATTGCAAGGAATTTAGAATAACTATTAGACTGCTTCCCTTTTCATTTAATTTACAGCCTTACACAACCACTCCTATCCTGATGGATAAACTATTCTGTTGTCAAACTGGATGGAGGAAAGTAATTTTGTTTAGCAACTTTATCAGAACTGAACTGTCTCCACACACCATGTTAAAAACAAATAATTAGCATTCCCTAACAAAAATAATTTCCTTGCAAACTGAATTTAGGCTACATTTTCAGATAATATGTTTTCCAGGGATAAAATAATGTTCATTGCTGTTCTCCAGACATCTTCTAACCTGCTTGTATCTTCCTGAAATAAAACAGTATCATTGGATTACTGTACCTAAGTTGTTTGCAGCAAAAGCACTTGGGAAAGACAGGACTGAAAATACATGAAATGAGGCCTCTGCACCAAAAGTGTTCCTCTCAGTTGTATCAAGAGTGCTTATACACGACAACACCACCATTTTATCAGCGCTCGTCTTTTCTGAGAGTTTTCCTGCAGGGTTTTTTGAATTGGTGAAAATTCATGTTATTATACCTCAGCTGTATGGCACTGAAGAACTGAAGAACTTCTCAATCACTAAAAGGAAAACCTGCCAGACTCTCTTCATTTTGTTTAATAAATTAACCTCAATACAAGCACACTGTTAAAAAGTAATACATTTCTTCAGCCAAAATAATGCAATTCACAAAAAGTGAACTGTGCTTACCTGTTGTATGCCCACAGCATAGGTTTTTAGAAAGAAATCTGAGAATTCAAAGTATTCTTTAGTTACATTTCCAGGACTTCCATATCTTTAAAAGGAAAAGGACACAGATATTTACACTGTGAGAAGTCTATAGTATCAGGAAAACACAGTACTTTCTAAACCATAAAGGACCCCGAGTGGTCTTGCATCAGCAAAGGAAACCTTTAGCACAGGTTTCTTCTAAAGCCACCCTTTCCCATAACACCTCACTTCCCTTTTCTTTTCTTAAATTATCCTAAGGTACGATATTATACTCAAGTAAACACGGCCGACTTTTTGTCACAAGCTCTGTAACTTCCATGTTTATGGACTTCTTTTCAAATTTTCCCCTGCCTTTATATTTGAGAATATAAACACTTGTAGCTGGGTGTAGTAAAATAAATACATATTTAGATAGATTTACTTTTCCTGTGGGGCAAGTTTCTTGCCATCTTAAGAGAGTCAAATCATTTCACTAGGAGCTGAGACCATTGTGCCAGTGCAAGACAGAGGACAGCAGCAGGAAAACCTCTTCAGTGACCATGAGCTGTTTAATTGATCAAATTTCTTCTCTACTTGCATGTCAACTAATGGTATAGACTTGTAACCCAAATTTGGTTTTAATCAGTTTGTTACCGTTCAAAGAGACGAGCTACAATATGCAATGCCCACTTCTTGCATTTCCACCACACCAGCTCTGGTCTATCATCTTCATCAATTTGCAAAGTCTCCTACAAACAAATACATGTATTTTAAATTAGTTACATCACTTGTTGAGAGCAATTACACTTTAAACATTCCTTGCTGAGAAAACTAATATAAACACACAGCATGGATGAAAGCTTTGGTTCTATTAACAGTTACATAACACCCAGGAGCTTTCAATTATCTTAATTAGCCAGTATAATGTGTACACGCAATACCTGCACAACAGCTGTACTTTAATTTCAAAATTATGCGAATTTACAAAATGCAAATTCTCAGATATACTTTAATACTACATCACTTTGGCTCAAAAATCCAAGGAAAAGAATCTTAAACAGAAATCTTAAAAAAAGAACACTTAGAAAATCTTTACACAGACTGCTCCTCAAACGGCAACACACAGGTATCAGAGGTCTTTACAAAGCCAAAACTCACCAGTGGCACATTTCTATCAATGATGGTCCGGAAGATCTCCATCCACTGAGTCATAGTCTGGTTATTCACCAACTGGAGGGGCAATGCATACTGCAATAAGGGAAAAAACACAGGTATGAAATACTATTTTCCTCTGTAAAAGGCAGATCTTCCTGTAATAGTTACATTCTAAGGAAGAAGAGGTTTCAAGTAAAACTAAAACCAATTAGGTTACATATCAACACTAATTGCAACCTTCTTGGTACAATTTGGAGAGGAATTTCTGAGCAGACATAATTTGAGGAAAGTTCCTTGGTCTAAGACCTCTCTTTGTTTTTCTTCCTCACAACAGCCCAGGTAACTTTGAGGACCACAGCAGTATCTGTATTACAGGGTTTGGGCAAACCAATAGCATTTTAGCAAGCAAAATGTACTCCTTACTACTACCTAGCTACTATCCAGTAAATCTTACTTCTCTACAAAATCCAAAGAAAAGTGACGATATTCAGGCAAGTTATTGAAAAGAAAAATAGGATCTTGGTATCTTTTTAATCCTCCACCCATTTAATAACAAACTATTTTAGCTTTTTAACCCCCAGTAAGAATTTTCAGACTGCTCCTTATAAAGGATCTGGTTTGGTTTCCAATTCTCTGTAAGTACTCCTTCACCAAACTCATCCCAGTAAAAGCCAAACTCATCTTTCTGAAGTGCATGTGCCTCAACACGCAATATCTGCCAGATCTTCAGCAGATAATGATAAATGCCACCCAGTGAAGTGCAGCATTTGACAATTACACTACAATATCCATTACTGACACTTTCAGAGGCCTACCACACAGTCCAGATAACCATGCAGTTCATGTCAGGCTATGTGCAACTTTATAAAAATAGGAACACTTCTCTAGTGAGCTTACAGATAGAATGTGCAGAAGCACCTACATTCATTAAAAATTTAATCTGGGAGATCGTGTGACCAGCTTCGAAGTAGAAAAATCTATAAATATCCTATTTCTGTAACACCTGCTTATTGTACATTACTTTTCCCATCCAAATGGGTATTCTTATTTAATCACACCCCTGAGTATTCTGAAAGGGGTCACTGTGCCCAGCAAAGTAAAAGTTTGGTTTTCCTCTACACAGATGCCCACCTGAACAAGAGCATAGAAGATTTTTAAGATTTGTTTCTGAAGCAGTACAGAGTAATGGGAGTTATCAGGCAGAAGCTGGATCATCTGCTGCTGAATCCGAGGCAAAAATATTTGCATGGCAGCTATGAGAGGATCTCGCTCCTCTGCCTTTTTGTATCTGGAAAGGAAACAAAAGTGTTGGTCCAGGATCTACACACTGGAGATTCTAATGCCTATTCCCCACCAACAATTTAATTTCGGTGCCCTAAAAAAACCAAAAAAAGAATATCCAGCACTCAATCAATCACTCTCCCCTCCTCTAACCCCCATCTGAACCCTTTGTGCAAAATCACTAAAAACACGTATAAATAAAAAAAAGGGAAACAACAAATGTTACCTTATACTTACTGAGAGGAAGAACTACTGTTCTTTATTACTGAATTGTCACCTCACAGGAGCAGGGGACCTGAATTTCTCTGCTGCTCATATCAATGCCAAACCCAAGTTGTGTGCTGAACAAATGGGAGTGAACAGCCATTGAAAGGGAAAGACGATTCCTTGCTTTGGAAAAGATTCTCCTTCTCCATTTACATTTCTTTTGTGTGGTTTATATATATGTTTCTAACAATAGGTAATTAAAAAAAATGAGTGATAAGCCCTACTACACTGCTCCCATTTTAGGCTTTGTGGATTTAGACTATCAGGAAGATGCTACAGGTTAACAATACGCAATAGCAGTATATGACAATGACAGCACTGTAGTCATGACATAAAAGCAGAAAATAATTTGCATTCATACATCTAGAATTTGGGGAATCTTCAAACAAAGGAAGTTATAAACCTAAGGGTTGTTTTTACAGCCAGATCAAAAGTACAAAGCCTCAAGAAAAAAATCTCAGTAAATTCATATAGATTACTGCTGGCAGCTCTGCTTTCAATTCACTAATGATGAATATTTTTCATTTATTTGCAGGAAAGGAAGCATATGATAATTATTCATTCCCATTTTCTATCTGAATTCCCTTGTAGAACTGCCAGTGCTCTTAAGAATGTCATTTTCAGCAATCAGCTCAGACTGAAAGTACCAATTCCTCATTTACTGATGGACACCAACTTACTCGTAAGTCTTCACCAGCTGATAGAGGCACAGGAGGCTCCCAAGCCAACTCCCACTGTTTGGAGACTGCAGGTAGTATCCTATCTTGTCTACTACAGCTGTCCAATGGCCAGGGAAGTCATGTTTAATGATAGCACGGAGGCACATTGTCAGCTGGGCTCTAGTGCAGGGGGGAAAAAGAAATATAAGCAAATAAGGTCATAGCATAGTGTTTAAGTTACAGGATAGATCCCAAATCTTAAGTTTATTGGCTACTATACATATTATGTCATAAGTATCATACATATTTTGACAGCACTGAGAGTTTTGGGAAGCAGCAGAGGAAAAGCAAGAAATAAATCCCACAGGGTTTGACTTTAAGGAAAAAACTCATTTCAGAACATTTTAGCTACTTTTCTGCCTCCCTCCTCCCTCTCCACATGTATCAAGCAGTATTTTGAAAGAATTAATAAGAATTAATTGCTCATGAAACCAGCCAGCTTTGTGCTTTGAAAATGAATGTTTATACTTGCTTATCAAGCTGAAAGTAACCACAAAAACACAAATTTGTATGTTTTCATTAAAGAATAATGGCTTATGTTATGATCCGAGCCACAGGTTCCTCAAGAAATTACAGTTTTCCTGGGATCTTCTAGAACAGCACTTTCTCAACCTCCAAAGCATATGGTAGAGCCAATTAGGTAAAAAACCTCTTACCATTTCTCTCCTGCCACACATTTTTAGATACCCCTCACAATGGTGAGGCAAGGCAGAACTGTTGATTGACTAAACTGAAGTGTGACTAAAAAAGTTGAGCAGCACTGAACTAGAACCTGTGGAGAACTACTTTTAGTTTTGCTAAGCAATGAAAAAAAAAAAAGCCTGCAGAAAATATCAGTTCCCATCCTATCAGCCTCACCTTAATTAAAGGGGTGAACAATCACAGACTGTAGCATGTCTGTGACTCTTAACTATTCTTCCAGCAAAAGCAGAACTGCAATTTTCATTCTTTTAACACCTTAAAACCAAGAACCCTAATACATATTTAAATACTGGGATAAAGTAAAAAAAATTGATAAAGTAATTAAGAAAAGGGCTACTAGAAAACAATGAAACAAATCTTGGACAATATTTCCCTGAATGGTTAATTCTATATTGCAGACAGCCCTGTATATACTATCTGCCTTGAATCAGCCAAACAGACAGGCTGTCACTACAGCAAGTGTTACAAGACACTTCGAACAACACCCTTAGAGGATAAACCACATCACAGGGCTCTCTGCCAGGTTACTACTTTTCTGAAAAACAGGCACACATAAGTAAGTGTAAACAGATTATTATTACTTTTGCAAAGGAAGTACTTGCCTCATCTCCCAAAACATCGAGATTCTCATGCTAACAACATCCACACTGCTAGGTCTGAAAACCTGAGCAATAGAAACATCTCTATGCAATGTAAGGTACCTCACTAAGTCAGGAGAACGAATTATTCCTTCCACAATGTTATCCCGAATCTGCTGACGATCATTTTCATGAATGTTAAATGGAAAAACTGCTTCTCCAAGAGGTGGCTCACGGTCTGGCCAGTACTGTGTCACCATGTTCTTCAGGTAAATGGCAGCTAAGTACAGACAGTGGGAAAGAATAGTTTAATTCTACACATTGCCCAGTGCTCAACATGTAGAACAGCTAAAAGCAGAACAAAGAGTTCAAAAGGCGCCTAAATCCACCACCTGAATTCTTAACAATTATGGGCACTGAGCACAGCTGAGTCAGAAAATCATTCTTCTCATGATTTCACACAAGATCAGGCTCAAGCGCCTGATCAGAACAGAACAGGATAGTATTTCCATCAGCATCTACTGAAGTACATTCTTTACTACAGCACTCGTCCATATGGACATAATATTCCATCATTCTAAACAAGCCAACAAAAATCTACTTATCTGTGTTTTCACTCATCCCTAAAACAGCTACTCAAGCTCAGTAAGTGAAGCTTTGGAAGGCTCATGTAAACAAATTGCTGCACACACAGATGGGACCCTCTGCTTGGGGAAATGCCCAGTATGAAACTGGCACGTGGCCTACCTTCTATTCAGACAGAAATGTTTGCTGTGAATTGCCTAAGCTTTATCTCACTACTAGGATTTCCCATAATCCCTTAGAATTGTTCCCTTCTGTCTCACATGAAAAAAACCCACGAAAAATAAAGTTAATCTTCAACAGAAAATAAAGCAGCATTTATGCATCAGTACTAAAATGCCTGAAGGCATTCTTCAGGAAACAAAGAAAATATGGTGTGAGGCATTATAGGAATGTTCCTAATAAACTCTTATGCCTGTACACTATTTTAGTTGATTACTAGCTAGGGTTTTAAAGTATATATAAGATATCCTTGGGTACAATTTTTTTTTTTTGTGATAACAAATTGCAAAGTATGAAAATATGTAGTTTGTTAAATATTTTATAGGCGCAAGAGGAAAAACAGCTCTTTGTCTATGACATGCCAGACTAGTCAGACAAGAAACAGGTCCTGAAAGACCAGCCCAAGACTTTAATCTACTTTGTCCATAGATCTTGTTGTTATACAAATTCTTGGCTTTTAAAAAATTCCCAGGGAAATCTGTTGGCTTACAAATATAACTTACACGTACTTTTCTATTTTACACCCCTATTCTGTAAAATAAATAAAATTACATTCTACGTAATTGTGGTTTTTTCCTGAATGATACTGAAATGAGAGATTAATTTATAAAAAATGACTTTATGGAGTTTAGATTAAGCCTCAAACTTTACTACAGAATGGACTAACAACACCATTCAAAGTTGGATTATCTTTGAAAAAATAAAGGCCAGCATGACAAACAGAGTATGTCAGCACACCCCAAAGCACTCAGGGGATTAATGGGATCTGTACCAAAAAAACCCAACAGTGCTTCTATGGGAAATGCTGTTCCATAGGATAAAAACAAAGCTGTGAAGAAAACAGTATTAATTAATTTATGGGAAAACCTGAACAGTCTCTGTATCTGACAAAAATATTATACACAAGTAGTTAAAATGGATTATGAGAATTTAGAATCTGATCTTCCACAAATGCATACCCCTGAAGTTGACTGCACCACTATACCTGAACTCACACACACAGCTGGGCAATCCTTCCAGACATGCTCAGACTGTAACTGTGTAACTTATCAGTGATGTGACCTTCCTTCATATCTACTTATTTAGGTAGTCCCCAAGATACTGATTAAATGTATGTGGCTACCCTTGATCTAGGGATTAAGGAGTTATTTCCATTTTTCAGAAATTTTCATTTTTCCAGGGAAAAGAGATTCAAATAGAGAAACATGTATCCAAATGTGATACACTTTTTAATATTTAAATTCACACTTGCCTTAGCATCATTACTTCTTCACCATCAGGAGACATAATACCTAAGGGTGCTCACTTTTGAGTGGAAATCATGCTTTTTTCATATCAGTATCACAGCAATCCAGTAGGGATCACTATACACACAGGGAAAGTCAAAGTAGGACTCTATCCTATACCCATGGTCTTATCTGACCCTCGTGAAGGAAAGACACAGCTAAGATAGATCCTTTTCATTTCCTTCTTCAGAACAAACCTGAACTGACTTACACTGCAACAGCTCAAGAGTCTGTTCAAACAACAGACTGACTTTCTACTGAAAGAAAATGGAACGAGGAATTTCTCACCTGCTTGACGCACTGGAAATTCAACTTGATCGGATACTATGATTTGCAGCAGACTTGGAGCAAAGTTGATGATCTTATAGGACTGAAAGACATAGACAGCACAGTAAGTCACTATGTTTAAAGAAGACCGCATCAGCTAATGCTGAATGGGAAATACAGACCAAGGACTTTGCACTCTCCTCATGATGTATGAAAGGTTTTAGCACTTGGGTTTACCCAGATCTGCAGAAATCGAAACGATTACTTATAAAAGCCAAGCACGTAACAGCACATGGGCAGAATAAGTAATGTGAAAAGGTTCTCAATTGGAGATCAGTGATTATGAATATTTAAATAATTCTAAGAATACATAGTGAAAAGCACTAGATATCTGTCTTTGAATTATTCATCTTAGCCCCATAAGTCAAATGGATATTGACATGCTTCATCAATACACGCCATTTATTTGCAAAATAGTTGTGGTAGAACAGCAACAGCAAAGAGATTTTTAAAAGCAATTTAAAATTGCTTTCAAGTGTAAACAGCATCTGCATTAGCCATATGCAACTATCTTTTAGCAAACTAGATGTATAGTGCATCTCAATAAAAACTGGGGAAACAGTAGGATAAACATTTTCAATTAAAATCAAGTGTAGGCAAATAACACTTAAAACCCACAGCCTTCATGGGAACTTTTCAAACACTGCATCAGCCATGCAGCTGAAGAATTTCAAAGAGAAAACAATGCTCAGTGAACTTCTGAGCAAAGCACACCAGATTTAAAAGATGTGACAATCTGATAGCATTATCCTGCTGCCATCCACCAGGGCTCCTCCAGCGAGGAATCGCTGACTCAGCGTGGTGCAGTTACTACTAAGCCTTGGCAGATCAGTACTGGCAGGTCAGATCTTTCATCCCTTGGATCCATGTTCTTTATGTTCAAAGAGAGAGGTTTCTTGGGGTTAGATGGCAGCAGGTTTCTGTATTTCACCTTTTATAGTATTTCTTCCCACTAGATTATGCCTGGCAGTTGTGTGGTTGTTTCCAGACTTGTGCTTTAAGCACAGGTATAGAATGTCCTCCCATAAACTCTGCCTCATTTGAAAGCTGTGAAATAAGAGATACTTTCTGCCCTTCATGTCCCCAGTTCCTTGATCTAACATTTTCATAACAAGGTAAAATTACATCGCTTTCATGATGCCTAAGTGTCCCAGCTGCATCGCGACACTATCCTTCGATAATTTTACCAAATCACTTAACTTTCTGGCCCTCATTTTATTCACTATAATGATAGTGTAATTCTAACCTACTCTGTGCTCAGAGACTCATTCAACGTTTATAGAGTAATCTGAGATAAAAGCAGTAGTGGCAAATCAAAAGCACACCCTCCTGCAATTTCCTTCTCTATAAACTTTAATTATCCCTAAGAAATGCTCCAAATAAAGTAGAAGCTGTAACATCCAGCACAGGAAGTCCATTTATCTAGAGACATGCTGAACTGGTTGAACCATACTGGATTCCAAAGAGCACCTTTTAATCCAGTATCCTGGAGGGCAAATCTTGCCCTTCAGTCACTACTGGACAACATTGGTGGATTCTGACAGGGCCACAGTCGACTGTGGCACCCTCCAGCACTCAACGCCCAAGTTACAGGGAGATAAGGAAACCATGAGAAATCCCAGCAGCACGGAAAACCAAAACCACGCATGAACTCTAACCACCCTTTCTGTTCTCAACAGTGTCTGTATACTGCTCTCAGACCCAATCTACAAAGCTTTTACTACTATAAACACACTGATTAAAAATGCAGCTTTGGGGGGTTGTTTTGGTGGTGGTGGTTTCCTGCTGCAATCCTACCAGTACCACATTTAGAGTGGACACGGTGCTAACAGTATTATTTCCCTTTCCCTGTCCAAACAGTTTTTTACTGGATCTACATTAAAATCACTGCTACTTCAGGAAGCTTTATGGGTACCACTTGTGCTGGTGTACAACTGCTTTCCCTGAAGTTTTGCCAGGATCTGTACAAATATGGTTGTTTGCCTCCGTGCCAGATCCACTCAGCAAGCACTCAGAGTGACAAAAGCCCCGTTACACAGACGGAAGGCACAGTGTCCCGAAGGGGGTCCCATAGCCACCGGCACAGCGCTACGTGCGTGTCCTTACACTTCACACACCACCACTCCTAGGGAGATCGCCAGGCCCATTAAATCCTTCTGTTCCCTATTATTGTCACGCCCATCATTCACATTTTTACATAGCTCTGTTTACTACTCGTTATCAGAAACAAGAACACTGTAGAGATGAACAGAGACTGTGAGCCCACGTTAGAAACAAGACACCCGATTCTGTTGTATTTGTGAAGCTCAAATTACATCCTGCTCACTTGTGCAGCAACAAACCCGGGTCAGGAAAACTACATGCTGTCTGCAGTTTTTAGAACAGAGGACTTTTTAAAAAGCTGCATGCAGCAACATTTTTCCTGTACCAGCACATTCTCGTTTGTTTAGTTATCATGCTAATTGTGATGTTGGGATGTGTCCTTTCCCTGTGCTGTTCCGGACATCAGCAAACAAAGCTGAACCTATCATACAAGCAGGTGCGGAGCAATTGTCAGGTGCATACTGTGACATGGAAATGGACATGGAAGAGACCTTGGAGCTGGATGAGTTCAACAAGACAGTTCTTTTAATCACTGCAGCTGCACCTTAACAAAAGGAGAGCAGGAATATTGTCAGTGCCACGGAAGGAACACAAAACTATCTGCTGATTTTGAAGAGCCGTGCCCAGGAGCCGCAGGGAGGCACCAGATGGCTGAAGAGACCTTCAGCACAACTCCCACAACACACCACGGTGCTTTGTGCACTTGGTGAATAATAACACTGCCTTGAACTCACATTGTTGGGATCTGGTAAAACTTTCTGTGAAAGTGTTGATCCATTGGGGCATGTGTTTATTTTGAAGGAGAAAGTGAAAGTTTTTGAAAAACAAACTTTCACTGAGTACTTACAAAGAGCAATTATTTTAAAGCTGTCTAAAACAGAGACTGTTCTTGCATGAATCACAGATCAGAGCATTTATGCTAAAAAAGAATCTCATTTAATTTCCACTGGGATTAAGAGGATGGTATACAGAAGTGTGCAAGGCTAGCAGCTATACTGGGAGAGGCACGCAGCATTGGGAAGACATACTTGGGTAAATTTACAGCAATGGAGAAGAGATGCAGGTCTATGACCCATGCATGTTGCTCCATCTGTGTCCACTGTCTTGGGATCTACACACTGCAGCTGCACAGCTTTTTGCACTCTGTTCCTTCAACTTTGGCCTGATGTATCCTTCCCTGCCTCAGCATCACAGCTCCAGGCTTCAAAGATCAGAGAACACATCTTTTTTTGCCTATTTTCCATTTGATTAGGTACAGAACATACGACAGCCAAGTGAGCTTCAGATGGGCCACTGAAAAACATCAAGATGAAGACCATCACTTGTAAAGAACTAGAATACAAGGAGAAGTAAGTAGGAAAAATATATTAAAATCTTCCCAAATGGATCCTACTGAAGCAAATACTTTTCACATCTAATGTTCAGATTTGGCTCCCGGGTTATCACACATTATACACTACTAAACCCATTTCATGAAGCATTATTCTTGCGTCTTGCTTGCTGTCGCATTTAAAGCCCACAACGAGCAACTGCTCCAGAACCACAATTGCCAATAACCTTCCCTCTGTACTGATGGCAACCACAATGCCCAAGTGCAGAATGCCACTGAAAGGTGCTTCTTCCCCCGCAAAACAACAGGACACTCTAGGACAATGGATATGGGAAATCTGGAAGCCCTCCTTCAGGTTCTGCAAGCCAAGATTATCCTTCTCCACCACGAGTAAACATCACTTTTTATTACCTCTGAATGCAAGTATGGCACATAAGAATTGCTGAAAAAACAAGGCACTGCACCTTCGTTTCCAAAAACAAACACACCGAAGAAATTTGTACCTTGAATTCATGAGCAAATAACTTTTTAAAAATATAATTTTAAGGCTTAAATACATTTGATCCAAATGCTCAGCAACCTGGTTTACCAAGTCTTACTTTATTTTCTGTGTACTGAAAATGTATACTTAGAAATTCCATTGGTACACTTAGTATTTCTGCAGTCATTAATAGCATTTTCACTCTTGTTTTTTTACACTGTCAGTCCAGACAGTTGTTAAAATAAACTAGAACTTCAAGAGACGCTTTTTTCTTTCCCTGCCTATATGCAAAGGTACTATGTGGGGAGGTGAAAACACACAGTGTTTTCACATAGAGGGAAAATAAGCTTGTGCAAGAACCCACCTGAATTTCTTTCCTCTGTGGGTTCTGCAGCCAAATTCATCCAGTATCAAAGAAACTTCACTTTCCACAGAATTTTTATTCATCCAAGTCAACTTCCTCATCAAATTGGTCTTTAATACCTGAGATTTCTCCCTCTAGGTATCGTGAGGTGCTCATTTGGCACTTACAGAGTGGCCTTAAGATCCCTGGCTACTATGGCAGCCAGCTCAACGAAGATGCGGAAAGATATGGAAGGAAGCCAAACTTTATTCTGGACTCTTCTGCTTTTGGGTAATCTTTTCACACTTCTTTCAGCACTGCTACTCAGTTTCTGTCAAAGCCAAATTATGTAACTCCTACTCAATATTTAAAAAAACCCAACTGTATTTCTGCAATTGAGTTCTTCTTTTCTCTTTTGCTACAGGCCAAAGGAATGTGTTACAGCACATTGAGCCACTGAAGATTAATGCATAAAAACTGTACGGAAATCCTATCTGAACTGGAATTAGAATGACTCTCTATGTTCAGTAATCAGATAGTATATTTCACAGCACTCCAAGAACTGGCACATGAAAGCAGTATATAGCCATAGTATAAATAAATAAATGAACCCAGCAAAAGTCCTTGAAGTCCATGAGACAGATGTAACAGAAGTAATAGCCTGGAACAGATACTGACAAACCATGCACTGAAACTGAGTATATTTCTTGGTAGGATAACTAACTGTTCTACTGAGTACAGTGTGAGTGATAAATATCTTCAAGTGCACGCTAATTATGTGACAGAGCTGAACTAAAAAAAGGCAGGGCAGGAGGGCAAAAGAGAAAGAGGGGGACGGAAAGATGTGTACACTTAGAAACCCAAGAGGCTAAAAGGGAAATGACAGCAATTACAGGACACAGACACTGACCTGGCAGGAAATTACTGCTCCAGTTTAGCAAGAATCAGATTTCAAATAAATCCCACACTTACAGTTGTGTTCAGATCACAGAGAGAAGTGAAGTTTGTTGATGATTTGAAAGTAGCAGCAACCAAGGAGAAAGACCAGAAAAATCCTACTAAGAACTGAATGATCTTTAGAACGCCACCAACAAAAATGGAGTGGGGTAAGAGGCCAAAGTACATGGTCAGGTACTCAAAGATAATAGAATTTCTCCTAAAAACATGAGGTTTCTGAGGGAAGAACAAGCATAGTATAAAAGACTAAAAGGACTTTGGTATATTGAGAGATAAGAACCATGTAGATGTTGGACGCAAAGAAGATAATTGAAGATTTAGTATTTAATGAGGTATTAGTGGCATGGAGCACGAGACTTTCTGGAACACTGCAAACACAAATGACCAGATTGAACAAGAAAGATTAATTCAGTGGGAAACCAGTGCAGAGAAGAGCTGTGCTCCTATTATTAGATTTCATAAATTCAGTTTTATGATATGGCAAAGGAAATATAGCCTGCTGAGGCTAGAAAAACAGGCCTCTAGGGGATCAGCCTTTGACAAATCTGTTCAGAGAGGGTACCAAGAAACCTGTTCTAGTTAAGAAGTAAGATTGGCACAAATGGATATAAATGGACCATAAACTAATTTTGACTGAAAACCAACACTTGTTTCTAGCTGCAAGAGGAAGAAGATTCACAAGCAGCCTTCCAATAGATATAAAAAGGGGAAAAAAAAAAAAAAAGGAATTCAGATTCCATTTCTGAATGCAGTTAGGTGATAATCCAGAAAGCAGACAGCAAATTCATTGATTTGGGTGTATCTTCACACAGCTGCAGGAACATACAGAGGAGAAAGAAGCATTTTCAAACACGCTGGCTCTTCTTACAGGTAGAAAAACTTTCATTCACGTAAACTCCACTCCCCACTCTCTACATTGTAAGCAAACTATGGCGTCAGGACTATCATGACACTGCTCTAAAGGACTCTGTACTGGTATAGCACTGAGGTGCCTACAAAGAGGCACTGTCTTGGTGCACTAGTAGGATTTGCAGTGTCTGGGAAGCTCATGGCAACACCTGGATACCAAGCTGAATGCCAGTGCACACTGTAGATGAGCTAACACAGCCAAGTTTTACCTCAGCACCCCTGAGCCTGTCTCAAGAGCAGCATCCCTGTAACTATGACACAGAATAAAGGTGACCCTCGTTCTGTTTGGCCATGGGCTACATCACCACTTTGGGTACTTATTGCCAGAGAGTTTTCTGTTTGCTAGAACAAGATAAATGCTAGAACAGCACCTGGATTTCAGCACTTGCAGGAACACAGGGACATGTCAACACTACCATCAGATACCTGGGAGAGGAGTCTGACATGTTGCTTTGAAGCCTTGCTTCAAAAGCACCTAAAAGCTTCAAGATGTCAAAGTCCCACGTTAAGCAACATCGCTCAGGAGCACTTTTGTTCCTCTTATCCAAAGAGTCATGTCAAACCCAGCACTGCATCAGCACATTATGTCAGTCAGATACATCATGCTTCACCTAGTAACAGGAAGCCTACACAAAAATAGCTATGTCTTGATTTCAGGATTCAGTCTTCATAATAGTTACAAAAAAGAAGACATGTGAAGTATTTTAAAAGAAAAATCTGCATCTCAACCTGTTCTCAATAAGTCTACTTGCACTCTTGAATCTAAAACCTGTGTCTTTCATGAGAATTGCACTATCCATCGCTTAAACTTAGAACTTTTTACAGCTCTCAATCTTAAAATGCTTTCAAGACTTTTCCTGACCTTCACAGTACTTACTGGTGATGACTGCATTAGGAGCAGGACCTAGGAGCCCAGAAGCTGCCTCTTTGCTCTGAACAGAACACTGTAGTAGCAGTACTCTGTATTGTTGTTTTGACCCCTGTGCAACAGGCTGCTGACAAATATTTCTCATTTCCCTCTCAGCCCTTAACAGTAGGGACAAAACCAGATACTGATGGATTTTTAAAGTAACTATGCCAAAAAGGGAAAAAAAGCCTTGCATCCTTATCTAAATATTCACAAGAGCATTCTCAATGTCCTGCACTTAATCCACTGATTTACTAAAGGAACTTACCAACTGCTAAAGCAAGGATTAGCTATATCTAATTCAGAAGGAGTTTTAAGTTGCCTAAATATAAAACTAAGCTGGAGGAGCAATCATAATTCCTGACAGCCAATTCTTATTTTTTTCTTATTAGTCCGTTTTGCTAACACACCAACACAACCAAAAAATCCCGAGTCCTCAAAGAGAATTGATCAAATATTCTATCAAAGCATGGAAAGCAAAGCTTTACTAGTGCTGTGCAAAAGAACTTTCTCTTTTCTCGAACGTTCAAAGCCTGGGGTCACAGTTTCATTCAGTGCATTCTGCCGCTACTTTAGGAAAAGGTTTTTCCCCCAGTGGGTGACTGGACACTGGAACAGGCTCCCCGGGGAAGGAGTCACAGCACCAGCCTGACAGAGTTCAAGAAGTGTTTGGACAACGCTCTCAGACACACGGTGGGATTCTTGAGGATGGTGCTGGGCAGGGCCAGGAGTTGGACTCCATGATCCTGATGGGTCCCTTCCAACTCCATATTCTGTAATTCTGTGATTAACTGTAGGATGCCATGACATATACTGTCCATGGAATCTAAGGCGCCTTCCTCCAACTTTCACTTGCCGCGCTCCGGACGGGACAGAGCGCGCCCCGGAGTGTCACTGCCGCCTGCCCCCTGAGAGCGCCAGGGCGCGACCCGCGCAGCGCCACATCAATGTCATCCCTTCCCACACCGAGCGGCAGCGCCCCGGCCACGCCGAGGGCCGGGCTGCCGCACTCCGGAGCGCCTACCCGGGGGTCACAGCACGGCGCTCACCGCCGAGCGAGGGCAGCGACCCGCCCGTGCCCCGGCCCCCGCCGCGGGCGGGCGGTCCCGGCGCGGAGCAGGGAGCGCCCCCTCCCCTGCCGGCGGAGCCGGACGCCCCCGTGCCGCGCGTGGGGCAGGCCGCCCGCGGGTCCCCCCTCACCTGGTTGAGCTCGTTCTCGGCGGCGACGCGCAGCTTGGGGTCTATGGTGCCCTTCAGCGCCTGGATGATCCTGTTGGGATCCATCTTGGCCTTCCCCCTCCGGTAGGCAGCGCTTTCCCGGGGCGGCAGGACGCGGAGGAGCCACCGCTAGCGCCGCCGCCCCCCCGTGCCACAAGCGCGGGCCCGCGTCCCCCACCCCCCCCGGTCCCTCTCCACAGCCATTCACCGGTTTGCGACAGCTGGATATCGGGAAACGGGCGCTGCTTTACGGCCGCGGCGCCGCCTTCTGGCTTCGGGAAGGGGTAGGCGCGAGGTGGCCGCCATCTTGTTGTACGGATAGGAGTCCGCCGGGAGGGCTCGCAGCGGGTGCGGTTTGCAGGCCGCGGTACCACAGGGGCGGCCATGTTCCCGTACGGAGCGCTGGGCGTGGCTCCCGCCGCGCCCTGCATGGATTGTTTTTAAATTAGGATTTTAAAATCCCATTTTTATTTCTTAATGGTTTGCTCTATTTTTCTACGTACATTTTAGGCTTCCACGCCAGGCTTGGGTGTTCCGTATTTGTTACCCCGCGAGTCATTCGCACAAGAACACGGGGGCTGGATGAGGTGGCGAGGTCAGGTCCATGGAGGGGAACTGACATTGGTCACGGTTATCCAGGTGCCTCCGGGATGTGCCCTGCACAAGAACGACTGACAACATACAGGAAGACAGAAATTTGCTGCAAGGAGCTTACTAAAATGCACAGTTGGGTCACACGTCGTAATTCCTACTCTGCATCTGAGCAGGTTTCTGGATGATACTTGTCTTCATCACTATGTAGATTAGTAGAACCTGAAGAGGGTTTGCTTATCTTAATGCTGATTGTGTGTGAAAGGGCGTGGGAGAGGCTTACCCCTCATCTTATCAGGAATATACAAACACCACCTCTAACACTTCAAAACTCAAAACACTTGCCCCACCCTGATTCGCCACCTCTCGTCCATTATTTCCCCTCTTAAATCCTAGAACATGCAAGTGAACCAAAGATTTAAGCATCCGTGCAGCTGTAAGAAAGATGTCTGTCAAAGGTGTAATTCTCAGTAAACAGACCAGAAAAACCTCATGACTAACACGGTTTTGGTGAGCCAAATCCTTTGGTTACTTCTGCGGGTGATGTTTTACATAACATTTACAAACCAAAGACGTGATTAAGTGGTAGGAAGAACAGAAAGACTATTTGCTGCACTAAGGAGGAGTCAAACACAAGGGCAATTACAAGATCATCCCATTATATAGGTGCCTTAAGAATACAGTTGGACAATATGTCATTTGTTCATTGTAATTGCAGTATAAACCAGAACGTTAAAGCACCTGGCACTAGTGATTTAATAATAATTTGAAAATGTCCCTTAGTAACTTTGCCTCTAATTAAAAAGGAATCTAGCTGTCACAACAAATTGCACCTACCTGGCACTTGGAGATTGTGCGCTCTCTTGTGGTTTTCATCACCTTTTGAAGTGTTGCAGAACACCTGATCATTATCTTTCCTTTCTCCTGTAATGCAGCTCTACGGCATCTAGCAAGAAATTGTAGACACTTTCATTGACCTTTCCATTTCTTCTTAAAAGCAGATGAGAGTATGCTCAGTAACCATAAAATAAAAACAAAAACAGTGTTAGTGTAAAAAGTATATATTATTAACTATGGTAATTCTTTGTTGCTTTCCCATTTTGATTAAGGTAATAAATTGTCCAGGGGAAACTGCCCATTTAAAAAGTCTTGGATTCCATATCATAGTAAATCCAAATTGCTTTAAAGGATTTGTAGTGGTGTATCTCTACTCCCTTTTCCCAAATTCCATGTTATGGACAGTTTAAGAGCAGTTCTGTTTCATTCCATTTCTGTGTATTCATCCATGGTAGGTGAACTTAAAAGTTATTAAATTTATTCATTGAAGAACTTCTGTAGAGCTAATGATGTAAAACGTATCAATAAAGAACAAAATATACCTAAAGGGTATTATAACAGCTTTCTAAAATGTTTCTCAGAATTTTTTTGCACTTACAATGGTACTTTTAGTGTTGCAAGCATTGTAGTTTACCTGTGTGCTGGGTTTGCTGGATGCCTGACACTTTTTTCTGGACAACATGAACCTTCATAGATACCAGTGACTATGTTACTCTAAAAATAATTAATTGAAATATTTTTATGTGATTTCAAAAACTTCAGGATGAAAGTAACTACTTATAAGCAAGAACTAATATGCATTTTTGTTAGAGCAAAGATTCTGTTAATATTTGGGGTTTCATCTACTTAGAATGAATGGTTTCATCTACTTAGAATGAAAGGGTTTGGTTTCTTAAATCTGTTCTGCTACTCTGCAAATTAAGAATCTGAGGTAAAATTCAGAGATTTTTCTTGTTGGCTCTCTGACTGCTGGTGACAGAAGATCCAATGTGAAGGGACTAGTGAGATATTAAGAAACTAAAAGAAATGAAATCAAAGTTGCACCAGCATGCAAGTAAGGAAAAATAAAAGAATGACAGTACCAGGGAGATAAGGAAATAATACAAAGCAAAGATGTGAGGTTTTTTTAAAGCTTCAAAGCTTTCCAGGTGTGCTATAACAGTTTTGTAAAGTATTTAGAACAAACAATCTTATTTTAAAACTCAGCTGTGAAACCAAGGATTTTCAAAGTAACCAGTTTGACCTGAACAAAAATTAAACAGGTTCTTTACAAAGTTGCCATCAAGACAACTCTATTAAGTTCAAGAACTTCGGGAGGTGTAGAAAAACTTGAAAAGCCTCACATGTTGCAGGTTACTTGGAATAAGTCCTTTGACTTTTGGTGGCTTTGAAATGCAGTCTGGTGGGGTCTCAGCTGCCTGTAACACACTGCTGGCAGAGAACAACCCCTCTCTCATCATGCCAACCACGTCCCTTTAGGACAGCACCTGGTTGTAAGTTGTTAATAAGAGGCACTCCTGAAAAAGCATAAGAAAGCAAGCAGCGGTCCTCTGTGTGATGTGCTACAGGCTAACAGCAAACCACTGCTTTCAATGTAGTGCCTATTTCATTGTAGTAAACTAATGACAAAGGGATTGGATCTGTACTTAGCATAAAGCCTTCATTCCGTACCAACCACATCTCAAACCTTACTCTAGGGCCCAAAAACTGTATGAACTAATACTTTCCATAATACTTTCCAGCCAGATTAGTCTTCACAATATTATTTTTTCAAGTACAACGCTTCCAGGAAACATTCAATCCACAAATACTAATGTGTAAGTTTTTTAAATTCTTAATAGAATTGTTTATAGTTGGGAGAAAATTAAGTTGATCAGAGACTTGTGAACAAGTGTGTAACTAGGATTAATTCATTTTTACCTGGTTATGATACTGCATCTCTCCAATTATAATACACAACAGACTTTTCATATCCTTCACAAGACATGTATAGGTTTAATAAAGAACTAGCAAGGATGATCTGCAGCAGATAAATGTATTCCAGTCCTCCAGACACAAGCTCTTCATCAGAGCTAAAATTCTGAAGCCGTCCCCCCCACTGACTGTTTTGTTGGAGCAGCTGTAGATAACAAAGCAGTTAGGGAGGAAAAGGTGTCTAAACTGAACCAGCAGGACAGAGCAGTGACATTCTCTGCACCACCACTGCAGCCTGCAGGATGGAGGTTTCCTCAGCCACAGGAAGTCAGCCATGGCAGTGGTGGGAGATTATTCATTGTCTCCCCTCACTTCCATGACCTGGAAAAAACCCACAAAAGTCACAAGTCCATTAGAATTTTGAAAACTTTAAGAAACCCTTTGTCAGAGTTGAACCCCTCTAAGCTGGCAGCTCAGCCCCACACAGCCACTCACTCACTCCTTCCAACGGGACAGGGAAAAGAGTTGGAAAGACAAAAGTGAGAAAACCCACAGGTTCAGATAAAGGTAGTTTAACAGGTAAAGCAGAAACTCAAGCAAAGCCAAGCAAAGAATTCATTCACCACTTCCTATGGGCAGGCAGGTGCTCAGCCGTTTCCAGGAAAGCAGGGCTCCATCACATGTAACGGTGACTTAAGATCTCAGACACCATAACTCAAATGGTTATTTTATATATAGTACTTCTTCCCCCAGCTTGGATTGCTAAGCACAATGTCATCTGCTCTGGGGTATCTCTTGGGTTGGTTGGGATCAGCTGTCCTGGCTTTAACCCTTCCCAAATCCTTGTGCTCCCCCAGCCCACTCACTGGTGGGGCAGAGTGAGAGACCGAAAAGGCCTTGACTCTGTGCAAGGCCTGCTCAGCAATAACCAAAACATCCCTGAGTTATCAACACTGTTTATACAGTTTTATACAACCCCATACCAGTTACTCTGACTAGAATTAACTCTCTCCCAGCCAAACCATTACACCCCCCCATTTCAGGGTCCTTCTAGTATTTCGCTGGTGTCAAGAGAAGGAAACACAGAAATTTACTCACTCTAAATGCAAACATAGTGTTTCTTACCCTTAAAGTTTGTCTTCAGCAGGCTGCACGAGAGAAGTAAATCAGAGAGAATTTAGGTGGTATCCAATGTGCACAGCAGACAGCAACAGGAAATGTAGCAGAACTATGACACCCCTTTCTATGTTTTAATTAGACCTGATTATATTCCTCATATAGTTAAGGCATTTTTCCTAATGCAACAATCCAATCAACTTCATTTAACAATTACTGAGAAAAAAAGGAGTGTAAAGACAACTTACACTGTCAGACAGTATTTACATGAAAACTACACAGTGAAGTATTTCCAGGTTGTGAAACTCACCTGTTAAATGCTTTGCCCAGAAGCAGAATAAAAAACTAGATCAGTAGTCTGGACACACTGACTAGACTAAAACTGTGTCAGTAGAAAATGCACTGAAATATTCTGAAGTACTTTGGGAAGTTTTCAAAAACCATTATTAATCTAAAAGCATAATGAGATATCCCTACCTTAGTGTTTATCATCATGGAAAAATCATATGACATAACATTTTTAGGTAGTTTGGAGATCAGAGTAGCAATTTGCTATCAGTGGATTTTGGCCAGCTATGGCTATGGCAAAAAGGTGCTTTGCTTGGTCTTCTGCATTGTTTTTTTTAAACACACTCTTAGCATTTAAGGTTCAGTAACAGTCTTTTGAGTTGCTTCTAGTCTGAAAACTTCTTTAGGACAGTACCTGTTCAGTTGTACTTATATTCCTTTTTTTAACAGAGGTTACTAAAACCTGTGTTCACAAGGTGGCTAGAAACAGTGAAAACAAACAGCTCTAGCTAAAAAGGTACTATGTGAGAAACCCACAGGATTAAGTCACTCATATTTTTTAGTTATTCTAAGGGATGAGACTTCTCCAAGTTATGTGTTCTTTTCAATAAAAAAGAATAGGACAAAACCAGACATTTTATTTTAAAGTAGCTACTACTGAAAAGATTGTGATTCAGGCTGATAAAGCCTAAAAACCTTCACTTTCAAAAAAACCCCATCCACTACATGATTTACAGTCAAGGAATTGTATGATTAGATTTCATATTTCATCTTACCTGCACAACTCTGGCTGTAATTCCTTTTAGCTAGGAATTTAAAACCTCTTCTACAAGATACAGCTCTGAAATTGAAATGTTTACCTCCTATCTAGTTAAACTGCCACTTATTCTGTAGTGCATGTTCTAGAAATAAACCTCTTTGTTGGCTAAAGTCAGAACTACCATTTTAAAAATTACAAAATACAGGCTTAGTGTACAAGAGTTAAGGCTTGACATTTTTGTAGTGGTAAAAACTAGGTTCCCTAAAGCTTCTCCTACCTCAACTTCTCCTCTCAAAATTTGCCAAAGGAACTAAACCAAGACTTGAAGTATGATCACCCTCTAAAAATCTGTATGGAAAAAAAGCTGAGCTTGGAACAAATCAAGATCTTTATGCCAGTAACTTTATGAAGTCATGCCAGACTTGTTGTGGCATCTGCATGGTAGTAAGGGCAAACTGAAGTTGGAAGGTGTGAAACCACTTAACAAGAAACAGCAGCTTTATACTAGGCTTGAAGTTTATTCAGTTTAGGTTTTTACTTTTATTTAAAAAAGCAGATAGCTCAGCTGCTTTCACTTTGCATAGTTCTGCTTCAGCCTTAGATATACCAGTCAGGCTTGTGCACCAGCTAATTTAGTACACTCAGATAAGTGCTTTATACGGCTAAAACAATCTACTGAAGCTTTTGAAATGAGAGAGCCAGTGACCTACCTTCTTACTAGTTCATATTACCATTTTAAACATTGAAACTATTTATAGTATTTGACACTGCAGCTTCAACAAGGACATACATCATGGCTGTTCAGTTCTCAGGCCACAAGAGTACTGAAGGCTGGTCAAACAGCCCAAGAGCTGTAAGAAAGGGATTTCAGAAATGCTTCCTAGCATTTGTATTCAGGTTTGATTTAAAATGCAAGCACCAGGCTTCAACAACAAATACCAAGTTCCTCAGCAGTTCTCTGAAATGAGGAAAGAGCCTGTATAAAAATCTGATTCAGGTCTCATGCAGGGGGAAGCCATACACATTTATGCTTCATAAAGTTGAATTTTAACTTTAAAATATATTGCAGCTGAATAACAGTGTAAGCCAGCCCCTTCTGTGACTGTTCTCAGGTTTAAGAATTTCAACCACATCGCTACTGAAGGACTGAGACTATGACCATGCTAGATTTTGACAGGGTATGTATTTAAAATAAGTAGTCCTAATGAAGTATGTAGCATTGCACTTGTAATTTCTTGACCTTTCAGTTGAAAAGAAAGAAGGTAACTAAATCCTGAATTCATTTTGATCAAGGTAACACTCTTGAGAATGGCATTAAGCAAGAACAAAACCAAATAATCCCAGTTAAATACAAATTACCCTAAATTATTGAAACTTTGACACCAGTTCTGTGTAATAGTCATGTACAGACCAAATCAGGAAAAAGGTCAGTGATATGTCTTAAAATTAAAACCACGGGCAAAATTAATACTAAAATGCATATTAACTTGTTTTATTGAGGCACAACAAGGCATTGTGAATAGCCCATACTTGAGGCAATCAATAGTGTAGTAAGCTGGACATTAATACAGTTTAGGGTAAGTGCAAACAATATACATTCACAGCTTTATTAGCAAGGCTACATCACAACTGATAAAGTGCCAAATTAGTGCTGATTCAGTACCCCAACTCCATGATTTCACCTTGCAAAACAGGACCACCATTTCCCCCCAATAATGGAACCACATATCCTCTATAAAGTCAGTAGTAAGTGCAAAGCTAGTCCCACCCCCCTCACCAAGGTGTTTGGAGCAGCTCTTTTGTAAACATCGCACTGGATTTTAGTCCTGATAAAGGAGGTATCCCGAAAAGGTGGAGTATTTCCAGCTACTTCCATAGATGGCTCCCCGATGCAGCCGTAGCCAGATCTGATCTCCCTGGAACAGCTGCAGGACTGCATGGTTGCTAGCTGTTTCATGGTCAGGAGCCCCATCATTTGCATAGGCTGACACAAGGACCTCTTCGTTCTTCATGAGATTCACATACAGTGGGACATTGACAGCCAGTTTCAGCATGTGGAAGATGAAGACATAGGTACCATTCACGGGACAGTTGAACCTACCAAGCTGGATATCAAAAGTTTCTCCAAGGTTGTTGAGCAACAGGTCAAATGCAATGGGCTGGTCTAGAGTTCCAGGGGCCAGGTTGGATGTTCGAGCGGCAGAGAAGGCAACCCTCATCTGCTGTGGGAGCGGGTAGACGTGCACTGGGAGTATGGTGGCAGCCTGGCTCGTCACTGGCATATCCACAGGGGTGATGCTGCGGGAGTCTCCCTGCCCAGAGTCCCCACTGTTAAAGGTCTCATTGTCTCGTTCTGGGCTGCTCACCTGAGAGGAGTCACTCCACCCTGCTGTTAAGAACCATTAGCAGCTGTAAGTATTAAAACCCTTAAGCCTGCAGGCATAATCTCAAGCAGCAAGTACACAGGCTTTGCAGCAGATTGATCTTTCAGCCACAGCAAGTTGTCAAAGGACCCCAGTGAGAACAGAACTGTGAAGTGGGCTTACATTCATCACACTTGCATTGAGCAGGATGGGACATAACTGAGCAATGAACAATTACTTCTTATACTTCTAAGTAAGAGAGGGCAGTAGGTTGCAATCGTTTTAGCTTTAGTATGTCACATGTGTCATCTTAAAAAGCATATGCTAACTTCTGAGGGGAAATAAAATGGAATTGCTGAAAAATACTGACAAAGTGAGAGCCACAGCACCTTCAAGATCTGAATTTTCACTTCATGTTACTCACTGTAGTTGCATTTCTAGTAGACCTTACCAATTTATGATGCTAGAATATTTAAAGTCTGACAAACTAGAGTTGCTTTTAAGTTCTCTGCACCTCACTCCCCAAATTAAAGCTGTTAATCTTTTCAAATACTCAAGTTAAAAGGGTCTATGATGAAAAAATTAATAAATCTGAGAAATTTAGAGCAGTCACACTCAAGTTGCAAACCATTGTTATTTCCACTGGGAAACAACACCTTAAAACAAACTATAAAATAAGTGAAGTTGCTGTGAGATCTTGATGCTAATGAGTACTTCTTTCAGCTATTAATTCACCATGATCTCATATTTAGTTCTCTTCTGAGGTATATTCTATGAATCATCCCTCAAACTAGGATATGACCTGCTTTACCCTAAAACAGCTTCCACAGTATGCCGTAATTTCCCTTCAGTCTCTAAAATAGTGATCTACAGCTACTCTTCATCTCACTTCTCATCTGTAGCACTGGAAGTCCCTCTTTTTCCAGCACACAGAATAGGAATAAATCATCTTGTTTCCAGCTCTTCAAAACACATGCTATTCATGCTTGGACTCCAACTAGAACACAGGGAACTGCCCTGAGTGCATTTTCCTAGTCAGGTTATTTGTGACATTCAGTAAGGTACCATTGTGTCAGAACTTGGTCATGAAGACTCCAGACTAAGAAGAGTAAAATTAAATCTTCTTGCTGTGCAATTCTGTGTAAGAACCGCACTCAAGCCTCCACCTAAGCTTGGTTAACTTACACCAAGCTCAATCTGTTAGGTGAGTGATGGTATTCTGCTTTTCACACTGTTCCCAGTAACACCCCAGCTGCAATGCCCAAGCACATACTGGACCACTGATGTCAGCCTTACCTCTTGAATTTGCTCGAGGACCGCTGCTTATCCCACCTCGTTTATAGCACTGCTGGTAATTAACATCCTTAAAGAGAAGTGTTAGGAAGATGGCTATAAGCAAATCTGAACTCAAGTGAGGCAAATACACTTTTTTTGCTCAATTTATTCAAATCTCTAGCATAGACAGTGACAGAGCTCAGAAACAAGATGCAGATAAACAGCTTTACTTATGGAAAATTTACTTTTATAGTAGCTTGTATGAAGTTAAAGATCTACTTTGATGCCTGTTGTAGCAAGTTAGCTTCTGAACTATGGACTCAGTTGAGGTTATGAGCACTACCCTTAAATCTCATGTCTGTTCAAAGTCCATGAGCCTGCACAGAAGACACTGACAGACCCTCCTCACACCAGGAACCCACCAGGAACCTTTGTCTTCCTACTTTTTGTTTTTGGGGGCGGGGGCCGGGCCGGGGGGCACATGTTTTTTGGCCTAACCACATTCTCAGCCAGTCCATTTAGGTGTTCATTATTTTACATTACAGAGGCATTTTAGTGAACCAACTTTTAAAATAATAGACTAGACTCATACAATATGTTATTTACCATCTGTTTGCATTTCAAAGATTCCTTTCAGACTAAAATCAACCTGCCATACGGCGATGTTACCTTTCTGAACTAACTTATTTCAGCTGCTGTCTACCATTCCACAAAAGGGTTTGTCTATGAAACAAAACTAACCTCTAGCTTGTAAGTAATAGTTCACCTGTTAAGATAATGAAAGGCTACCATGTTAGAAGATTTGGCTCCTGTACAGCAGAAGGCTACTGGAAATAAAGTCAATACTTACCCTCTGAGAATATGGCATTCCAGCATAATCTCTACCAGGAAATTGTAACTGGCCATAGTTGCCATTAGCTAATGAAGGTGAACCTCTGTAAGCATCAAAACCTGTTCAAATAGAGTTGATTATTCAGTATCATTCATTGTTTGATTTGCATTACAAGTCCAGAATATAACTATAACTCTTTTTTTGGCAATTATGTACATTAAGTTATGCAGTAACACAGCTATTCTTAAATTTGGAATTGAATAGGGGCCTTGCTACTCCTATAACAAATGCATTTCATTAGCTACTCATAACTTACACACTGGCTATCTCAAAATTGCATGTTTAAAAATATTAATATCAGACCCTATCCATTGCCTGTGATACTAATGGGACATCCCAGAACAGCTGAAAAGCTTCCTAACTCCAGAAAAGGGATTTAAGGTAGAATTAAGAAACATTTTCTTTTGCTGTTACATACACTGAGCTATTACTGTTATACATTTAGGTGTTACTATAATTTTTGCCTTTTTAGCTATTAGCTTACTAACTTAAGCTATAATTTAACTACCAAAGCAGAGCTGCAAGCAATTCCATACCAGACACCACCAAACCCCGGATGGCTGTTAAGTCACAACTATAAAACTCATCATCTGGTACATGTTCCTACAAGGTACTGAGCGGGCTCAGCCCAACAACTGAAGCACCTATCACAGACTAAATGCCCTTCCACTTCAAAGGGGAATAGGCCACAACCTGCAGCTGGTAGCTACCAACAACCTTAATTTAGTAACTGCTTAAAGTCAGCTGAAACTCTCTATAGTACTTCAGCTAGCAGCAAAAGAATAACTGGTCTGCAGAGACCAAATAAGCCTCCTCTTAAAAAGCTCTTCAGTTTGTAATTCATCTAGAAGGGCTCTTCACTATTGGGAACCTCTCCCCCATCTTGGTTTCTGCTGGTAATATTAAAGTGAGCAGTACTAAGCAAAAAATACCTTATTTTGGGCAAACACTGCAAGTGATATCTGAAAAGAAAGATGCCTGCCCAGTTTGTCAGCAAGATGCCAGGAGAAAGAATTAAGTGGGTAAAAAGTTCAGAACAGCAAGTGAAATTGCCAACAGAAAAGTCCATATGAGTAATCTAATAACCTGTTACTGAAAGTTCCTATCTTCATGTTTAGGGAAGCTATGAAATTGCTCTGCCATTTGGCTTGACATCTCAAGTACAGGGACCACAAATAAAAGTCAGAATGAACTTCCTTAAATTCTACAACAGAGGGCCCCGTTCTCTGCACATTGCCCTTACAGCCTTGTTTTGAGATGTTTCGTATATATAGAACATGAATTTAATACTGTGTTGTGTTAAATCACGTTCCAGTGGTAGTACATTAGATCTTTTTTAGGATGATAGCAAATACAGACGTACCTTTGTACCCACCAGGGGAGCGATACGAGTTAGCCAGCGACCTTCCACCTCTAGCAGATCCTCTGACAGACCCACGACTGTTGAGATAAGGCTGAGGGGGTCTGGGAATAACATTAGCCTGTGCTGGATAAAAGGCAAGGCTACCATTGCTAACAGGAACAGCTCCATCAGGTTGATAGTTCACTGCTTAAAAACAGAAGGCACACATGAATTCAAAGCTTTTTATAACTGCAGTAAGTTACCGTGCATAGAAGCAAGGGCAGCATTAGGACATTCAGAGACCAATTAAGCTGCTCTGAATATTCTGTTCTTCTGTCCCTTTATTACTTCATTTAAGTGATTGGATCCTTCCCTTTGTTTTGTAAAGTGTAATGCTTGTTAAAGTCTACTGTGGACAGCTCAGGCTCTCAGTGTAAGTCCCTAATGCATTCAACAAGAGTCAGTAGCATAGGTGAGAACAAGCTTGCCAGTGGCATGAAAAAACCCAATTTAGGTTAAAATCAAATAACATTTGATTAAGAATTTTCACTGATAAACTAGGTCACCTCAGTACTGACATCTGTTGAAACAGTGAGACAAACCACCACAGCTAGATAGCAATGATGGCTATGGAAAGCAGATATTTGGGTTCAGTCTCTTCAACAGGCATTCCTACCACATATTAGGCAGTTCAACTCCAAGCAAAATGTACTAAAGAATGCTTTTCACTCACAGGGGTGAGTGACTGGTTAGCTTTAAATACAAACCTTGCAACCATGAACGTACTTCACAAGACCATGCTTTATTTCAATCCAAAAAGCTTAAAATTGATCCAAAACAATAGTATAAACACTCTGCACATGAGGTCTGTGCAGAGTCACTGCACAAGGCTAATCAAAAAATTACAATTTTCTGTAAAAAAAGTACAGAATGCTTATCACCTGTAGTCTCAGAGATCAGAAAGAGCATTGAAGCTAAACATGCTTTCCTGACTGCTACTCTTACACTGCTCTTTTGAGTTCTTAATGTCTCATTCACTTCACACACTATCAGTCTGTTTCTAGCCTAAGACCTATGAAAACCACTCTGGCAGAAAAACAGCAGTTTTAAATGACCTTGAGCCATTTCATTAGATAGCGTTATGAATACAGATCCCTAGCTGTCACTTTCTTTCATCCTAAAACTTCAAGATATTTAGGGGCCAGTTTCATGTCAAATTTAGTGCCAGCTATACAAATCCACCTGGTGCACTACCTGAATGTCAAGTAGGTCAGGTTTGTGTTGAATGCAACAGCTCAAGACCACTTACTAGTTCGGTACTTCTCAGGTCAGATTGAAAACTTATCCCAGCTTTCTTACTTAGCATTCAGCAGCTCCCAGCACTGACAGCACTACTACCAGAGACCAGATTAATGATTTTAAATAAGAGTATTTCATCATTGCTGCTATTCTAAGCAAATGATTGTTTGACTGGCAAGTATCACCACATACTTGAATTTCTCACCTACTGGTGAGAAATTCAGGCATGTAAGTGACAACAGTCTGTTCATCTAATATAGAAACAAGTTTGAACCAGCCTTTCATCCTGCTAGCAGTTTTGAAATTAAGTTTACATACCATCAACTACATTAGAATTGATGTATGCCTAATGTTAGACATTTATGTAGCACCTGTTAAGAATTTCACTGGGTTAGAAGAACTCAACAGCACATGATAATGAATTTAAATAGTGATATAAACAGAACATACTTAAAGACTACTTGAAATACAGATCCAAGTGCAGTTCTCACCTGAAGACAGAGATTCTTGTGAAAGAGAGGTTTGTTCTGCAACATGAGAAGATTGCAACTGGCATTGAGGAGGAGTCTGTGTACTTGCTGTGGAGAAACTCTGGTTATATCCTGCTGAATATGAAGAATCCTCTTTAATTTCCTGGTCTTTACGTGGAGGCAGTGGTGCATTCACTTTAAATACCTACAACATATTTGAAAACGAGTGCTTAACACTACCAGCTAAAGTCTCTACCTATGCCACCACCCTGCTAGGCTGTGGTTTAAATCCATATGCTTTTTAACATCTCTAGAACACCAACTGTTTCTTAGAAATAATCAAGAACACCATACATCAACCCATCCTCTTCTCTCTCAGTAAACTCACAGAACACACTCCTGTTTATGTAGCTAGTACCCAAGGAACAGCTTGATTGACCATAGCTACTGTACTCTATCAGCAGAGCTACTGTACTCTTATCAGTAGAACGATTACCATACAACAAGCTATTTTCCTTCTATGGGAAATCCACTGTGAAATCCACTGACTACCTGTCCTACAGCTCAACCTGAAGCTGGGACAGCTTACATTGAGATGAGATATTCCCATTTAGGAACAACCTGGGTGTTTATATGTGTCTTGGAACCTGATGCAACACTGCTATCCACTCAGACACCATATTAGACATCATTTACCCCTTCAGTAAAGTCAACTTCATCTTTTCTACTCATTTAAAATTCCCCAAGAGTAAACACTTACCCTACATGAGCCTTGTCATTCAAATGTTATAGTCTGGGCAGTACAATTATGAGAAGATATTACTGTTAGTTAAATCTAATCAGCCAGACTCCAGTCACTTCAGTGACTGTATTACTTTATAGCCAATAACACAATCACCAGAAATAATGCTGTTAAAAGTATCAACTAGTATCAACATCAAATAGGCAAAGTCTATTTTGATTAAAAGGATCTAAATTTCACATAAAGAACTGTCAGCACTACTGGTACTGAGTCTACACATGTATCTGACCATTTTCCAAGACTATAAACTCTCTGAAGACAGACTTGGGCAAAAGGCACAGCTACACGATGCAAGAAACAGCTTCACAGCTTGACAATTCTTCCCATTTGCTGATGCCCTTTAATTAAAAAGCAAGAAACAAATACTTTTTCCAGGGTCATGAAACCCAGTATTGCCTCTAAGAGGCAGCATGGAAATGCCTCATGATATTGAAGTGTTGAGCATAAATTTTGAACCACTGTAAAAAAAACAGGCTTTGTTGGTTTTGGTGGTTTGTTTTGTTTGGTTGGTTTTTTTTAAATTTTGATCACTTCATCTGGTAAACAAAGTGATCCAAAGCTAATCCTTTTAGAAAAAGAAATTTGAGAATGCAGGGCAGTCAGGCTGTCAACACCCGCATGCTGAAGTATTTGTAGCAAGTGGTCTGCTTTTTCCTGCAGTGAGGGTTAGAGGTGGAATTCAAATCAAGGACTAGGGCTACAGGCCAAGTCTGCCTTTAAGCTTCCATAAGCACAAGAGCAGCAAGAGGATGTTTGAAAACCTGTAATCAGATACTTCCATTACTGTCACTGTGATACCACTATTTGGCAAGGAATTATCCTGGCTATCTACTCAAGTGCAATGGCTATGTTTTCCTGGCAGCAATGAGAATCTAAGCAATGTAGGGAAGAAGAGAACCCTGCACTGCAAAGTTAAAGATTCCTACCACTACAAGAGGAATGAACATCTTCATGACTTAGTGACAGATGTTTGCCAGGTTTACCCAAAAATCCCAAGAGCAATCTTGGACATTTAACATCTCTGAAAACATGGCATTCGTTCAAGTGAACTTTCAGTGGTATTGTTATGATCAAAGCACTCTGAACACAGACAAGTTCCGACATAACCAGAATGACTGAGACCAAGACTCCATATTTATACCATGACAGACCCTTACCTTATAGACTGGGTCCCCAAAAGACTCTGGATTCCTCAATCATAGCATGCTGCTACTTCTCCACTTTCAGGAGAAAATCACCACCTAGCCACTTCGCATAACTTAAACATATCTAGCTTAGAAAAAAACCCACCTCCCTACCACTTATTTGTAATGTGCATCACAATTCTGTGCCTCTGAGGTAGGTTCTACTTGGACCTCTTCTACAAATACAGAAAACCAAGCAGAAAAAGTCAATGCAGTGATTTTACTACAGACCACAGCAGGATGTCTCAGATGTTTTAGTTGTTGACTCCTGTGATTTGAAAGGCTATTAGCTACCTTCTTCCACCAGCTCCTACCACATATGTCCCCATACTGCAAGACAGAGATTATCCAGCAAGTTGTGAATTGCACTGGTACTTTCATTAAAATGGAGAATGCCTTTGGAGAATCTAAAGCTTGCTTTTGAGGAAAACATTAAATGAATGTTTGTATCATCTTCTGAAGAACGTACCAGAGGAGTAAACAATGTTACCTTCTCTGCAGTTGAACCTAATGAAATGCAGAGCCTTCCTCTGAACCTCTCTAAGCCTGCACTGCAGATTACCAGGAAGTAACAATGTTTGATACTATTTTTTGAGGCCATACACTATTACTGATGCTCATATTTGCAGCAAACATCTCAGACTGTTTGGTCTGTTTCCTGGATATGTACACTGACTGCTTGTTAACAACTTAGGATAATGAGCAACGCCAGTTTTACCAAAAAGACATTTTCCATAATTCCATTGGACTGAGTTTTACCCCACTGAAACAAACACTATAAAAAGCAGCAAGACAAACTCAGGCTTCTGAAAGCATTTTGTCCTAACAGCTATATACTTCAGGATTCCTGTTCTCCAGTGAAGTCTGTTTAATTTGAAATCTTTTCCCAAGAAAACTGTAACATCAAACCTTACTTTAGGGCATAGCTATAAATCTGTTAATTTCAGGCCTGACTTCTCCCTCTTAGTTCCTTGAGGCTACTAAAATATCCTAGTATTAGTGTCTTGGGGACTATACAGAGCAAAACCAGGATCTTTGTTCTTAGCTGATGTGTTTTCCAGGATCTTTGTTCTTAGCTGATGTGTTTTAAGTTCTGAAGGCATTAGAGAACCAGAGGACTAATCTAGGTTTTATTGTTAAAACAAAACGATCTATCGAGTTTGGCACTATTCCAAGAGGAGCCAGTTCCTCAGTGCTAGTCCCAAGTTACATCACTGTCAATTCTTTCTGCGTGTTGCATACTTACAGTCTGCATAGCCTGAAAGGGAGCTGCTGTTATTGTGACAGAGCTGCTGCTTGCTGGAGGAGACTGAAAGCTTTGCGCTGGTGGCACTGATGGCATGGGGGTGCTTGAAGTAGGCAATGGTGACTGTGGCTCACTTGGGAGGGGAATAGTTGCCTGGGGGAAGAACAAATGTAATGAAAGGTCACTTGATAATTATCAGGCAGTAACAGAAGCAGTTAATTTGTTCTAAAGCCTAGCCTGACAGAAGTCAGCAGTTTCTACAGGATGACATTTGGACATAGTAGAGCTACAAAATAGCTTTTGCTTACAATTTCAAATCTTGCTGTGCATCCTCAGCAAACAGTACTTCTATTGCAGTCTCTGCTGATTAAGTGAAATGTGCCTATGAGCTACTATACATACCATTCTTTGGCATAATATCACAATAAAGAGACACTAGGTATTTTTTCCCTACCACGAAGGACACACAGAATGCTTTCTGTTCCATTTATTGATAGAAGATTCTTTGACTAATATTAAAAATTACTTCTCTTTTCTGGAAGAACTTAGGAAATTTAGAGGGTCTGATTTTTTTCCCTTTCCCACTTAATTATGCTTCAGATTAGAAACAATGCTGAGTTGTCCAGACAAAGTATTAACCAGCATTAGGCCTCAGCTGTGCAGATGGCAAAATGAAATGTTGATTTAGAACACCAATATTTTTAGGAATCAGGAGTCAAAAGGACCACATCTAGAGCCTTACCATTTCAGCAACTTAAATATTTACCTTACTTGTGATAGCTCACCTGGGCAATTTCAATCTTTTTAGGTATCAGTGGCTCAGAAATACGTGAACTTGTCTGATATAGAGGCTGGGAAGTGTATTTCTCATTCTCTTGAGAAAGTGATGTTGCTGCCTAGAAGAAGCCATAATGCACCTGCTATTACAAGCAGCACTACAGAGTTCTGGTAAAGCTATGAAACACCAGTGGAAAAGTTGAAACAAATAGATTTTGAAAGACCAGCACAAATACTAAGTCCAAAGCACTAAACAGTCATCTTAACCAAAGCTTCAAGTAATTACCTTTAGAGATCCAAATTTAGATTACTCTTCTTACACAACTGGTTGTACAACTAGCCCTGCAAAGTCAGATCATTTTAAGAACAGTAGATTACTGCAAGCACTTACAGTGAAGCCTGCAACACACACCTGTCTCACTGAATCAAATGGAAAGATAAGTTGAGCTTCTGGTAAGCTCTGTCAAAGAAGGCTTTGCAAAGCCTGCATGTTCTGTAGTTAGCTCACACTTGTAAAGTTTAGGAGTTGCTTAATACTTAAATACAGAGCCTAGGGCTAAAGACTACCAGTCCTGTGCTCACCATGTACACATCACAGTGCCTCAGACAGCACTGGGATGTACTTGCACACCAGGAGGAGCACTGTCACCATGGTGCGTATTCCCTGGTTGTGCTGGAACAAAAACTCATCTACTGCTTTCCCTGGAAAGAAAGACACACTAGACTTCAAGCTGAAGGGACTAGAGATAGGCTGGGCACAAGCAACCCAAATTCCAAACAATAAGTTTGCAAGAAATCTCAGAACATTCTACTAAATCAGATGTTCTACTTTATAGCACAGCACAAGCCTTCTGGATGCATATTGAACAGCAAAATCATTGAATTCTTCTCAGCACAAGGAGTCTCATGGCACTGTAGAAGTGAGAGAAGGTGTCAAGAATTGGGACAGAACTGCTGATTCAAGAGGTAGTAAGACTAATAGCCCTGTCAGAGCATTATATTCAGCTATATAGTATAGTGAGAAATAAAGTAAGTACTACATACACAGTATGCTGGTAACATGTACATCAGCAAAAAAAATGTAAAGAGAACATTTCCCATTATGATCTACATACTCAGTTATAGAGTCCAACAGGAAAGAGCCAGCTGTGTTCTTGAACACAGCAATACAACTCACAAGAGATCTTTAAGACAGTGATCTGCATAAATTGAAACTTCTCAGCTCTAAACACTATTTGAATGTTATTTGAAGATTTAACTGCACATAAATGCAATTAAGCAAAGTTTTAGGTCTTAGCTGAACATAAGGAAGTCAGATTCCCAGTATTTCTTCAGTTAGTGCTTGAGAGAACATCTCAGTCTTCAGGTTACACACAGGTTCTGCTGTTTCATGACAGTACCCATCCCAAATTTATGCAACCTTTGTCATCATTAGAGGGAATATTCTACACTGTACCCAAAGCAAATATTTATGCTGCTCCCATGTTCCCACAAGAATGTGCACCACACTTTTTAGTGAGCATTTTTCATCCCACACCCTTCCTGTGTCAAGGAGCAGACTGTTCACTTTGCATTCATGCAGTACTAGCAAGACTTTTCCACCCATCTTTAAGTATTCCAGATTGCAGGCTATACTACTGCTGCCACTTGCATTCTGTCCCTGTATGTTGTTCAAGTACAGCTACTCAGGAGGGCCCCAGCTCAGCTTTCTGTTAGGGCTGGCTGTCACACAGATCTGAATGCCAGTGAACCCCAGGGTATGGTACCTGTGGTGTCACCAAGTCCTCAGTTTCAGAGCCAGAAAGAGCGTGATCAGCAGATGCTAGGGAAGTGTTTGAACCATGCAGTGCCATGGATGAAGCAGCAGGCTTGCAAGGAGAGAAGACAGAGAGAAGGTTTCGAAAATATTGAACGTAAATGTTTGGTTTCACTAAGACTCACACCCTGAGCACATCCAAGTAAGCCTCACAATAAGGCAGGGACCAAAGTGTTTTGACCAGTTAGTCAGTTTTCTAGGAATTCTCGCTAGTGGCAAGGAAACATTTAAAAGCAAAAGTCACAAGACATGCAAGCACAGTGAGTCAATTTAAGGTTCATTTAACCACAATTACCAAAGCTTGAGACACAATCTTTGGTGTAAGGATCCTGAAAATGGAAACATGCACTACCTAGGAAAGAAACTAGCTGTTCTTCTGCACACAACTACTAGCTATGACCTGAATCTATAGGTAAAATATGCAAGCTATTTCAGCATGTCTTCAACATACTTCAAGAATTTTCAAGCATTTATTGCCCCTTTTCAACCAGAAGAGCAGCCAGCTTTGTCAGCATTTGAGTGATCTTAGACTCACAAGCTATTACCTTGTATGAAATACAAAGCAACTGACAAGAAAAACAACTCAAGTATAAGTCCATGCTGGTAAATAACTTCTATCTGCCTCTTCAGGGCAGCCCTAACTTCAACTTACCTGAAGGGGCTGTTGAAGAAAATCACTCTGACTTGGCAGTTTCTGCTCTTTTGAAGCTGTAAAAGTAGAATGCATTAAGCAACATTTACTTTTAAATTCAAACACTGCATAATAGTTTCAGTGTGCAGTTCTATTATTTTAAAATATTTGGTATGTGAAGATACAAACTATTTTTATCATGTGGACTGCAAATATTTAAACCTAGCATCAGCAAACTACACCCAATTGAAAACTTCAGGTTTTTGGTAAAAGAGGACAGGTATTCAATGATAAAAATATTTTTACCACAGAAGAGATACCCACTTTCCAGATTAAGAAAAAAATTAATAAACTGGGTAACTGAGATCTACAGCCCAAGATCCACCCAGTCTTTTAGCATGGTCTGTTCTTTATAATTAAACAAGCTATCTTCACCAGGCCTACTGATCTACAGCCCAAGCAAACCCTGTTAGTGCTTGCAAAATTTTACATACCATTTACACTTATAGTATCACCTACCTACAGGACTACTTGCTGGAGTAACTGAAGGAGGTTGGGATGAACCAATGGCACTTGGTGAAGCTTTATCAAAATCCAGAATGGACTCCTTTCAAAAAAAGATCACCATTGGGTAGAAAAAAAATTAAAGTCTAGACACAAATGAAACATTCTCACTTGACAAGCTGCTGTTAGCTAATTAGAGGTAAATTCATTCATTCAGTGCCAACACACATTGTCAGCACCGTTCTCCCTAACCCAGTAGGAACTGGAGCTTTGTGCTACAACAGCACAGAAAAACATACTTGCATGAAGTTGTAAGTCCCTTGTATCTGAGTCATCAGATCCTGAAGTTTTTCCCTTCTCAATACTGGATCTTTTGGAAGAGTTGAAGTAGAGCAAAATTCTGCAGCTGGCTGATGTACAGGTTTAGGCACCTAATAAGGAGAAATTATATTAAATCTAATACTGGAAGCAGGACAAGATCCCTTATCCAATACACTTCCAGAGCAACCAAGAGGTGTCAGACACTGTGGGCCAAGGAATTCTGTGCTGTTATTGATATTTCTTGAATCAAGCTTTCGCTTTATCAGAAAAAAGTCATCTTCCTGTTGCTACAACTAGTTAAGCCACATATTTTATAGAATGGTTTGGGTTGGAAGAGAGACTGAAGATTATCTAGTTCCAACCTCCCTGCCATGGGCAGGAACACCTTTCACTAGATTAATTCACTTCAATTTCTTATAGTCTAACGTAAAGTTGACTGCATCTAGCGCAAAATTAGGCACTTGCGTCTAAGGACAGTCACATTTAATTTGAAGGACAGAGCAAACTTAAAAATCAAAGCTGCATCACTCAAGGTTTACTTCCTCCCAAGAGAGCCTACGCCAGTAAGTACAGATCTTTTATTAGGATGGCATTTCCAGACAATCTAAAAACTGCACCTAAGAGATATACTGCAAGCAAGTAACTTGGGATGAGACCAAAGTGTTTCTACTAAAAAGCCAGATGATCTCAATGCACCAGCTCCTGCAGAAAGTATTACATCCAAATTTGGCATAAATATACCTGTGCTCCTACACAACAACCTAACATGGACTTTTGCAGGGCTTTATCACTCCTTGAGTATTTCAGCTGGTTCCTTAAGAGTTCATCCCAACTGGTTCTCACTCCACTTTAAAAGAGGGACATGCTTTGTCGGAGAACAAGTCAGTCTAAGGTAACAGAAAAATTATAATAGTAAGCTCCTTAAGTAGCAGAAGCCCTGCTGTTTAAAGGGTGACAATAATCTTAGACTGTCTAGATAGTCTAACACATCTTTTGAAAGCAGCTCAGAGAAGAGGCAGGCTTGTTAGAAGTATTTTAACCCAATAACTTTTTGTGGTTCTCTAAAGTTTTGCTGTTCTGTGCAACTAGAGGGAGACAAATCTGAAGACATTAAGTTGCATTATTTCAACTGGCCCAAATGTTGAGATAGCAGGAATATATGAAAGCCTTTATTTTCAACACCTGTGTTTCTAACAGGAGGTTACTACTTCAATATATTGTACAGGCATGTTAGTGAGTATTTGCATGAAGTCATTGGAAAATATATAGCAGAAGGCTATTTGTGTTATGACAATTGTCACACTAAATCCATAACAAACTGATGAAGTGCTCTTTGTCCACTTCTAGGACAAGCCTAAGAACACTCCTGCATTTCCTTTTTGACAGTTATCTGAAACTAATCTCTGGCCTTTGCAGAAATTCCAATACCATGCACAGGCAAGAAGCTTACAGCACATGATTAACTTGGGAGGACTCTGTCTCTAGTATCTGTGTGGCCCACATGATAGCTGCTTGATCAGCTGTGAGAAGTTTTACTTCATTCTAGAGTTCAGAGTGCATCTTTGTACAGCTCTATCTTAATTAGAAATTCTGCTGCACAAGCACTACCTTTGACTACCCGTTAAATACAAGTTTATACTGCTATAGCTTCCAATAATGAACAGTAACTAAAGCTTTTAAGGATATTAGTGTAGGAAAAAAGATACAGCTGAATAAAGTTAATCTCAGTGAGTCATAGATTAAGTTACTGGCAATCTGAATCTTTTTGTCCATCACTTTCAGTCCTCACTTGCAAATAGTCTTAATTTTACAGCACTCACTGTCATAGTAAATCCAGTACGCGTCAAACTGATTCATGCTTTTGTTACCCTCTTCCTCCTCACTACCATCTCTACTAAGACACAAGGACACTACCAAACTGGTTCTGTATGTTTGAAAATGGGTAACAGAAGCCTTTCACCTTTAAGTCACCTAACTAGGTCAAGTCTGGCAGGGTCTAAAGCTCTTAAGGTAGTCCACTAACTACATAAGTAAGACTTGTACATTAAACACAAAAAAAAGTTGAAAAAGCCCCAAGAGCACAGAAGCAGAAAAGACTTGTCACTTTTCAAAGTGACATTGCTTCCAAAGATGATAAAATTCCTGTATGCTTCTACAATTTGTCAGAGTTTTTATCTCCTTCCCCAGCTCACACTCTGTGCATTATGTTGGTAGCATTCTTTACTTCAAGAAGTACAAGAATGCAGGGTTACATATATGATATCAGGGCTTTAAACCAGGACTGAAACATTGAGACTTTCCATTCCATAGAAGTTATTTTCTAGTTCATATATATATTAAAATACACCAGCCAGAAGCAGCCTCATATTGATTTGCTGCTTTGCTGGTACCTAGGAGTTCAAAACTACAATACTTAAGTGCAATATAAGATCATATACAGGAAGGTATCAGGAAATTAAAGTATTTCAGTTTTTATGCCTTTTTATAAAGAGATGCTTTGAAGAAGAGCAGGCACTTGACATTTAAGATGATTTTAAACCAAGTTTTCTTTCTAGCCTACTATTGTTTCTGGTAGTCATTAAAAACTAGCAGCAGATTCTGACCTGCTAGTCTGGCTCAGATCAAACCTGTACATGCTAAGATCACTTAACACTAACCTGAATGTTGCTTGAACCACTAGAGTTTAACAGCACTGGTAAATTGAGGGTCTAATTTGTCATAAGAAATGTTTTTGAAACCTAGCTTCAACACTACTTATACATTCAGCAAAAAGTGTCTTGCCTTACATCCAGAGAATTGACTGAAAGTAGAGGTGAAACATCTAGAATTTGTTCTAGGACCCATTAAACCATTGCAAATAAACCAATGACCACTTTGGAATTTGGCTAGTCAGAGTGCCAATATACCAAGGACTCCTGTTAAAGCTGGAATTTTTAGAGACTGAAGGTCTGCTTACATGCACCACTAACATACCACTTCAACCATCTCATTTACTAGTAAAACTTCATTCTGTGAGACAGGACTTCAATTCCTCTTTAGGTTTGTTGGTTATGGAGTACTAAATGAGGTGGAAATACCTAAGCTGTAATCAGTTATTGCCAGCTGTGCCATGTAGATACACAATTAAAATCTGCTTACTACTCAGAGCAGCATTCACAGCACGTGTGAATTAAACGACACACTGGATGACAGCACAAGCCAAACTGTTTTGCTTTCCTGTAGCAGGCCACAAATTCAGCTCTAACCAAGTTTGCTGGTCCACAGATTGCACAAACATTTAAACAGAACAACAGTTAAACAGGTCTGCACATCAGCTCACCCTTCTATCTTCGGCTCAGCTTCTTAGGTATGGCACCTTAAGGTACATTAAGTTAAATAAGCATATTTAAATACCTCAAAACTTAGGTTTTTTTAAAGACCTCAGAGCTCTAACAGTTTCAGCTCAGAGGGCAGCAGCAGTGGCACAAGTCTTTTATCTGACATGCCTACATCCTTGCACAAGAGCATTTATAGATTCTCTCAGAGTTAAACAGACCCAACTATAGCACTGCATTGCCTCTTTTTTATATAAGCAAGTGCAAGAGAAATTGTTATCTGAAGAGCTTAACATGATTTTAATTGGTTTTTTTATGGACCTCAAGTCGAAGATGTCCTTTTTAAAAAGCTGGTTATGGAAACTAGTTATGTTGACAGTACACTGTTCTCTACTCTATTGAATATACTTTTGATACTAGGATTTCTCAATAGCTACTAAGCAAAAATAAAGCCAGCTGATGCTTTCCTATGGTCTATGTAAATCCAAGTTTGAATATTATAAAACACTCTTTGTTTACTTAATTCAGCAATCCCCCTTCAGGGACCTCACATTTAGTTTAATTTTGCCAGTATATGCGCACCTGCACACTACCAGGGAGATTCTGAAGCCGTGTCCAAGTTTCTCCAGATGACTGGAAACCCTTTTTTTACTTGCTGCAGCAAAGTTTTCTCAACCACTTAAGCCATCCATCCATCCCATACAAAAACAAGAGGAAGTATCTTCTCATTAGGAAGCATCTTGCATTTAAGGTAATCTGACACCAGAAATTCCAAGGCACCTTACAAGTGCTTGAGACTATTCTACTACCTAGTTTCAGTTACAGGAATACTGTGCATAGTTGGGTGCACAACACCTATTTGTGCTCAGAGTTACTTAGTGAGGCAACCAGCTTTTCTACTTGTACCACCACCACCACCAGTGGACACAAGATTCTACACAGCTTAGTGTAAAGATGGATCAAGCTGAAACACCATAATCCCATGCTGTTACCCAGTGCTGCATGTTACATACTCTTTTAATCTCGGGTTCAACCTTCTGTTTGCGGTCTCGCCTCTAAGCACAAGAATATCCATTTTTCAGTTAAGTCAAGTTTACTGACAAGATACAAGCTTAATCATTTGCCATGAGTAACATGGGACATACTGATTCCTGCTTTCTTGCAGGAAGATAGTAGTGGTGACAACACTGTGCACAAAGAAGCACTCAATTCCCCATATTTTCTTCCTCAAGTCTACCTTTAGAGTAACGCTTCTCTTAGTGTCTAAGGCAGACATAGCAGAGCTCGGTTACCTGTTTTTACAGTGATCAGCGTTAATGCTACCCAAGCTCAGGTGAGAAAGAAGGTAATGTGCCCAAAGGGTAGCAGCCTGCTCAGCTGTAAGCCATGCAATGGCTTTCATTTTACATTTCTAACACTCTGCTATTGTTAGAGTCCCAGGACAGCAGTATGGTTTACGCATTCATCTGGAAATACATATTTAAGCCCCTGTACAGTTGGTATTGCTTGATCTAGACATTAGATCTCTCTTGAATCAGCAGCTATTTTAATCAAAAGCCTAAAAATTACTGAAGTGTTATTTGCATGCAGCCACAAAGTATTTGATCCCTGGATGAGTCATACCTGCTTTGTACTGCTAACAGTGGACAGGGCCAATAGCTACAGATGAACCAAGTTAATTCTTCTGTCTTATGCATAAAGCAGTTATTCAAGGTTCAAACACAGCAATACTTTGCTGATGTAAAAAACAAAGCAGACCATCTTGCTATTCAAATATAAACTTTATCTGCCAGAAGTATTTCCCCCAAGAAAGAATGAAATGGGAGTCTAAATATTGGCCTACAAAATACACCTTATACACCTCTGCTTGGTGTAGAGGTGGCTTTATTCCAATACACTAATGTCAAAAGCTTATGACAGATAATACTACATATGCCAACTCACTTCTTTGGGTTCCATATCAAACTTCTTTGGCCCCATCTGTTCCTTTGGCCCCATACTGGCAGCTGCCCAGGACTTCGGAGGGTTCTGTAACTGCGGTGATGACACTTGCTGCTGCCTGTCAGCTTTTTCCCAAGCCTCTCGAGTCTCCTGCTTCTTTTGTTCTGGCTCCTCCCTAACATGTGCAGCCCAAGCCTTCACAGGCTCCTGCTTCTTTTGCTCTGGCTCTTCCCTAACAGGCACTTCCCATGTTTTCATAGGGTCTGGCTTCTTTTGTTCTGGTTGCTCCCTAGTTTGGGTTACCCAAGGTTTTGGAGATTCCCGCTTTTCTTCTGGTTCTTCCTTAACTTTGGTTACCCAAGGTTTTGAGGACTCCTGCTTTTTCTGCTCCTGCTCTTCCCTAACTTTTGTTACCCATGGCTTAGGTGATTCCTGTTTCTTCTGGTCCTGCTCTTCCCTAACCTTTGCTACCCAGGGTTTGGGAGACTCCTGCTCCTCTCGGACACGTGCTACCCATGCCTTTGGAGCTTCCAGCTTCTTCTGTTGTTCCTCCTCCCCACGGGTCTCCCAGGGCTTTGCAGACTCACGCTTCTGTTCCTCCTCTTTAGCACGAGCTTCCCAAGGCTTTGGAGAATCTGGTCTTTTTAGTTCTTGCTGTCTAACACGAGCTTCCCAAGGCTTTAAGATCTCTTGTTTCTGCTTCTCTTCCTGCTCTTCAATATCAACAAGCATCTCCCAGGACTTTGGAGGTTCTTGCTTTCTAGCACACTCGGCTTCCCAAGATCTGGGCTCTTCTGGCTTCTTCTTGACAGAGTATTCTGCCTCAGGCAAATAACGCCTGTTGAGAAACTATATAGACCAAAGAAACTTAATGGCTCCCAAGAATACATTTTGCTACTACAGTTCAGGTCAGTTAAATTAGGTCACCCAGCTACTGAAAACTGCTGACTAAAAGCAGAGCCTAGACAGTCTAAGCACTAGTCATAGAAACCGTGTGGACAGCCATGGCTTTATCCTGCAACACTGCAGACTAGCTTTGCTTGGCATGCCACAGAGAAACAGGGAACAGTACTGAACAGCACAAGTAAAACCCAGCTGAATGAATCTACTGCCCTTATCCTCAGTGCTACCTGATGCTCCTAGACAGTGACAATACTATATTTAATTGTGATTTTTATAAAGGTAGCTCTCCTTCTAAGCACCTACAAAGCCTTGGTACTATATTAGACATTCTGCTAAGTGCCCCAAAATATTAGACCCAGTAACCAAGTATAACCCTCATTCTTAGTGGAGTTTTAATACTAAAATGTCACCATATTCTCAGATTTAGTACCACTGGACTTCAACTGCAGGCTGTTTAGTGTCAGTAAGTCTGAGAGTTCAATGATGATGTCTTAAGTTTTTCTAAGTTACCACTTTGTCATGAACAGGAAATAAATACATGAAGTAAAGAATGTACAAGGCTCACTGGCTGAGATCTTTTTTCTGACTAGACATCAGATGAGTGTTAGGTAACAGTGCTACCAGTAAGTTACAAAGACTTGTTCTAGAGTACACCCTCTAGTGGGACACCTTGGAAACAAGGATTCAGCATTTTAAGAACCAGTATTTCCACTTGGAAGAAAGACACCCTTCCCCACCTTTTGAACCAGGTCTAATGATTTCTATGCTACTGACAGTCAAAGCTTGAGTACGGGAGTCTGAAGAGCTGCTGAAACAGGTCTACACAACCTGTGCACACAAGTCTGTCTTGGGTTTCCTACCTTCCTGACAAATCAGAGTAAGACCAGCATCATTCTCAACCCCACCAATATCAAGCCTACTGCAACAAGCTTAGCTTTTATGGAAAGCTTTAGTAGATGTGTATTTTCTCTATTCCACAGTACACAAAAGATCAGTGTTTCCACCCTAAAGGCTGATGCTTTGTTTTATTCAGGAAAGTGCCAGAGCATTAAAGTACTATACTGCTTCATATAATCCTGATCCATTTATCCCAAAATATCCCAGATGCCATAAATTTGGGGTTACAAATGGAAGTGTAAGCAAGTCTTTAACACTTCCTACATCCAGCAACACCTAGATTGCTGTTCAGACTCCCTTTTTAAGTTTAAAAAAGGGCTGCAAAAGAGCATTTGTGTCTGATAAATCACAATACTAAAGGCAAGCAATTAACAGTAGAGTATCTTACCTCCTGTGGCTGTATTTCAGACTTCATAAGCTCCATAATGGATTCTAGAGAAAGGATGTTAATTTGTTTCAACTGATCAAATGCAGAAAGGCAGATCAAACAGTAGCAACTCCTTAAATCTATTTTAAATAGTAGTACCAGTTGCTAAACCAGATATTCTGAAAGCTGAGCTTGCCATTCTATTTGTAGACAAGCTTTTACTTTATGACTAGCTTTTACAGTTTCAGTAGTTTAAACAAGAAACATTTTATAGTCTTCATAATTTTGTTATCCTAATATGTAACATTCCCTACACACCAGACAGTTCCCACATCTTCAACTTGCTCAGAGGGCAATAGCATTGTATTGTTATGAATTAATGTTCTTTCTACATTATTAGCTAGAATAGGGTTGCAAGCCCTGCAGGTTCCATTTCAGTTACTACCTTGCAAGTAAGCAACAGCACAGCATCAGATTTAGCGCCAAGCTATGCACAGTCAGTGCTCAGTTTGAGCCCTTCCCAACACTGATATAAAAGTTGAACCCCGAAATATTCCACCTGGTTCTTTGACAGGCTCTCCTTTTGACATCTGTCTTGTTTTCTCAGGTTTTCTATTTACTTCTTCCAATTCTTTTACTGGCACAGTGGTGCGAGGAGTCGGAATACTTTCAAAGTAGCCAGAGTCTAGAAGTTTGGATAACAGGTCCTTCATGTGTTTATCTAAAGAGTAAAAGTCCATAAAGTTAAAATAGGAAAACCTGAAATTAAGGGGTATTCAAATTACTGATTAAGACTTGGTACTTCCTCCCTTTATATGAACTGCAGTTTCTCACATCTTATCAAGCTATAGCAATAAAATGTTTTAGTAAAGGAAATCATTTATTAGACTGCTTAATTTAATGTAGTTGAAAACATCTTTGCAATCCCAGGGCAAGACTGCAGCTTGTGTTTAAATGTCCACAAGGTAAACACTGAGCCACCTGGTCTCCCACATGCTTAGAAAGGGCTTTGTTTACCATGTATAAAGCTAGCCAGCATCAATACTAAAATTAGGTGAGACTGCAACAGAGGTAAAGCTAAACAGTCACAATGGAATTACTCTACAAGACCCTCTTGCTGGTAACAGGACGGTGTCTCAGAAGGAAAAGTTAAGAACTACAGAAACAAGCAAGGGAAATGCAAGGGACTGTTCGCAGACTGAACTAACTCCTCTGAAGCTGGAAAAGATTCAAAGCTGACATGGTTGAACAAAAGCTTATCTGTGTACTCTCAGGACTCTGAGAAGCACTGTCCAGTTTGCTCCTCTGTGCAAACAAGAGACAGCAGCTTAGAGTAGAGAGTAAGACCTCAGAAGTAACAGCGATTCTAGAAATTGTTTCAGAGGAGCTGGAAACAGGGCAGCCTTGAGAACAGGAGGAACATTCAGTGAAAGATCACTCCTACTAGTGACAACCACACAAACAAGAATTGTAGCTAGAATTTAATATGGCTATAAAAAAACCTGTCTTCCAAGGCAATGAACAATAAAACAACCTAACAGCTTTATCTGAAGTCTAGCTTGCATAGAAAGGGATGCAAGACTGACACCAAAGGGGTAGAGGTACTAATAATCTATTCATGTCAACAGATACAAGGCTAAGGTTACCAGCCTGCAGCAATACAAGCTTGCAGCTTGTCCAGAACTACATGGAAAGATTTAACACCTAGTTTTCAGTTCAGCTACCCATATGTGGAAGTTAGACAGGGCACTCTAATGCTCTGGTCTAACAGTTTCAGCACTGTTGTCAGTAACAAATGAAAGATTCCTGCCACACAGCTGCTACAAGATCAGCATAAACACAATAAGCAAGGGCTGTTTGCAATAGGAAAGACACTACAACTCAATTAAGGACAGTTTCCTCACAAACAAGTTGTAAATAGGAACACAATGTGTATGTTGGCTTACAACCAGGGATTTTGGAACTATGCCACAGAGTCCCACAGATTTTGGTATGCTTGAAAAGTAAGGACACTTGCATTACATCAAAGAAAGACAGAGAGACTGCACTGTGCATGATGAGAGATCCCAGAAAGTTCTATTAATGACTACCCTTTTCCTTAGTGTGGAATCCTGCACTGTAGGGAGACAACAGGTATGAGTCTAAAACTCCAACAAAGAAAGCAGACTCTTCAATGCCGTGGGACCTTCAGCCCAGGGCCAATGAAGCTTTGTAATACATCAGTGTACCCAACTAAGCATTTCGTGGCTGGGTACTGTTCTAAGCTTAACCCATTTGCACATAACCATACAAAAACCTTCCCACTGTTCTGTAAGGTATTCATGCATCAGGTTTTGAATTGCTACCATCATTATTCCTCAAAAATATGCTAGTACACTGGTAGAAGAGCAAGTCTTGACTGGAAAACAAAAGCATGTGGCATTGTGATTGACCTGTACTTAACTGAACTAGGAACAGCTATTCATCCTTGTATAATCAAGATACGCACATCTCTTGAAAGTGTTTAAGCCTTCCATGTGTATCCACTGGTTTTAAGATATTTAACAAGCACACAAATTTTAGAACTGTAAGTTATTTCTCTAGATGAGACACTCACATGTTGTTCCAACCACAGGTTTCTCACTTCCTTCTAGAAGGTCCCAGAAGTAGAGAGATGATTGTTCCATCTGGTCTTCAACACTAAAACAAATGACAGTTTTACCAGGTAGAATCATAGCCAAGATCAAGTGCTGCACTATCCCAATACCCCCCATTTTATGACATTGACTAATGTCCACCCTTCCAAACCAAGGCTGCATACACCAAGTGAATGCAAGCCCTGAGATCACTGGAAGCAATTTACCTCTGTCTGCACAGGATTTAACCTAGCAAACCTAATTTCTTTTGCTGGTCAATATAAAGATCCTAAGCACTGCCCCACAAGACCATATGGCTGAACTTCATTCCAAGCCAGGATTCCCGAACAGGGCAACAATTGCTGTTTAATCAGCTGGTCACAATTACTGGATGAACACACACAGGTGACAACAGCTGCCATTCTCAGTAACTAGCAGCTACTGGAAAACTTTGCCATAGGTCCAAGATCCACCTCCTCCAGAAGACCAAATTTGCAGTCCACTGCAATGAAACACAGTATCCCAAAGGAAAGGATTATGCTTCTTGTAGAAGTAATACCATAAGAGTAACCTAGAAACAACGTTACTTCATTGGGATGAGACACTCCTGTTGTGTAGCTTTTTATTAGCAGCTGTTCTTTGGAAGTTAACTAAAGAACGAAGATTAGGCAATTCTAGTGTATGACAAGTGACTAGAATTTTGAGGCACTTAAAGAATTAGCCCATATTCAAACATGACTTAGGGATAAAGGGTTTCAGCTTACCATATAATAACTACTTATTCCATATTCCAATACAATTCTTACTGCACTACCTTACCAGACAGGCTGTCACACTAAGAATGAGCCATCGCAGCCCCAGAGCAGTGCCACATGAGCACTGATGCTGACATTACCTCTGTTGACAACCAGGTAACATGCATGACATTTAGTGCTGAGGTATCAAAAACTTCCAGCAATTTTTTAAAACCACTTCGAAGCTAACAGCAAGAGCACCTCAGTAGCACCATCTTACATTCCTTTGGAATAAAGATGCACATCTGAATCATCAATGTAAATGGAATACAGAAGAGTTCTGATTTTACTGCACTTTTTTCACTTCATGAACAGTGAGACCTCAGGGAAGCAGCACATCCCCAGCCTCCCTGCTCAGGATGGTATTGGATTGAAGAGAATTTTAATTAATGTACCAAAACACAGTATTTAAAGACATGGCAGTGCCAAACAAGACATTTAGCACAATGAATGAAGCATACTAATTAGACAAAACCCCCTGAACTTACCTCAAGTTCTCATTTCTTTCTGGACACGTCAGTTTTGCAAATCTTATGAGGTAGTCTAGTTCTTTAGAAGGCAAGTATATTGCACCATTCACACCACCTTTGAAATCTTTCTGAACATGCTCTTGAGTGAAGTTCTGCAGCACATACTGGACTTGAAGTATTGTACGCAGCTTTTTCTTCTCTGCTTCAAGCTTCAGTAGACTCTCTCTCCGCTGAGCCTTCTTCTGTGCTTTCAGCAGCTATTTTAATGCACAAATTCAACAATTAAACACAATTTAGTGTGTTTAATCCTGTTTAGTAACAAAATTCTAGGATAAAACATTGAGTTCTAGTATTGGTTATCCTACAATGAAGAAACCAACTACTAATTTTGGTTAGACAACAGAAGCTCCTAACTCTTCAGATATCCAGAATCTTTTAAGCTCTTCCTTTGGAAGAGCTCCCCATTTATCTACTAATTCTCTACACATCTAACTTTCAGTTGTTTTATTGTAACAGCTTTTAAAGAAATGGATAGAATTGATACCAGTGCACAAATCCAAACCCAGCTGACCTTTAACATTTACCACAAAGTTAGAGATGCAGAAATTGTCTCAACTTCCTCCTAGTAAGACAACTACTCTTCACTTTTAAATACTCCAGCTTAAAGGATACAGCAGAACCCAACAATTATTTCTGTTGGCAGAAGACTGAATTCTCATTAAATAAGCAACACCAGGAGTTATAGAACACATACAGAATACGCATTCAAGTTTCTCATCATGCATTAATACAACTACCCAGCAGAAGCTATCCAAGTAACTGCAGAATTTAAAATGCCTCAATATGTGTCAAGATCTATGATTTTTTTTCCCTACAAGACACTGCAAAGGATGCAAGGATGCTGTTGCCAGAATGGCCCCTAGTGTTCCAGTAATGGCTATTGGCTGTAGAATCCATACCAGCAGAAGCAGAGCCAAGTTAAAAACAAGGTGGGTTAGCCTTTAAATGCACCACAAGTCCAAGAACAAACATGAACCGGTAGAAGTTAATGCTGGATTACAAAAAACACCTGCTCAAAGATACACTGGGTCACCAGGTACCAGTCCTTCAGCATTCTGTAGGAGGCAGAGAAATAATGCCAGAGCAGTGACTAATCATGTTTAGCATCCCTACCACTACCTTGGATCAAAGCTTCCATAAGTGTAGAATTTGCTTGAGCCAAGAGACCAGTTTCTCCAAAGACAAAACAGTTGCTTACATAAAAATAATGTACATAGTGCTTTAAATCCTGAACAAAGACCTAAATAAAGCCCTAAATCTGTGACTCGCCACAATTAGAAACAGCTACAGCAGATTAAGTAGCAAACTCCACAAGCTTCAGTTAAATTTCACTGAGGGATGTACTTCTCATCAAAGCCAAAGTGATTTAACACCAGCACTTTCCCTCACCAGAAACATTAAAAATTCACTTGGGAAGGGATCTTGGAACATTGTCTAGCCAGGCCTCCAGAAAGGCTACACTGAATCAAGACCAGATTGCTTGGAGCTTTGCGCAGTCAGGTGCTGAAGAAATCCAAGGACAGATTTTACCACTTCCCTAGGCAGCCTGCTTCTAATGCTTAATCATCCACCGAGTGACCATTTCCTCTTACCTGGTTGGAGTCTAATTACTGATCATTGCTTCTCCTACCACATCTCTCAGCAAAAGTCCCACCTCCACCCTTTCAGTATTTGGGATCGGAAGGATAATAGTGCATCTCCTGGCAAGCCTTCACTTCACCAGGCCCAACAAGCCCAGTTGTTCCAGGCTCTCCTCACAGGTCTCATTTTCCAGGCCCCAGCCATTCAGAGACCCACCACTGGAGTCACTGAAGCTCGTCCACCCTTTGCCTACCAAGTGGTCAGAAACAGACAACTGGTTAACAAGTACCAATAATCAGTTCTCCTTAATCTATTGCTCCTCAGTTTCTGCATAGGCTTCACTACTCCAGAGATACAAGACAGGAACTTCTTAGTATGGGGTGTACTGGAATAGAAGTGTAGCCATTAAAGAAGCAGCACAAATTTTAAAGGTACCTCCTGTCAATACAGAGACAAACAGTTACTTACATCTTGGCTAAGTCCTGAAAAAGTCTTCTGAAGCTCCTTGGCAAATTCCAGGTTGTGCACTACTTCATCATATTTCTCTACTGCCTCCTACAAAGCAATAGATAAAAACTTGTTTTTCACACTTAAGACTACTCATTGCACTCAATTGGCTCGTACTTAAATTCTCATTGTGAAGCAGTCATTTAGTGTGTCCTTTTCTGAAATTGTAGCTTTTTAAAGATACTATGTCTGTAGCTGGTACTTTAACTTTAGTTGCAAATACCAGTCACCCATAACTGTCTCTGATGCAGCTCAAAGCCAGCTCACACCACCAGACAGATATCCTACAAGTTTGCCTATATAGGTCTTGGCAATCAGAGGCAAAGAGCTACTTAAAATCAGTCTGAGAGCCTGGAAGGAATACAGGAGAAGTTCAGCACAGATCTTCTACCCTCATGCTTAACTGAATGCCTTTACAGAAAATTTGTACAAACTTCAGAAATATACAAGGCAAGTCATACCTCCAGAAAAAAGTCTTTCCAATTTAGTTTCCACAAAAGAAGCCACATTCTTGTCTTCATAAATGGCTTTAACCAGTATTTTACTGGCTAGTATTCAAAAAGACTAATTGCAGTAGATTATTAATTGCATTTTAATGAATCAGTTAATTTCTCTAAGTTCCCTTGACAGCTCTGAAGACAGAAAAATGCTGTAGTTCAGACATGCTGCCCGTATCTTCATACCACAAGGCATGCCTGGGAAGTAACAAGTTTAATTCCAGTTGTTCACGTGTGCTTTACACTCAGTTTGGTTTATGCTCCTGACATGATATCACAGGTTTCTCTAGAAGAGGCCCATTAGTCCAATATAAAGCTCTTTCACAGCAGTGTTAGTGTTAAGCATTTCATCAGTGCACTGACAAAAGCTTAATCTACTGTTCCAATAAGACTTGGGACATCTGCAAATTCCATGTGTTCCTAAGCAACTGGAAAACAAGTTATATGTTCATTTGTTCAGTTTGACTGCTCAGTTACTTTTATTCACTTGTTTGTGCTATACTAGACACTACCAGGACTAAATGCCACTCAAAGTGCAAGCACTCACCTGGTAGTTTAAGTTGTCTTCACACAATTCACCAAGCAGCTTTGAAGTACTATTTAGCAATTCACCTAACACTTGAGAGAATGACTTCTAAGGCTCTAGAGCCACACATTTGAGGAAGACTCACAATTAACACCAACAGTTTACCAGTCAGGTTACAATAATTGTGCTTTTAACAACAAATTGCAGAGTAAAACTCCCTACCTGAAAACATCAAGAACAGCTACCCCTGCTCTCCTGACAAGCTGTAACTCAGCCCACAGGAAAGCAATAGCTTTCTTCTGTCACACCTGTTATTAACATTCATTAACAGCATGTTGGAAGAACAGTACTGAGGAAAATCTGCTCAGCTTGCAAAAGAGCACAATACTGCCAGTAAGAGCATTTAACTTGCTGGAAGCTCCTCATTTTTGAAACAAATGTTTCCTAAAGCAAGGCTAGTGCACACATTAGGTCTGGCAGGCATGCACCATGAGTAATTACAGCTTAATCCAAATTGCTTGCAAAACTAGCTCGTCACCAGACATGCACTTCTTCCTCTGTGTGAGAAAATAAAAACTATAGATAACATCAAGCTGTATTAGAGCACCACTGTGTTACAGGCAGTTGGTTTCTTTAGCTTTTAAGATCTATTAAGCTCTACTCCAGCTTCAGTTTGTATACACACCACAGACTTGCATCTGAAAGTTACAAATGCAGTATTTCTGCATCTTCACCACTGAAACAGGGGACTTCACTATTAAATATTGAGCATATATGTGCTTCTACAATAGTCACCTGGACCATCTGACTACCACTTGTCAGTTCACTATGAAGACTAAATCTAATTCTTCATTTTGGTAGCCTAAGAAAACCCAGAAACTGGGAAAAAGATACTAAAATTTAAAAAGTGAAGCCCAGCTAGGAATACTAAAATCCAGTAACCAAGTTAATGCCATTTTCCAAACACTTTCACCTAACAGCTTGTTGCAGTCCAGGGTATATACTGAAGTAGTCCATATATTTAAGACTATTCCAACTTACAGAACATTGTTCAATAGTCTCACTGTTCATGGCAGCAAACAGATTGTAAAGAACACCTATGATCTAAACACAAAAGTTTCTTGCCCACCTGATTCCAGATTGAGTTGAGAGGAATTGAAAGGTCATCAACCTACTTCAAACTACCAGATTTAATTCATTTACTTTTGCACTTGAAATGGAAAGAGATCACATCGGATTTTGCAGTTAAGCACTAAATGATGATTTACTCCAACAGGTTGACTCTACTTCTAAGAAAGTACCATTTTCCCATCTTATCCCATTTATGTCTAACTCTTTTACAAATGATTCACAGTAAGAAAATAGAATTTGTGTTCTCAGACTGCTGCACTGTGATAAAGTTAGCAATCAATAACATTTTTCCAGCTGGTTCATTAGCAGGATCAGCACTATCACTGAAGTGTCAGTAGTCCTCATCAGACAATTACTCTTTAGCAAGTGTCCACCACCTTTTAAAAATGTGACTCCTAGATTACTAGAGCAATAAACTCTTTGAATTATGACACTGCTACTCAGATCTGTTAAAACTTTCAAGTTACAGAAACTTGGCTTCAGATCTAGAATCCATTCCAGCCCAAGACAAAAAAAAAAAAAGCCAGCACTGTCAGTTATATTAACAGCTACTTGTAACCAACAGCACTGCGCAGATAACAGGCAATTTCAAGTAATAGCTGCTAATGAAGAAATCAGGAAGATTAATTAGCCACCTCAGAATTCTTGAGGCTTGGGTTCTAACACTGCACTGCCACATAGGTTAGCTGCACACAGACACCTCATTAAGAAACAGGTGCAGGAGCACTGAAGCTGAAAGTATACAGATCAAAGATAAACAGGGACCTTCTATTACTTCAGGAAACATGAAGGTTAAAACAGAAGATGGAGCTTGTAGGCTCAACATCAGCCTGATTACCAATAATTTGTTAATTTGATTTTGTGAAAAATACCTTTACAAGCCTGTAGGCACTGCTTCTGTAAAAAAACACCCTCATCTCCTTCACCAACCCATCCCTCCTGACACATCAGAAGGTTTTGAGGCCCTCCACTCTTGCTTAAAGCAAGCTTACCAACTGGTCTTGATTGAGGGCTTCTCCCTTCTTCAGCCGATCTTTGTAATCTTCCAGTTTGAGCTGCAGAAAATTCAAAGTAAACATTATACAGAAAACAATATAAAAATTAAATAAGGGGTATGAGTGAAATACTGTAACATTGAATAGAAAATCTCCTACTTCCTCTTTTTCCTGGAGGAAGGAACACAAAGTTTTGCTATACCTTTGATTTGGCAATTTCAGTCTGCAGGACTGTCTACTTCCTTTCCCTACCGCTGATCTTTCAGTTCTTACTTGCTACTTTTGTTTCATGTAAGAACTGCTAATGCGTTGATCCAAGTTCTTTAAGGGGCTCCAAATACATCCAGAGTCCTTGTTGAAGTTAGGCTTGTATAGCTTTTCCAAGTCAATGCTGGAATTTAGTTTTATTATCCTTGAATAATCCTCGCTATATCTTTCCAAAATTTGGCTTCAGTTACATCACAAACTTGTAGCCCTGTTCCCTAAGAAAGTGGACATGTATATTCAGGGAAGAAATAAATCTATTTCCAACATACCAAAACAGTCTAAGTGCTGATGTAAACAATACAAGACTAAGCTATTTGGTACTGCAAACTTCTTTAGGGAAAAGAAAGGTTGACTTCACTGCCATGAAGTAAATACTATTCCATTTGTGTCTCTAGAGCTTCACTGACACAGCACTTATAGGAGCACAGGACTAGGAATACTTTCTACTCCTTTTAGTGAGTCACACTTTTATTTGCTGATAAAGCCATAATATCATTCACATGAAAATCAAAGGTACCAGAGAAATTCACAACAAGAAGCTTCCTTGGACAGAATTAGAATACAATACAAAGTTGTTTAATCACACAAAGAAAACATGCTTGTCTGATGTTATTCAAAATTACAGCATGATGCATGACATGAGACAGCAGTAATACTGCATCTCCTGCAGGAGGATCAAGTCCCCTAAGCACATGGCCAGATGTCTGATCTACTCTCTCCCCTTGCCTTCAGACATAACTAAAAGCTTTCCAGACATTTAGAGTAGCACAACATAGTCATACAATTGCTTTACTTGTAATCCTGATCCAGCACTGAAAGCAACAGCACCATTATTTCTTTTATCCTACAGAAAATAACATTCTCTCAATTAAAAACCAAGCACAAAGCCTTCTAGTCACCTGCCAATCAACTGAAAAGCCTTAGAACACTGAAGTCTGACTAGCCACAGCCACAATGTTTTAGGTGTATCATTATCTCAATTATTCTTACTAACACTGTTCTGTACCCCCAGCCTCAGAAAAACAGGTCAAAAGGAAAGATCAACTTTTGGATGATTTCTGCATAAAAGTTTCTTAGTCAGTAACATTTTCCTGTATTTAAAATATTTAAGTCAAATATTTATGCAAAGTAAAGGGCAATACATATTTAATATAATCTGACATTTCCACTGGCAGAAGAAACACTTTTTCTAATTTGCAGTTTTACAAACAACTTGCATCTAAATTAATATCAGATGCATTTAATTGATGAAAGATTTCTGCAAGACTATAAACCGTGTTTAAATCAGATCCAAGTTTGTTCTGAACTAATTTGGTCTAGAGAAGCATCTTCAGTTTTGATCAACATATATTGATCTCTATATACACACACATAACCTTATTCCAGCTATTAAAAATACTGGAAATAACATTAAATGTTATTTAAAAGGCAATGAGCTTTACTGTCGGCAGCTTAAATAGGTGCCATAGGCAAGAAAACCGAGTCACCTTTTTTTTCTCGATGTTCCTGATCTTGTGTTTGAGGCAGATGAGCCCGTTGTCGATGTAGGTCTCATACGCCTGGGAAGGAGAGGCCGCCGTGCTCAGCGCGGACTGCAGGGGGCTGGCGGGAGCCGGGCTCTCCCCAGCCGGGGTCACCTGCTGCTTGGCCGCCTTCATCCTCTTCTCCTCCCCTTCCTCCGACCGGCCTGAAGGTGATGATGGACGATGGAAAGGGGCTTGGGAAAGCTGCACCATTGAAATGGATGGAGCTGCAAAGAAACTCTTTCATTTAGCTCTCTCACACCCTGCTCCCCCTTTTCAAGTTACATCTTTTCTTATCACATATTCAGAACATGTAGCCACAAAACTGAGCCTCGGTACCAACCACAATTTTTCCACTCTCCTCCCTCCCTTTCAAAATATCTGTAGCAAGAATTTCAAAGCAAGGCAAACTTCGTATTGTTTGAAGCCTCCCCACCCATCCAGACAGCAAAAATCCTTTACATAGGCAGAATTAGACAGCACAGGGGATGATTCCAGAAACCCAATATAGTGACCATATAAAACTAGGCAGGTTTCCTGCACACATCACCCACAGGGGAAAAAACTGCAAGCAAGCAATTGCAAATCATGCCGCCAGCCTGGCATCCGGGCTGCAGCCTGAATGAAGATTTCGAAGTGGCATGCCTGAAGGTATGGCCCCTCTTCTTCTCACCCCCATTAAATCGGTTTTACCCTTTCACAACCTTCGCAGCAATCCAACCGAGAACTTAAAAGCAATTCAGTTTAAAAAAAAAGAAAGAAAGAAAGAAAAAAACCAAACAAAAAAACCCCGTTTGATAAAGCAAAAAGCCGGCTTAGTTACAACAGCATCATTCCTCGTGAGGAACTGGTCCCTGCCTACACCCATCCAAAAGACGTGCCTCTGCCACGGCAAGACACCAGCTTCCATGGGAGGGGCTGTAACCTTGAGCAGAGAGTTTCTGCAAGAGATGCTCGGCCACCCTCATCTTCAACTACTTACGGACACCTGCTCCTGGAAAGCAATGACACCACAATTCTGCCTGCCCGCCGCCGGGGAGGCCGCACCGCACCGCCCCGGCGGGCAACCAGGGCAAAACCCCCCTTTCCCCAGGACAGCCCCCGCCGCCGGGAGAGCCGGGGGCGGCCCTCCATCGCGTCCTTGCCAGGGATGAGCAGGAAGCTCCTCCCGGGAGGAGAAGGGCACGGCCACCGCCGCTCCCCTAGCGGGGCGGCGGCGGCGGCGGCGGCGGAGTGGGGAAAAGAGGAGCAGCGGCTCCTTCCTGCCGGGTGATTCACCTCCTCCGCCTCCCGCCGCGCTGCGGGGGCCCACGGTCCGCCAGCCCCGCTCCGGCTCGCTCGCTCCCGCCTCCCCACTCACCTCGGTGCCCGCACACGCTCAGGCCCGCCCCACCGCCCGCCCCCCGCCTCATATAGCGGCGGGGCGGGGCGGCCCCGCGGCGGTCACCGCCCGCCTCCCAATGGCCGGCGCCGCCTCACCTGCCCGCCCTGCGCCGGGCCGGAGGGCGGGGCCGCGGGGCGGCTCCCGTGAAGGTCGGGGCGTCCCGCCCGGGTGCTGCCCGAGCGCTGTGGGGGAGGATGTGGGTTTCCTAGGGCATGGGGGGGTCGCTCGGGTGGGACCTGGTGCTCCTGCAGAGAGCTGAGCGACGGCCCTGGCGGGGAATGGGGTGTCCGGGGAGGGTGGCCCCGCCACCCGCTTCGTGGGGAAGGGACGTGAGGTGTGTCGCTCTCGGCCATGTGCCGCCCGTGAGGGAGAGGTTCGGCGCAAGGCTCTGGCGAAGCCCCGATGCGCTGTGGCGTCGCGGGTACCGCAGCAGCCTCTCACGACAGTCAGCCTGTGGCAGCTGGGCAGTGCTCCCTGAACAGCCCCACGACAAGGGCTCCATCACCCCAGCGCAAGGGGATCCCCTCGGCCTCCTCCGGTTCACAGCGCATTGTTCAGTCACACCCTTTGGCTGGTGCGGCCGTAAGAAAGAAAAAGTGTTGGCCTGTGCCCGTAAACCAGCTGAAGGGTTCCTCTGGGCCCGTACAAAGTTCCTGGAGGAGACTTGCAGGGCTGTGCGTCACCTTACATATCAAAAAATGTGAATGTCCTCTAAAAATCACAGACTCAATGAGATTGGAGTCCAGCCTATGACTGAAGCCCACCACGTCAATTAGACCAAAGCACTGAGTGCCATGTCCAGTCCTTCCTTAAGCACCTTCAGGGATGGTGACTCCACCACCTCCCTGGGCAGTCCATTCCAGAGTCTAATCACCCTTTTCATAAAAAAAATTCTTCCTAATGTCCAGTGTAAACCTCCCCGGCACAGTTTAGGACTATCCTCTCATCCTATCCCTTGTTACCTGGGAGAAGAACCCGACTCCCCTCTGGCTACACCCTCCTTTCAGGTGGTTGTAGAGAGTGATAAGGGGCCTCCTTTTCTCCAGGCTGAACATCCCCAGCTCCCTCAGCCACTGTCCATAGGACAACCCAATGCCACCCAACCATGTAAACTCTTGATAACTAGGAAAAGCACTTAATTGAATAGACACAATAAAGTAATCACAAACTTGGTTAACCTCTAGCAATCAATGCCATGGAAGGTATCAAAGGCTGGAAGACTAGGGAAAATAGACCTTCCAAAGATCAGAGGACTAAGCTGGAATTCTGTTTTCTGTGTTTCTCTTTTTGTGGCCATTACCACCAAGAATAAATAAACCATATGGCAAGTTCATAGCAATCCTGAAGGTTGTGAAAGTAACAAAAATAGAGACATTTTGAAAGAGAGAAAGGTGAGTCAGTGAGGAGGGATTGGAAAGACAGGTTTTACAGAACACAAGAAGTGTTTATGTAGTACACATGATGGATGAGAGAACTGGGGAGGAAAGGCTTATACATAGGAGAGATTGCATTTAAAACAAGCAAATGATAAGTGATTCAAACAATAAGGAGAATTAATGGAGTATCACAGAATCAGATTCAGCTGTATGCAACTATCTGTAGCATCCGCAATCTTGCCACTTCTCAATGTGTCAAATTCTTTAATCACCTCAAAATTCTTCATTTTTTTTAAGCCCTGGCTCCTAGAATGAGGTCACTCTGTGAGGCAGTTTTCATGACCGAAAAGAAATGCTAATGAATAAGACACAGCTTATGTTTAAGATCAGCAGTGTGCTCTGAGAGTCCTTCTGGTAGATTTCTGTGTGTTTTTTTCAAAGCTAACACTGATGGGCTAGATCCTTGAAAATTAATTATAAAATGAACGATCAGTTAATGCATTTATTAATAGTAAGTCATAATTAATGTTCATACACCTGGGACTATTCTGTAAGTCATAATTACTGCTGACAAATTGCTTTATAGTGCACTTTTACAATTATTTGTATAAAAGAGGAAAAAATCAAAGGGAAAATTCATACAAGCCAAATTAATATTTAAAATCAAAGGATATTTTAACTTCATTTCTGAAAAAATAGAGAGTAGCTAATTGAGACTAGTGCTGTATATATTTATAGTATATATGTGGTCTCTAGAGCACTGCGAAGAGTGTATTAGTGTGGTGAGGTCAAGCCCACAGAAGTTAGGAAATGCCAGGATTAAGCACAGCCTAAATTAATTAGTTTAATGCCATTTTGCAGATCCATTGTGAGATCAACTTTAAATAGATGATCACAGGTTGTGATAATCTATCCATACACTGATCGTAGCCATGGAATCCTAGACACTCAGCATTCTCAGTCTGGGGATCTGTGCTTTTTACTCCAGGATCAGAAGGGGAATACACTCTAATGGCTGAAGAAAAGTGTTCTGTTCTTTTTTTCATGATTGACTGATTCTTCTTATCACCTCCCACTGGGACTGCCCTGATTTTTCCCAGTCCCAGAAGTTTATCCTGCTCTCATTTTTCTCAGATTCCTATTTCCACTCCTGAACCCCAGGTTCAGTCTTTCCTCCCAGGTGTGCATGTTGTCCAAGTCACAGGCTCCTTTGAGAAGAATTAGCGAGTAGCTCCTTTGCACACAATTCCAACCCTTTGCCCAACCACTTCCAGTTTCCCACCCCTGACTCTTTATCCAGCCCACTAAACCGCTTCCTAATCCCAATGGCATCCAGCGTTAGCTGCCTCCCTCCAGCTGCAGTGGGCCAACCCACAGCCAGCTGTGATGAACACTGAGACCAGGTTCCCACTTTCATTCCCTGCCATCCCTTCTATTACTGCATTGTGAATCTCCAGAAAGTCAATGTGTAGAATAAGATCAGCTGCTTCTTAACTTTAGGAGAGAAAGACAGACAGTGAAGGTGTTGCAGATTGTCCACCGATGGACTAGGGGAGCCTGCTTCAGTCATGGAACATATTTCAGACAGGAAGGCTGAGGAATTCTGGATTCAGCATGGGGTGAATACATTAGGGCTCACAATGAGGACTGTTAGTCAGAATTAAACCCGACTTATTGGAAGAACCTGGAGGAAATACCTTGCTACAAGGCTCCTACGCTGCAAGGAGTTTTTTCACATATAAACCCTATGGCCGCCTGCCTGCTGTTCAGAGCCAAGGGATCTGGAGAAAGGGTGCTCCACTCAGTGTCCAGCACTGCCTTACACAAGCTGCTGCAGTGTAAGGCAATGCTCTCAGTGATTTCTAACTAACTTTAGAACTGCTTCTTAAACATACAGTTCTCCCTTTACAGCTCCTTGTCTTCTGTGTTTTCTTCACAGGATACTGGTTTCAGTTTCCTCGTATAGAAACTTTCTCTCCTTTTTTTGCCTCCATGTTCAATCCTGCCCAGCAAACTGGTTCCTGTTCTTGCTTTTTGCGTGCAACCAGTGCCAGGCACCCTTTCCAATTCCCAGCCAGTTCCAGCCTCCTTGCTCACTTCTTGCCTCACCAGAATTCTAGATTCTGTTGATTCCTTTCCATTCCTCTCATTTTGCTTTCCTTTTTTTTTTTTTCACTCACTTTCTGTGTTTTCATCAGAAAAATTCTCCCAAAATTTTCGAGGGAAAGAAGAAAGGGAGCGACAAAATTTAACAGAAAGTTACTGTGCCTGGGAGCAGCCATTACAAGCTTAGCCAAATTTCACCTATGTAGCTCCAGGCCAAACAGCATGTGTTTAATTAAAGTCCATGTTAACACCTATAAGATCGGCGAGGGAATGGAGTTATGCTCCCTGACAGAAGCTGAAATTCCTGTTTCCAGGCTGTGGGTTTCTGGAATTTCAGTGGAAGTGCAGAAAGGATCCCATGAACTGCTTGTTTTTTCAGTCCCATTCTGGAAAAAGGTTAACCCACCCAGAATCACCAAATGATTGGAGTTGGGGGGGACATCTGAAGATCACTTAATCCAAATCCTAGTGCAGCTCAACTCAGTTTGAAGCACTCACCCAGAATGAAAGAGTTCATTTAGAACTGAAAAAGTGTTAAAGCAAAAGCAAATTTTAAAAGTGCTGGGAAAGCTTAATAGTAAGAGGGCCCAGCTGAGCAGAGAGATGATGTGATCCAAGCAGCACCTGCCTCTGTTAATGCCTCTGTCCTTGCTTAGGAGTTAATCAAACCTCAGTTGTAAAAGGGGAAATGTTGCAGAGCAGGCATTCATATGGGATTTCTTTTTGTGTGTATGCATGAGGAAAAAGTTTTTTAAAAATCACTAATTTCCAGCTGTGAGATTAAAGAGTTGTTTTCCTGTAAATGCTTTGCAATAGGGACCAGTCCATGAAAGTGGATTTGTTATTTGTGTCAGAAGCATTTCTTTCATTGACCCTATGAAAAGAGTTTGCCTACTCTTGGAAGTTGCAACTCACACCTGTGCTTATCAGGGGTTTTGGGCAGCTAAACTCTCTCCAGAGTCTATGAGCAGAGGACCTGCAGACTGCCAGGCTTTGGATGGCCACCGTGCTCTGCTGTGGGGATCGCTCTCATTTTCAGGACAGGAACCATACTTCTACTTTTTCTGTGTTTCTGCTGCCAAGCAGATGGGCAAGAAGATGCTTAACTCAGATGCAGAGGAGATAAAGGGAGGAAGAGGGGACAGAAGAGGAGTGTTAGACTAACTAAGAAACCTTGGAAATTTCACGTTAAAATATTAGTAAGCCTGTAAAATCAGGCACAGAGAAGTTAGGAAACAGTAAAAGGAAACTATCCTTTCAAGCTGGTATTAATTCAGTTTGTTCTATGTCTAAGTGATGGCATTTTGATACATTGATATTTGAACAAATGTAGAGTGTTATGTTCTCCACAACACCTCTCCTCTCCCCTTTCTCTGTGCCTGGCATGGACGTGGCCTTAGAACAAAGCTGGCCTGTGCATTAAAACAGTTGAGTTCAGGATACATTCTTAGGTTTTGCAGTATTTAGAAGATTTACAGTGAATGAGCAAAATAACTGCAGGAAAAGATATTTTTACAGATAATGCAAGTGAACATTGACCTCTAAGCTAAATTAAGCTATCTCTGCTACAAATTTCTGAAGAACTTTACATGCATGTGTTCTTCATTTTCTAGATGAATTAGGATCTGCTTGTAGGTACAGAGCATTCACAGCTGCAACTGGTATAAACAAGGGGGATGCTTTGAGCACACTATGGTCCTTTGAATACAAATTCCTGGAGACTGAGGAATTGGATTATGCACTCAAAGTTAGTCGCATCTGTGACCTTTGCCTGTTGGAAAGGGGGATAATCCCACCTCCACCATTCACAGGAATGCTGACAAAAAAGCTGCCATGGGTATTTCTCCATTTGAAACCAACACTGTCTCCAAAGCAGATTGTTATTATTGAGTTTTGTTAGTCTGTGGAAAAATGTTTTCTTTTCCTAAAAGTAAAGGAGAGTTTTGTGGTGGAAAGAGTTTATTGAAAAGAGGAACTATAGAACTGCAAATCCTCACAGTTCTGCACAGGGATTAACCACATGATACTGAGATACCGGGTGTGTTACCTTCATCTGCTCCTCTGGCAGAACCCAGATAGTCCAGGGATTCTTTGCTTCCCAAGAAGTAGCTATGAATTGCTCAGTGTCCTTGGCCTTCCATCGCAGCCCTGAAGAGCCCTTCAATGCTGCAGGTCTCCATTAAAATATTACTCTGTTATTATTTTCCTGCTAGAGCACTATTTTTTTTTTTGCTCTGGTTTTCACTTCCATTAAAGTAGCTTCTCAGCTTTTTTTAGAAACATTTCTCAGGTCCTTCTTTTTCAGATATCTGAGTTCTTATGCGATCACATTTTCTTCTCACAGAGTTTGGTTTGCTTGTCCACTGACTCAGCTGCAGGATCCTTAATGGCTCATGACTCTGGTCTCTGTGTAACAGGGATCTCCTGGCATCTCACAAACATGAATTTCAGACTGGCTGTACCCTTACAGCCACAGTGCATGAGTCAGAAATATTTAAGTCAAATAAGTCTTAAAAATATAACAGCCTGACTTGGTTGGGGTTTTTATCCAGTTAATCATCTTAAGTATGGTTTAGATAGTAATGAGTTGGACAGTTTTCATGTCTTTTATCCCACAACCAATAATCTGACTCCTCCAGAGAAGCTAATGGATTTTTATTATTCCCAGGGAAAAGCTAATGACAGATTTATTTCCTTCTCATTGCCACCTAAACACCTTTGGTCTCAGGCTTTTCAGGTGGACCTGTGAAAAATGTTTTCACTCGTGTTTCCCTTTGAATCCTACTATGTCACAGATGCATTCTGGGACTCTATTAAACTTAATTTCAAAGTCTGATTTCAGACCATTGCAGACTATCTCTGCAATTTGGTAGCTTCCTCTGCATCATTATGCAATAAGTTGAGAGGAAAGAAAAAAATAGGCCCCACTTTCTGATATTTTTTTCTCATTAGGAAGAAAGGAAGAGGGGTAGACAATTGACATTCCTGAAACCTCTCTGTGACCTGAATTCAGGACTCAATTTCTGCGGCTTCATTTTTTTCCTTCTTCAAGTTCTGAGCAATTTAATATGCAAAATGTTGTGCATCTGTATGTAATTGAATAAATTATTAGTGAACAAAGCTTGAAGACTGTAGAGATTTTTATTATCAGATAGCTTATTTCATTTATGTCTTCCTGTAAATACTTAAATTTTACATGAAATAACGTGGTGTTTATATGGGAAAGATGTTAAAAAAAGTTTAACATGCATGGTAAATAGAAATTATAGGGAAAAGTCATAAAGCAGAGACCCAAAACATCTCTCTTGTACTTTCATAAAGCAGAGAAGTGTTTTCTAAATACGTGCATGCATATGTTTAATTTTATTTTGGCCATTTTGTCACAATATAGAACAATACTGATCACATGAATGCAAAGAAACACATTTAAAATTTATAGAATAGGCCCTGTCTTTCTTCAAGACTTCCAATGATTCCTTGCAGAATTCAAAGTATGAAAACCAATTTTGATAATAGCCCTTCATTTTTCTACTTTTTAAAAAAATCCAGGCTCTTCATTAATTTATATTCTAAAAAGATCTTATCCTGCAACCATTATTTTCTTAAACTCACCAGCAAATAAATTACTCATAAATCTATCAGTATGTTTAAAAAAAAAAGCCATCGATTTTTATGAGAAATAAGAATATTGTTGACAACTTTTAACAGGGCTGAAACCATCCCAGCAATTTCATAAAGCTCTCAGAGAGCAGCATGCATTTGTCCAGGGATTCTGACAAGCTGGGTCTTAGTATTTTTTATGCTATTAAAATCATTCAATAGTGGCCACTGATTTAAACCCCTGCCTCATCTAATTCCCATTTTGATTTACTCTCAATATCTGTTACAGAAAAAGCTCCCTCTTAAAATGTCTGCATAGAAACTAATCTGGTTTTCTCTTACTTTATTAAGTTTTGCCACAAGAAGGAAGCTTTCACTTGGAACAACTTTGATTAAAATCTAAGTATGCTTCATACTTTTTGATGAAATGCTTTGTGTATTTTATGTTGGCTGTGTTGATGTAAGTGCAGTCATTCACACCAGTGTCAGAACATGGAACCACAGGGGGTATAAGCTGCAGCTGAATCTGCCAATTATTTTTTTATTCAGGACCCTCATTAACCATCTGCATAAGCCCATGTTTAACTCTGAGCAATTGACTAATCCCACTGACTTCATTAAGACTATATACAAGTTTCATTTTTATTAAAAATTCATATTGAAAAGCATGGGGGTTTTTGTCTTTGCTGTTTTTCCTGCTCACAAGAGTTGTGATCTTAGTGAGATGGTTCATCTTCTTAAAGGGAAGCAGCAAGTGCTTCCTTGAGATAAAAATCTGGACAGCTTTCCAGGACAGTATTAGGATGGTAATGAAAAAGTTACATGAAAGAACTTTAATTAGAGTGTTTATGAATAATTATTCACTCTCGGTACTATTAATTCATCTAACTCAGATGCATATGTATGACTATGTTTTAGAGGTTATGAATACTGGTCAGTTCAGAGATCCTGTTAAAAGAAAAAAAAAAGAAATAAAACCTTAGTGTTTCTGCAGCACTTTGAGCATGCAGACATGTAGTTATAAAAAAGCAATGAATAATGTTGTCAAAAGCATACTGCTCTTATACCTCCTAGAGCCAATGGAATATCAGGAACATTTTCTGGTGAAAAAAATACCAGAACCATCTCTGAAACTTGACAGGATATAGGAGAATAATTACATTTTCCTGGTTTTCAGCGGGCTGCACACTAGATAAAAACCTGTGAAATAATGAGAACCTTCAGCACCCAGACAAGGTAACAGCAGCAGAGCATCTTCAGATCCTTAGAATAGCAGCCTTGCACTACTATCACTGCTGATAACAAAACAAAGAGCCAGGAGTGAGCCTGGGAGGGAGACAGAGATTTAGTGACCATCCTACAGCTTAGCAGGAAAACTATAAAAACCACAACAAAGCACAAACCTTGTCTTACAGTAAGGCTGAAAGGCAGCACGAACAGATGTGGTTATCTTCATGTTTCAATGATAAATAAATATGTATTCATTTCACAGACTAAACTGCCCTGGATTGACTCAAGAGACAGCAGCATGATGATACACAGGATTGCTAACACCAGCTGAGAAAAAAATTCTCATGTGTGCCTGGTGAGTGGATCAGAGCTCAGATGCAGAATCAGGAGCCATTCCATCTTAACATCCTCCAGACCTCTGGGGTAGGTAGGACCCCAGGTAGCCTTAGACCAAGCAGACAACTCCATAGCCAAAAGTCTCCACTTCCAGAAATGCTGAACCACCTATAGCTCGCTCTGACATCAGTACTAACCAGAAGGGTCCAGCCACTCTGAAAACAAAACCAAAAGCCCCAGGGTCTGTACATATTTGTACACAGGTTTATCTCGAAGTACATAAGTAACCCCGCGAGACATCACCCAGCCTTCATTGAAGGCATTGGAAATTTTGCTGTGGGCTTCTTGCCAGCCAGTATTTTGCGCCTCACTCTCACTGTACTTATATATTCAGTGGAGACCTAAATCTGACTTCTGTGCTCACAAAAAAGCCCCAAACTAAAGCAAACAAACAAACACATGAGCAAAACCCAACAAACAAAAAACCCCTCATGCTGAATATTTGGATATATTTTATGGCAGAAATTTTAAATTAAAACCATCCATGTTCCCCCTTACCTTGTGATGATGCCTGCACACGAAGCTGCTGTTAGTTCCACATTTCCAAAGGTTTACCAGTTTCAGGTTTGCATTTTAGTTTGCTCCTGTCAGAAGTTTCTCTTGCTGTGCAGTTCAAGTATATTGAATCCTCACAGAAAAGTCCTTCAAGCAGTGCCTGACTGCAGTTAGGTGGATGTTTCTGAGTAAAAACTCAGAGTATCTTGAGAATTCACTAGAAACTGCATTACTCATCCTGATTTTATAAAGATACACAGGTGTGATGGCCATATGAAAGGCCAATATAATTTATATCTGTTCTTTTGGTGGTTATTATTTGTCTTCCTTCAGTGGATCGCAGGCTGAGTCTCAGACTCTCTTACTTTGTAGCTCTGGGGTTTTTTTCAGGTGACACAGGGGATCTACAGACCTGGAACATTCCCAGGAATAAAATGGCTCTACACAGGGCAGTACAACTCTGCTCAGCTCCTCTTCTGCTCTTTGCTTTACATGGTGGGATGTAGCAGAGAAAATCCAATATAACAAACCCCAATAATTATGAATGACCTTAGGGTGGAACCTAAATTAGTTGCCTAACTTTCCAATGCAACTTAAAGAAAATATTTTTATAAAACTTCTGCCCTCCCAGCCTCACAGCAAATGGCCCTTCTCACAGCAAAACAACTATGTGATTATTTACTCTGAAATTATATATACAGACTACAAGTGGAAAAATTATAGCAATTTAATGGGCTACAAAACATTTCTAAACTTTTTTTCCTGTTTAGATGATGTTACTCTTGCTATTAGGAACCCATTCAAGGCAGCAGGTGCAGTTGAATAGAACTTTACATGGGAACTTCCCTTGAAAACCAGCATCAAGGATAAAAAAAATACGTCAAGTAGCAGATTGAATTTCAGCAAATTGACCAGATGCTTTCTCCACCTTCCAAACAGCCTGCCCCTCCAAATATACAGAGGAAGAAGAAGTTGCTATATTTTTGCATCACAATCATGAGAAGAGGTACATGTGCTTCACTCTGTGTGTGTGTAGGAACAGTGGGTGTTTACATTTTGTAGACTGAGAAGAAATGGGAATATTTCTAAGTAGATGCATTTTATGTGATTAGTATGTTGCCAGTCCAGCAAAGCACAGACTTAAGTGCAAAAGCAATTAATTTACTCCAATTTAATTTAACACCGTTATGTGATTTTTTGCTTTAGTTTCTTTAGGCTTTTTAAAAGTGTACTGATTAGCTAATAAGTGGTTTGTTAGACTCACGTTAATTGTTCCAGCAAGTACTGTAAGTGCAGCATTCAGACAGAGCTCAGTTAATTTTATCCAGCACCTTTTATGGGAATCTCGTGGTTGTCTGGAAGTTTCCCATCCTGGGAGAGAACATCTGTGATGATGGATAGCATTCTGATGAGGGAAGGAAGTGAAACTATGTTTTTCAATCATCTGTTGATTAGTTTCATCCTGTTTCCTTTTTTTATCTATCCTCCAAATATTCCATTGTCCTTAGAGGCTGTAAGACCTGTGTCCAACGCTTCGTCATTGATGCTGCTTCTTTCTCCCGGCCCCAGGCTACCTGCTTCGCTTCTTCATCAGACAATTACACAGGATGAAATGTGCAGCATGAAGTGGTGTGAAGGAAAGGATGTCTTGAACTCGTTATTTGGAGAGATGCGTAACAATGAACTGTTTGTGATGCTGTTGGAATAACATATGAAATAAATTAAGTGGAACTGACTTTGCTGTTTTGCATATGATAATGGAGAGTTTTAAAGCAATGCTTGAAAAAAATTATGAAGTTGATTGAAATTATTATACATTTGGGTTCTACCTCATACATTAATAAGAGAGTTGTGGCAATGATTTCTAAATAGATAATAGAGAACAGTGAACTAATACACATGCTTTAAAACCGTGATTTGAAAATTTCACACTTTGTTGCATAGTCATGAGGCTTGTTACTTGCACATTTAATTTCCTTTGAATCCTTTTAGCCCAGTGAATGATTATAATTATTAAATGAATGTACTGAGGACAGAATAATTTGTTATTTTTGTTTCTATCTAGACACTAAGGCAGGTAGAAATGATGATTAATGTGTGGGGTTTTATAAAGCCAAACATTGCATTTATTCTGTTGGACATAAGTTTTCAACTAACTTGAAAATTTAAATGAATTTACAGGTTACAGAGATGACAGAAAGACAGTGCTAAAAACAGAAATCTCATTTTCCTTTGTGTTGCTTGGTGGTGGCTCACAATAACTAGTGCTCTTATAAGGGCTATGGCTGAAAACAAGCAGTAATGATCAGCTAATATCCAAGTTAATTTGTATGTTTGTTTTGTTGTCTGGCTTTGGTGGGGTTGTTTGGTTTGGTTTTTTGTTTGTTTGTTTGTTTGTGTTTTTAAGAAAACCGGAAGTAAAAAAAATAGAAATTAGGTGCAAATTCCAAGGGGAAGGGACAACTCTAAAGTTAGCAAGGGGCCTGGGTAAATCCCCATCTCATGCGTATACACATATAACTCACACTATTGCTACACTATAAATGAGAGAAAAGACTGAAACAAAAAGATGCAATTTTCACCTTTTTTTTGTTGAGATAAAAGCAGAGCTGACAGCATAATTTTTGTACTGCCTTCTCCCTAGGTGTAGCCAATAACTTGGCAGTAACTGGCCAAACTCCTCTAAACTCCTGCTGGCAATAATTTACACAGTTTAAAATGCCTTCTCCATACTCATTACAGAATACAGAGCTGATGGCACCCATCCTGGACAATGGAGTGGGTTCCCCTGCAGCCACAGGCAGCCAGAGAGCATAATCCCTTATACAAACACTGCCCTTTTATTTTGGCCAGCTCATAGGTATGTCATCTCCACATTAGAAAATTAGGAGAAATCTACCTCATGGTTCACAGCTCACAGACATTGCTGCTTTTAACCTAATTCAAGAGATGTAGGAAATAGTAAAGCCACTAATGTGAAAGGAGAAGGCATGACTTTCCTGGGATTTTTGTGTTAGAAAATCAAAATCAAATCTCACTATGTATCCAAGCACCAGAATCATCTTCCAAACCACATGGCAAAAATTCCACCTCCCCCTCGCCCTTGCCCCTCAAAGCCTACAAAGCTCTGCACTACACTTTCCTGCACGGAGATTAAATCAGCCCTGTTTAGTTTTCGCTTCCTTTCTGTTTTGCCTGCAGGTAAAACTGGGTCTGAGGAATGTCCGCAGGTCCCCGGGGACGGGGATTTCGCTCGAGGGAGCGTGGGAGGAGTGTGGGAAGCCAGCTGTGCCCGCGCTGCTCCTGCGGCGGATCCGTGCCTTGCGCAGAGCCCCTCGCTGTCCCCGGGCTGCCATCTGCAGCTCCGCAGCTTCCCACGGCAGCCTGGGAGCCGGCTCCTGCTGCACAGAGCGCTATTCACAGCGGCACCAACAATAGCCGAGGGTTAGCTTGTGTCACCCAGCAGAGGTGCTGCGGAGGGGGTGGGCTCCTCACTCGCCCGCCTTGCACGGAGGGGAAAGTGCCTGCCCAGCAAACAGCCCGTCTGCCATGGAAAGCTGCGGATGCAGACGGGGGCAAGCTCCTGCCTCCTGGCTGCTGACAGGGCCTTCCAGAAGCACAAGACACAACAGATGGTTACTGTGTGTGAGCACTACTGAAGAGCTGTTCGGGTCCTGGTGCTTCTCAGCTCTCCTTCTATTCAGTATTCCCCCATATCTCCATATCCCCTCGGACCCTTCCTAAAAGGCACATTCCTCACCTGCAGTAGGAGCATACATTATACTACTGTTTACAGTTAGAAAAAACATATTTTCCTTCATTTAGAAAACTTACTCTTTCTGTTTCTTTTTAAGAGGCACATTTGCTAATTCTTCCTATGAAATCCATGTGGATACTCTCTGTTCCCGTTTTCCATGTGATCTTTGTTTCAAACATTCAACTCGTGCCAGGACTGCCATCTACCCCCAAAGGTGCAGAGTCAGCAGCAAACCCAGGATGATTAGTTATCACTCAGACTTCAAAAGTGTATCCAACAGGCTAGACAAAAATGATGGGAACATTAAAAGAGACAAAGCCGAGAGAAAGGGAGAAAACACGGCAGGATCAGACTAAGCAGGTGATGTTGCTTAGGCAAGTTAGTACATAACTTGGTTAGATTTTACTCAGTTTTTCTTTCTAGAGTACCTTGACTTCTGTTCATGACTGTTTTGAAATTTCTAGAAGCTCTGTAACTTTAGAAGATGAAAAATAACAGAAAGAAAAAAAAATAAAAGGAGTAAACAGGTTCCTATTTTCCTGTTTTATTTCAGTGAGGCATAAAGGGGGACAATGAATCCGGTGCCCCTTCAGGACATAAGATAGGATAACTTCAGTAGTCTCCATGCCACAGCAGCTTCAGTAAAAATTGCCCCTCTTGTTCCCTCCCCGGGTATTTCTGTCCCTCTGGCTGGCTCAGCAGGAGCCCATGGACTGGATGTGTGGCACCAGGGCACACATGCCACTGCTATGCCCCAGGCACACCGAATTGTGCACACACGGAGCATCCCTCTGCGGGTGCACCCTGGCACACTGACACACATGGCACTGCAGCCATCCTGCCCAGCACTGCAACCCCTGCCAAGGCCCCCAGCAGGGTTCTTTGGCACAGAGTCCCCTGAGCCCCAGGGTGTGAAAGGGCTGGACCATGGGCATTTTGATAAATCAGACATTAAAAGGCTGCATTCACTGTTAATAATTTACATAGATCTAATTAGGTCCTCAGGAACCCTCCCTGTGTCACCATTACCAGGTGGCAGCCTTTCTGTAAAGCGTTCTGTAAAGGCTGGGGTTTGCCCTCCAATTCCTCACTAGGCAGCCTTGCCATGAAAGCAATCCTTGTGGGAGCCATTAGTGACTGACCTGTGATGCTTCACCTGGATTCAATCCACTGCATTTTGCCAATTACTTAGTGAGGTTTCTCAAGCAGGTGGAAGACCTCCTCCCACTAGATCAGAACTCTGCTGCAGGACCAAACTGCTGTGGAATGCCATGGCCTAATTAAGGCAATGTTAATGAGCAGCAGGAGCACATGGATGTGAAATCTTACTGGAGTGGAACAGAAGTTGTTGACTCTGATTACGTAGTGTCTGGAAATCAGCTGTAAAATTCACAGCCATTTGATTTGCACCTGTTCTCAGGGCCTTTTGACTCAATTGCAGTGGTCTGCATCTTTGAGCAGGATTTGGCCCTTGATACTTACTGTGCTCTGCAAGTAATAGATGCCATGTGTGCCTCGTGCATGTCCTGTACTTCCATTTCTTGTAGATAAAAATCACAGAAGGCATACCAGCAGCTATGGGGCTATGTAGAATGCCAGAGCCTCTCGATGTAGCAGCAAAGCCCACCTACTGATTTGTGACCTGATGTGTGCTCTCCCTAAAGCGGAGTTGAAAAAAGACTCTAGGTGGATATAAGATCTGTTTCTCTTACGGTCACATATGATGGGGAAGAGGTCATGGTGCCTGGTCATCTCGTTTCAGGCAGAAGAGGAGCTCAGAGATCATCACTTGGCGGCAAACACCCAGCATCCAGCTCCTTGATCAGGCAGAGCAATCAGGAAGCAGTTACTTCCTAGATGTCAGAAGGTGAAACACTTACGAGGTGCAGCACTGCCAACCAGGAGGGCATCACGCTGTTTCCCAGTTTAAATTCTTGGGAACAGATCTGGCAGCAGGGAAGCATCTCTAGCCCAGCTTCTAAGAAAATTTCCTGCCGTGTGTCCCAGCCCGCAGCAGTGCTGGGCCCGTGCCCTACTTTGCTGTGGAGGACAGCCAAGTAAAGAGCTGCTCTCAGAACCTTGCAGGGCAGCCACATCCTCAGAACAGCAGCACCCGGGCCAGGTTCACCGGGAGTGTAGCTGTGGCTCTCACATCACCACACAGCACTCCAGCAGCAATGAGAGCAGACTGATGCGTGCATCGTCCACTGAGCTGCTTTCTCTGCTAAGGGATCCCGCTGGCAGCAGGTCCTCTGCACGTCTCTTATAGTCTCCAAATACTTCTGCTGGGCCAAATCTGGTGCCACCTGGCTTGGATGAGACAATGACACTAATTTACTCAGGCTGACAACCATGACCACTTCTGGTATTACTTGTGTTTGCTCAGGTAAAAACTATTTTTTTAAAAATTTTTATTTTTGGTGTCCATTAACTCTTTGACGAGATGAAATTAAAGCAATTAAAGCCCCAGTTTCCTGCGCTTGTGAGCAAAGAAGGGCGGAGATGAGGTCTGTGCTCGGTTTTTGTGGCTGGAGAGCGGGGCCGGCCGTGCCGGTGCAGTGCGGAGAGCCGAGCGCTGCCGGCGATGCCTGAGCCGCGGCAACTCACAGCTCGATCCCGGGGCTGCGCCGGAACTGCAGCCAGGAAAGGGACACTGGGACTGCAGCCGGGGATGCCCAGGACGCTGCGGCTCCGGCCGGGCATGCCAGGGATGCTGTGGCTGCAGCCGGGAATGGCCCGGGCGCCGTGAGCGCAGCCGGGACCGGACGCTGCCCCAGCGCCCAGCACCGGCCCGGGCCAGCGCCGCCTGGCGGCCTCCGGGAGGGGCGGGCGCACAGCGGCCCCGATGGCTCCCGCGGGGACCGAGGTTTCCAGGTTTCCAACCCCCTCACGAACGCCCGTGGGCTCCCCGCTATTGCCAGGCCGTGCTGTAGAGCTCGGCAGTAAGGGCCACCCGTGCCACCCTTCTTTGCAGCCCGATTCCCCTATTGCTTTCCAAGAAGTATCACCTATGGCATGTTTCCCCGTCCATTTCCAGCGCTCTCCCATCCTCTGGCTTCCGCAGGGAAGTGGGGGCCCCAGGTCTCAGTTGAGGCATGACACTGACTGTGGTGATGAGACATCAACAGTGAGGGTGAGGGCTGAGTAGGATCATGAGCTGTCCCTTCCCGTGACCAGAACTGAGGGTTAGGACGCCTGGGCAGTCTGCCCCTTTCCAGTCAATTTTCTACTGCGCCAGAGGCGATGGCCATTAGATGTCCCACACTCCCGTAGTGATAACCTCTCTCTCAGGTACGGTAGAAAGTATTCTCCAAATAACTCTCACTAATAAATAGAAAAGAGATACAAAACCTAAATTCATGATGACAGATGGCAGGAAATGTTAGTGTCACATTCATTTCTAGTACACTCGGGATTTGGAGTACACAAGGGTCCTGTGTACCTTTTTTTTCCTCCCAGAATGTGTAAGTTCCCTATAGACCCACAACTGTTAACCTACCTGTTCTTCATTAATGGAATTCAAAGCTGCTGCAGGTAAACACAAACATGAAATTTCCAATGGAAATGCCACCAAAGAGCAAAATAGGGTTTGCTGAAAAGGCTAGGTTGACTACATGATGTCCATCATGACCATTTAGATACCTCCAACAGCTTTACAAACCCTACATATAGTTATCCTGAAAAGGAGCATGGGTTTTGTGTTTGTTTACTGTAGACTGTTTACATGGAGGAAGCCAGCAGCAGTTCCCTGGTACAACTTCCAGTGTCTGAAAAAGTGGAGCTGGACAGGTGCTCCCTTTCCTCCTCCTGGACAGATGTGCAGGAGAAGGAGACAAAAAACAAGAACCAAAAGGGAGTTAATTGTGTCTCTGATGTTGACACTTGCAGGCCCAGGTCTGCAGAATACATGGCAGACTGCTCTTACCCCTGATCTGGACAACTTAAAAAAACTAAGTTAAATGATACAAAAACCATTTAGGAGGAGTTTCCCTTTTTCTTACATTGTATTGAAATGAAGTTTTTATACGACTTCAGAAGAGCTGTAACTTTTTGGTCACTGGGACTGAATTGTACCCAGTCATCTGCTCATAAAGCAGGTCTCATGCTCAGTGTTGTAGAAGTGACAGAGAGACTTCAAAATTGTACAAATCAGAATAAAATTACTCTTCATGCAGGACTACACAAAAGCAAACAATTTGCCGTTGCATGCTTTAACAGCAGCACTGGACACCCAGCTCAGGCTTTGGAGATCATGGATCTGCTCCCTGTCCATTGGTGACTTCCAACAAAATATCTTCTTGTCCTATGCCATGTTTCTCTCATATTTCAATACAATTCTCTATAAAGCACCTTTATAATGCATGCAGGTGTTTTAGCAGATGTCACACTTGTCACTGTGATAGCTGATCCAGGTGAAGTACAGGAAGGCTTTCCACCCAGGATTTTGGCCCCTGATTTTGTTTCACATCAGTCTGAAGATGCCTTCCCAATGTTCCCAGAGGAGCTTCCTCCTCTGCAGCTGTAACCCTCTGATAGGTTTTCTGTCCCACAAAGCCCTTTATCCATCACAAATGTCCTCAGCACCCAGAGCTTACCCTGACAGTAGCTGTAGTCACTGGTGTGCAGCAGCAGAGAGTGAGAAAAGGAACTAATTGTTTGAAACAGGGTGGAAAGTTGCAAATAATTGGTTACACGGTAGGTTACCTGCTTTAAACCACCTTTTGGTGCACCTGCTTCTCTTAAGTGACTTAACATAGACTACACATGTTTGGTGAACTGAATTATGCCCAAGGTATGTTTAGGCATCTACAGCAGAAAACGTAAATACGTCAAAACCAGATGCTATTGTACTACAATCTGGCAGTCTATGCAGAGCTTTCGCTGAAATATTTTCTACATGAGTCTCTGATTATCACTGTGCTCAGTTTGTAAGAAAACAGCCAGTACATTAGCAGGAATAAATCAGCATCTCCACTGAAGTCCAAAACAGCCTCTTGCAACAAGCCATCATGCTTAAGGTTGCAATGTTTTCCCCATTATCTTCTAAACTCAGTTACCCAGTGACAGCTCCTACCAGAGACCTTGCTCCCACCAGTCTGCTGGAATTTATCCAGCTGACCGTGCCTGCCGTGGGAAGCAACGTGCCAGGCTCCAGCTTCAACAGAGGAGCACGAGTCTCTTCTACCAACTCCACTGGATCTGGAATGGGATGTTTCCAAATGCTGTCAGCACCAACCCATCAGTGCTGTTACTTCAGCTGGCCTTTGATGAATGCTGGTGAACTACAGGGAGAGAGCAAGCTCCCTGGGAACCCAGAATGCCAGCACCACATTCCCAGCAAAGGAATTCCTGACACACATGAAGTGCCAGGGGAAAGCTCTGTTATTCCGCCCTGAGACAGCTGTCTGTCATAATAAACACCACCTCCTTCCCTTGCTCTGCTCTTCTTTCCAAATTAAACAGGAAGGGAATTACTCCACTCCTCCCCTCAAAAGAAGGCTTGGTCTTGTTCAAATAGAAACATGGGTTCCCTAGGCTGGGTGCAACACCAAATCTAATTAACAGAAGAACAGAGCTGAAATAAACACAGGAGAAGTTGCTTATTTTCTAAATAAGTCTAAATTTATTCATTACCCTAGTAAAAAAAAAAGTTTGGATTACAAGTGTCTGAACAGTATAAAAGTACAAAACAGGTTCCATAGATTTCTAATACATTAATACAAAGTGCATGACTACTCATTTTGCATTACTACTGGGAATGGAAGAGGTGGGAGGGAGTAGGGGAAGCAGTTGGCGGTTGAAATCTAGCAATAAATAAATAAATACAGAAGAGATGATCCGTATCAGAGCACATCCTACCACCAACACTGCAGCCTTCTTAGGTGTACAGAATTACTGATGCTGAAAACACAAATTCACATGAAATAGGTGTCTGCAAAAACAGTGAGGACTCTTGCTCAAGCCCTTATTAGACATGACCAACCTAGTTGTGCCTTTATACAATCAAGTATCCATTATATCTATGGCTGGACTCAATGGGCTTAGGTATTTTTCAACCTGAATGATTCTATGTGGTTGAGAATAAAAGCAAGGTAAGCAGCTTTGTCCTCCCTTAAGAACCTCAGAGTTTAGGAAAAGCAAAATGAGTCCAAGGAAAGCTCTAAACTGTAAGGCTGTGATAAGTCAAAGCCCTGTTTCCCCTGATTTTCTTTCTCTCCAGAGGTTGGCTGACCCAACAGGAGAGGAAAAAAGAAAGAAAAAAAAAAGCTTTGAGGGTAGAGGCTCCTCTTAAAACCTGCATATCTTTCCCTATCTATATTTTCATTTGCTAAGTATTCCCATTTCAGGAACCAAGACTACATGGAAATCCAGTCCTAAACCCTACCCACCACAGTATTATGCCAATGACTCTCACAAAAAAAGGAAAGCTTAGAATCATAAAATATGCTGAGTTGAAGGGACCCATCAGGATCCACTCCAGCTCCTGGCCCTACACAGAACACCCCAAGAATCACACCATGTAGCAATCCATTGTAGGATATCCCAAAAGAGTAATAGTAAAAAAAAAAAATTTCCCTCCCCCTAAAACCAGGAAAAAACCAGCCAAACAAAAAGCAGAATTCCCAACTCACACAAGTTAAACCTTCATAAAACGAACGTGCAGCAACTTGGAGCTAAAACTGCAGCACAATCTTCCAGGAAGCTGCTTCCACCCTACAGGCAAAGCAGAGTTTGAAGGAGTGTCACAATGATTTGCACATGAGCTTGTCTGGGAATCTGTGTAGAAAGTATTATCTTTTGATCGCGTATGCAAACAGAGCTGCCTTGATTCAGCACAGCACCATTCTTAGCAGAACTTTTCAGATTCACTATTCACAAAAGCGTTGATCTGGCAGTTGCTTAAACAAACAAACAGAAAAAAAACCCAACAAAACCCAAACACAGAGAAGCACTGCAGGGGAAGGGTTTCAAAACAGTTATTGTGAATCCAGACCCCAGGCTGCAAACAGATTATGTCCCTGGACCAGAGCCTGATTTGCTTAGCAAGGGGTTTGGTTCTTTGTCAGGTCCAAAACCAGGAGGAGTCTTGTTTGTGGTCACATTTCAGCTGCACTGGGCCAACAGAGAACAGTTACTCAGTTTTGGCTGTCATCTACACCTGACTTGGGCATCAATGTGTTTCTTGGTCCATCTCTAACCACCAGGGGTTACTACACTAGGCCCAAAGTGCTTGCTGCTGCCTTAAAACAAAGTAACCTCCCATTTTGCTATGGTCAGTTCTTAGGTAAATCTTGCTCCTTAGCTGAGATGGAGAGCTCTCCCACCCCTTTCTCAAGAGCACTTTTATGCTGGACGCCTTCTCAGATAGCTACCACTTGTAGTAGAGATGTCTGCAGATTACTAGTCTGTGTCACAAGGAAGGGATGAAATATTTGTCTTTGTTATGTCAGTAGTATAGGGTGAAATCTCCACACCTTTAAAAATATATATTTATATAACTAGAGAGGTGACTTATAACATTTCTATGTATTAGTTCATCTTATTGACTCATACATGTCTAAGAATGAAATATTTTCTTGGGGATTTAGGAAGTTTGCCAACCAACTTTTAAAGAAAAAAAAAAGCCTTACAACCACTGCTTCTTTCAATACAGAAACATGAACTACATATACTTTAATATACAAACCCCATCCTCATATTCACTTGGGAAGTGAGTGTGGGGGAAAATTAGACAACCTCGCAGCAGCATTCAGCTTTGCCAAGTGTAACGTAGCATCTTAAATATTATGTACAGTCTTTCTGAAAGGATACAAACTGGCTTCAGAGTTTGTGGAACTGCAGCTGTAAAACCCAAAACAGTTCTAGGGAATAGTCTTTTGGCAGCATAGCAGGTGTCCAAAGTGAATAGTCACTTTTCTAGTATTTTTCCAGAGAATAGGAGGATCTGTATAACCTTCTGCAGCTATCCAAGGAAGTCACCACTCTTCTTGGGTGGAGATTGCTGGAGATTGGGGTCCTTCTTGTTCTGGCTTTTCAGTGGCAGACTTTTTATTGCTACAACAAGGTTTGAAGAGATGAGTGTCTATGAGGACTTCTCCAAAACGCCCTTTGTAAATGATTCCACAGCAGACCTTTTGCCTGGAAGAAATGGCAGGGAGACAGATACTTTGTCTGTTTAGAATATACAGAGTTCACAAATATGCAAAAAGTAAGTCTGACCCCAGACACTACTTGACTGACCCTCCAGCCCAGAAGAGAGGGGCAAAAAGACTGCTCATAAACAGAAAACAAGTCTGTGTCTAAATTCACAACTGGTCTTTGGGAAAACAAAACAAAACAAAAAACCCAACATAAAAAAGGACAGAGAAAAAACCCAAACATGTCTATACAAAGCCAAGTCTCCCCACTTTGCTTCCTAGAGAAGTTTCAGACACACAATCATCTGGGCTGAACTAACCTTGGCTACAATGCACTTGCAAACATTATTTGAGAGGAGGCAGCAAAGTCACAACAATTGCAATTGAGCAATTAGCTAAACAAGGGATTACTGTGTCACAACAAGCAATAAAAGATAACAAGCTCGTCAGCTCCCAGAAAACCTTGTGGTTTTCCTCCCACTCCAGAATTTTATTTTTTTTTCCAAATGACTACCATAACAGGTCAACCAAATCAAATGCTATGTTTTGCTGGCACGCTGAGAGCACTCTTGTATGTGGCAACACATCGTATCTACAGGGCATCGTTTTAAGAAAAGATAACGGCAGACTAGCATATTACCTGCTACTCCCAAAACCAGCAAAAATACTTCCCAGCAACTGTTTTAGTGTTTAGGGAACTGAAGGGAGATAGGAGAAAATGTCCTAAATACATGGCATTTCTTTCCAAACATGGACAGACAGGTGTTGTATAATGCCCCGTGACTTAAATTATATCCTTAAACCAAATAAAGATGAAGAGGGAGAATCAAGCAGCACGTATGCAAAGTGAGCTTGCTGCCTGCACAGAGGGCACATTCTGTTGCTTTTTACCTTTTCCAGTATGTGAGATCTAGGAAGGAGAACACTGGTGTTCTGCTGGCCCCAGCGCTCATCTCTGTGTCGGAGCCATCATCCGACTGGTTACTGTAACAGGGAGACTGAGCTGGGGAGGCACTCGAAGTGGTGCTGTGGGCATCAGAATCTGCAGGGCAAAGAAGAAATGCAAGAATCCAGACATGAATCCAACGACTTACCCTCCCCCCTGATTTGTGGATTGGGAACAGAGACACTTGTTTTTTAATTAGCAAGAAAAACCTAACAACAACAACCCATTTATTTCACTTGCTCCTGCCTGTTTCAATAGAGAGTGGCAGGATTTGTGAAACAGACTTCAGAACTGGAGGGGGTCCTTGTACATGAGGGATTGGAAAGAGGTTCAGGATCAGGCTTCAGCTTCTGGCTCTCAAACATAGCCCACACAGGCCATGCTCCAAAATTACTGGGAGATCCCTCAAGACAATGGGGGTCTATGCTCCAGACTTTCTCTCTCACTGTTCATTTCCTCTCTCGCCCTTCCAGGTCAAGTCCTGCAAAGCTCTTCCCACTTGTGCACTTTACATATATATATATATATAAAAATATATATATATATAAATATATATTTTTTCTCATTATGTGTTAGGTAGTATTGAGCTTTTGCTGGATCAAGGCTAGGAACTACAGACTCAGTGCAGACACACACACCTTAACAGTGACTACTCTCCTACCTTTCAGCTGCCACCTCTAGCAGCTACAGTAACACAATTAGATTAACTGGAGTGCCTTGAATGAGGAGATAAAAGCTCCTCGGGTCAGGGCTTTTACTGATTCTTAGGAGACTTTTCCTTCTGACTAGGTAGGATAATTGAAAGAGAGACAGAGAGAGAGACCCCAAGTCACCAACAGTTAAGAAGCTGGAAGGTTTGCTTTAGAAGAAAAGCCTTAAGTACTGACATATATTTAGAGCATAACTGGCAGATGGTTTTGTTGGAAAGCTCTGAATCCAAGTCTATTTGGAGAGTCCATGTACTAGTGCAAAGTAATCAGAGACTGGCAGAGGAAGGTAGAAGGAAACGTAGGAATTTAAAGGGCGGGTAAATCTAGGTTAAAAAACACGTATGGGAGAAAAAGATTGTAAAGTTTCTTGGGAAAAGAGAGCTGAAAATGGCCATAGCACATTACTGAAAGCAGGGAGAAGCCTCTTCCAACTTCAGTTTCAGTGAGATCTTTGCTGAAGACATTCTTTCTAGGGATATGTCATTTAAGTGTGGGACATAAGCTACAACTGCCTGCACTTTCAAGCCAGACTCCCCACACCCCCTTGCCACTTCCCCACCTCTGCCTTGCAGCCCACCCTGCACACAAGCTCTTCCTTCTCATTCCACCCCGTCCCTGAGCTCTCAGAGGATGAGGGGCTGTAAAAACAGGGAGAGCCCAAATGTGTGAGTGCACAGCTAAATCAAGAGGGTGATTCAGCTTGGCCCTTTAACAGTGAGCTGTGCTAGGGGAGGCTGAAGTTTATCGCCAAAATCTCTTTGGATCCACTTACTGTGCCGCTTGAATTCCTTTTGCAGTTTGCTGATTTGATTGCTCTTTATTCTGCTTCCAGACAGAGTTTTCATTTTCTTTGGTTTCAATGTTGTTTTAAGGCTGGGTCCAGCCCTGGCATCTACCACCTAGAACACAGAAAATGCATGTCTGATACTTGTGCATTGCACCCAGGTACTGCCCCATTCGATACAGAGGTACTGACTTAGCTCAAGGTGTTCAAAACAGTCCAAGGCAGTTCTGTGCACTGACACTCTTATGTTTCATTTAAATCTGTCAAAATCTCAGCCTCTGTAAGAGGCTGAGTCTGCAGGAAAACACAGCAAACTAGTTTAAAAAGTACATTTGGTTCAACTTTTGCCAACTTCCCTTTTTTGACATATTCAGTTTAGAAACAAATAATTGTTTAAGGTAATACAGGTCCAGTTAAGAGTGTCTGCCAAGCATTTACACCCTGGAGTTTTTTGGAGGTTTTTCTTTAATCATAAATTTAACTTCTGAGTAAAGCTAGTGGTAGCAATATCCATAGTTCTGGCTGCCATTACTATATCAAGGCATCCTGGATAAAGATTATTACACACACAAGGAATCCTGATCATCTTCCCAGCCCTAGGCCCGAATTGAATTAGATGTATCAAAACAGAATATACGAGTGAAAATAGCTGCAAGATATTAGTCATTGTAATTATCTGATTAAATGAGATTGATTTATGTGTTGCCTGAGCAAGTCACCTTGCTTGGAAAAAAAAAAAAAGCAACCAATTTTGGATAAAGGCCAAAGTTAAAATGTTTTGAGTGTCATGAGAGACTTTTGGACAAAGTTATGAGCTTGTGAGAACAAGGCATAACAAGGGAAGTCAGTCTGTGACTGCATCTCAGGCTTGCATAATTACCATTTGCACATAAGCAGGTAGGAGCCACATAGCAGGAAATACTCCAGGAAGGATTTAGAGATGCTGAGGGTGGGAAGAGAGAGTGTGGGTGAAAGAGCAAACGCCAAACCCATGCCAGCACCTCCCCGCTCTAGAAAGAGTTAGTTTGGGGTGGAAGAGAAATAAATTACTAACGTGATTCCAGTTTTTTTTGGATCCTGCTGGTAATTTTTTCCATCTTTTCACCAAAAGAACACAGGCATTGCAAATATCTCCTGAGCGAGCCTCATGAAGCCTGGTAAAAACAGAAGCAAAGATCACTTAATAAAATAATAAAAGCCCAGCCCCACTTGGTAACAGCAAGTATAAAAAATTGATGAGTAAGAAGGGTTCTGAAATTCTGGTTTTCTGGCATTACAATTCATCTGGGATGTTCAAACTGCACCATTTAAAAAACAGGTCTCACTTTCAGAAAGCACTCTTCCACACAGAAATAAAAGGTGTCACAATCTGCCTCTGTTCTCACCCTCCTGCCTTCCCAGACAGGCACTGAAAACAACAGTCCCATCACCTGCAGGTTTTGGAATTCTTTCCCCCAAAACCAAGACACAATTGCAGTGGATTGGTTAGTTTGGAGCAGGAGGAATAATCATGTTATTCAAACATACACTTGGGAACAAACATCAAAAGCTTACTCAGGTCTTAACTTTCTCACAGAGCTTCAAGGATGAGTAACAAACACCACCTAAAACACTCCCACATGAGCACAGGATAAGGTTTCAGAAACAGCAAGTCACTGGAATGACAGCAATACTTGCTCCCTCTAACAAGCTTTCTTCAGGAACTGTCTCTACTGCTAATCCCTGCTAAAAAAAGTATAGGAGGGAAACACTGCAGGTTTTTTCAGCTATTTAAATAGGAAGACTCTGGATCATTTATAGATGAATGAGGCAGGCTCAGATAACCATTATTTGCTCAATGTTCAGTCTGCATTTTTACCTTGGCAAACATATTTCAGATAGCACAACAACAGTGGCCCTGGTAAACTGCAAGCTGCTTTACTGCAGTTAAAAAAAACAACCACCAGAAAAAAGCAATGGATCTGCATCCAGCCTTTGACTGCCAAGGACAGTAGTCAAGAAATATGATAAGGAAAACCGTCACCGCCAGACTTGTGTACAAAAATCCAAGGTGAACACAAAGCACGATGAAGTTCACTACATGAGTGTTTCTAGAAAAAGTGGGGAAAAGGGAAATACTTATACAAAAATTTCAAAGCTCTTCAGAAGTATCCAAAAACTGAAAGGTCACAGTAACTGGTACAAGAAATCTCTAGTATTTATACTTTTATTTACCAATGCTTTCAAGTAACATTTCCTAACTGGAAAGCTAATCACTTTGCATCAGAATGGGTTTCCAGTGAGAAGTTTTAATAACACATTGCTATGTCCTGTTTGAACAAAGACACCAATATTCATAACAGGGTACTCTGCATACACCCTGCTGAAACTGCTAAATATTTACTCATCGAGTTTTATCTAACATTCTTGAATCTTCAGAGCCACAGAAAGTCCCATGGATCTGTAGAGTTCATTATTTTGTGTAGGTATTTACACCTCTATGGAACCAGCAAAAAATGCACAGTCTGAGAGAAGTCTAAAATCGCTGCATGTGCTGTGAGGTGGGAGAGACATGAGCCTGATCCTTTGATATTAGGAATTAACAGCTCTCCACTGGCAGTGACAGCAGATTGAAAATCAAACACTACCATACACAGCAGCAGAGAATCCAGCCCCTCCTGCTCTGCCCAGGAAAGCTGTGAGGAAGCTGAAGGCAGCCTTTCCCCACAACTCCCCTCTGCTAACCTAATCTTTCAGAGCAAGAAGGACAGTACATCAGGTTTGCAGCTTAGAGATCAATGCCAGAACTGCTGACTGAGGCAAGAATCTTACCCAAAACAGTTCTGGAAATCCTTTTCATAACGTTTGCTGTCAGTGAAACGAGAACTGGAAGACTTAGCTCTGCAAATACAGCAGCCCTCTATACTCCGGTACATCTTCGGTTTGTGAAAGCCAAACATCTTTTCCTCCCAGCTGTAGCCTGTGAAAACAAACAGAAACTGGTGTTAATTATCACTGTTAGATAATTAAAGAAAAAACCTGCTAGATTAGGGCAGAGTGTTTTTATGCCATGTTGCCTCAGAAGCACAGATACACCTAGAATGCAGTTGTTAAAAAAATTATGTAATTAACAGCTGGAATATTAAGCAATACCCAGCAGAACCCATAACAAGCTCATTTACTGCACAAATCTACTCTAAGGGCACATCTACAACAGCACAATGCAGATGTGTGAATGCAGCTGACCTGGCCAATGAAAGCCCTGTGCATGTGGCAGGACAGGCTGCAGGACAGGCCAGGTGAACCTGCCCAAGCCCCTGGATAATGAGTTGGCACCTGAACTCCAGGTCACTGAACTACCTCATCATCACCACCACCACAGGTGCTGGTTGGAAACACCCCTGGCAAACTTTGCTGAGAGTGAGTAGGAGTCATTTTAAATGAGCTGCAGTCATACCCCTAGGCTGTAGGGCAGACATACCTGAAAAGCTGCTCTAAAAACAGCAGGGTGGAGTCCCACCCAGCCCTCAGTGGCCGTCTGCCCTGCAGGACCCGGGAGCACTTCTCTGTTCTCAGGGCCTGGGTGAGCATCCCAGCTCCATGTCAGCACATGCTCTGTTTTCACCCTCCTGCCTTCCCCACCCTGCCTTCCATGGGAAGGAAACCTAGCAAGGAAAGAAAGGGCCAGGGAGCAGGACCCTGGGGCGCACCTCAGCATGTACCTACCACACATCCCCTGCCAATAAGGCTGGAACTCTGGTTACAGGGAAGTTGCTGCTTTGTAACAGCTCTGCAAACTCAGCACTAGCCCAGAAAGCCAAGAATGCCCTCCTGCTCTCAGAGATCTGCCTATTCTCTTCAGTACACCAAGGCTGGGATTTGCTATCAGAGCAGGTATCATACAGCGGAGCCATTTTCCAGGCAGAAACTTTTCAAGTTAGTTACTGCAGTCAGCATGCTCACCCCCCACCCAACCAGCTCTCCCCTAAGTTAGTTGTTCCCCAGTGCCAACTCCTGTTGGGCACAGTCTGACATGGCATGAGATGCTGTCAGAGCAAACAGGGTTCCCACAGCGCTTCAAAAACCCAAACCAACAACTGAGCAAAGCTGGTGCTCTCCTGGCGCTGGGCCTGGACACACAGCAAGTCCTCACAGGCCACACAGCATCTGTCTGATAACACGGGCAGGGACTGCTCCAAGCTGTTCTCTTTTGAACAGACCCTGGTTGCAAGGTTTGCCTCAAGCACCTGCTGCAAGGAGCAAGCCACCTCTGCTGCTCACCACGTACCAAGTGCTCAGAGAGGGGACAGGCCTCTGGCTGCAGGAAGCTCCAGGAGAATAGGTTCTCACTACTAAGAACTTCTGCTTAAAAAAAAATTAAAATTACATGGAGTCACGCAAATTACACAACATTTCCCTCTCTTTCCTTAACAAAGGCCAAGCTATTGAATTCTTTAAGAAGTTAACAAAAAACTACTGAATGACCTGGCAGCTCAGGCAGGACTTTCAGGAGAGGAGCAACTCCATCGCTTGTGGAATAAGCGTGGTGAGAAGGAACTCTCAGTCACTTCTCAGTCTCAGGTACTGCCAAGTCCCAGTAACCCAACTCAGGTTACTGGTTAATGTATGTGGCATAGGCACCTGCCCCCAGATCTTCCTTGCAGGAAGGCAAGGGCTGTAATCCTTTTACCCTCCAGTGGGACAGAGAAAAATAATCTGAAATCTTCCGTCTGCACTGCCAGGACTTGCCACATCATTATGGCAATAAAATATTTTGAAAGGCAGATTCAGGTGAGGTGAGAAACATGCTTCCACAAAACGACAATACCCAGTGCCACGCTCACCTGACTGAAAGGGAGATGGTGTGCAACGGGAAGAGACTCCGTGCATTTCTGTGGGACCACAGCAAAAGCTAGGGAACCACCCAAGCCTAGCCACAGTCCCACACAGAGGTAAAAATACAGCCCCCCACCCCAGAGGAGAAGATTAAGAATACAGCAGCACTGCAAAAAAAAACATGCAGCTTCCCAGGCTCCCGAGAACAAGAAAGAGTAAAAATTGCATCCAATATTGTTGGCTAATACTCTTACACAAAATCCATTAAGGAACCTGTTTCCAGCTGAAAGTGTACATGTTTACATTTCAGTCTGGCATATACAAGACCACTTGGTGCTCACTGAGGTTGTGGCTCTTTGCAATTACTACTGCACCAACATTTAGAAAGACTCAACTCTCCATTAAAGCTTGTCTTCACCTTGTAGAGTCTGTTGATGGCAAGGGACTTGCTCAAGCTGAATGCCAAGATCCTCCAGGCCTAGGAGAGAGATGGAGAGGGTAAGTCTTTCCTTCCCTCCTGTCCCAGCTCACGCTGTCTTCCACAGGCTCGGAGTGCTGAATTCCTTTCTTCACATTTGCAGCACAAGGAGCTCACCTAGAGCTACGTTCTCCCAAGGTTAACTTGTGCAAATATCCAGCAAAATGACCCCAAATGCTGTCAGGCTTCTTAGGAGATAACTGCTCCCTGTATTAGTACAGCATTGGCCTCGAGGCCAGGAGCAGATCTAGTAAGTAAAAGTAGGTATCCAAGTAGTGACCTGCTGAAAGGGCTCCTTGAGGGATGGTCGGACTCAGAACTTCTCTCAGCCTCTGCTGGATGCGTAGCAAACGAACGCACAGCCAAATCAGGTCAATATTCCTGACCTGTCAAGAAAATAAACAGCAGAGTGTCTAGGCAAACACTTGGAGTGTTTTGTTTCTAAGCATCTGATGTGCTTCTTCAAGAGACACTCTTGAGAATGCTGCTCAACAAGCCTCTGGAGATCTAACAGCAGGCTCACTTGGGAATTTTCAGCTTCCAAACAGCAATTTTAGATGTTGTTTGACTACTTCAATGTTAAATCCGTGGTCTGGTACTTTTCTTTAGAAAGTCAAAGACTAATTGCAGACACAAGGTTCATCAGTGCTGCCAAACTTAAGCAACAAGAACATCTCAACTACTACATGGCAAGAAACAACTATCAACAATGTCGTTTACTTCCTAGCCCAGTCTATTCCAGCAATCCAGACAGTGATAAGATGATCTCTGTCACCAGCTGGTATTTACACCACAGCAGAATAAGACGCATGTTTTACAATCAGTGTTCTGGCAAAGACTGGAAAACACATATATTCTGAAAATATTTTGGTTTGCATCATTGCTGCCATTGTCACAGGAGCAGCCTTTCAACACCATCCTTCAATAGAAGGGAAACTAGTGCCATCTGTTTCCCACTTGATGAATGGTCAGCAACGGTATTACCACAGATCATGCCTGAATGGGGAAGAGCTAGTAGCAAAACCACAAGTTAAACAGATTTCTCTGACAACTGCATCCAAGTGCAGTTATAAATGGAAGGCGTCAGTCCAGTCACACATTTAATCCTAAACAGTTGCCATTTGACCATTATACACTAAATATTCTGTCAGCTGGAGAGCTTAATAGCTAATATGGACTTAGAAGTAAATATGACTATGCCCTTTAAAAGGTTTAACTTGAAAGCTTTGCAATTCAGATCTCAAATTAGAGCCAGGGATTTAGGCTGCTGGCTACCCTAACACCTGAGTCTTAGCTGTGGAACTTTAACCATGTGAAACTCGGGACAGATAAAAGAGATGGCAAGTAGAAACTAAGCAACTTGACTAGAAGTTAAAAAGCATTACACAACATAATTCTGCCAAATCTAAGCATGTTATTAATGCTATTTAACTTTGTTATTATTTGCTAAATTTAAGCATGTTATTAAAATATATCAGCAGTTGCACAGAAGTGAAAGGGACAGGTCCCCAAAAAAGAATCAGAAATCTTTGCAGAGCGTTATCTGTCATTCTGCAGAAATAGAGATTTATACACACTAGCTGGAAAGCAGTATTTCCCTCCCCAAGCCAGGGAAAAAGTGATTCTCCTCCTCCCTGGTGTTCCTCTCAACAGCTTCTCCCTGCAGAAGCTGCTATTCCCTCAAGTTCTGCTTTACACCACTGCTTTAGCAACTGAAATGGACTCAGAAAAGTCTCCAGGAAAATGCTCTCTCCATTCTCCTGCTGTCTCACTTTTGAAAAAGCAGCATCAAAAATAGAAACTTGTCTTGCAAAAGAGAACAGTAAAGTCATGAAGAGTCAGGAAGAAAAAAGTAGGTGGTAAAGAAAAAAAAAATCCCCACACCCTGCTTATTACCTTTGTGAAGGGCTGGTACAAAGCAGCATGCATCATACGTGTGTGAAAATGGTTTTATGTTTTTGTTACCTGTCAGGACTAGAATTTGGTGCTCAGTTTTCTTTGCAAAAATTAATTTGATGATCTAAATTAAAAGGAGGCATTGCTTCAGATGCTCATTAAGTTTTCAAGTTAGGGAAGAACTTCTGAACTCTTAGATTTTAAAGTAAGCTAAGCCACTTTCATTTGCTTTTCCAGATTCCTTCTGCATTCTTTCTGATCACCCAAGAATGAAAACCTTTTGTAATAGAAAGGACTGAATTCCTAGAAGACAGGCATGTCTCCCTTTGTAACAAAGTTACCAGGCCCGTGGGAATGAACATGCTCACCTGCTCCTTGCAAAGCTGAAAGAGAAACATTCCCTGGAGTTATGGGAGAGCAGAGGCATGCCAGTCCAAATACTCAGTATCCTCCTCTCCTCCCATCTCCCCACTCTGACCTGGGATCGTTCACCCTTTGTGCAACCCAAAACTGCCAGTACCTTTGTCAGAGAAGAGAACAACGATTTGATTTCCCTTTCCATGTACACAACAGCCTTGGCACAGCCTCCCTGAAGCTGGGCTAGAGAAAAATACCATCTACCCTACATATGTTGATGCAGCCCATTCCTGTCAGTAAAAACCTCACAATTGTCATCCCTACAGCATTTCATTGGAACTAAGAAACACAGTCAAAACTATACAGTTTTTTTTCTTTTAAAGGGAACTAAACAGATGCCTTAATATAGAAGGAACATACGTGCTCTGGCTCTTGCATCTGCAAGAGCATGCACCCAGGCACATGCACACACATGAAAAATGCTCCCAGAGCTGTCTACGGTGCCAGAAGCGGAGTTGCTCGTCTCACAATAAATTCTTGGGCCTGTCCCTCTGCTGAAATAAACTGCAATACCTCTACTGAAAATCAACTGTAGGACAGAGAACTGTAGATCAACAGAGGAACTGATCTGTATCAGAGACTCAACGTAAACATACCTCCCCTGAGTTTACAGGCTGCTGCAAAAAACCCTTGGAAGAGAAGTTAAAATTGGATCCCTCAAAAAAAGAACATTTTAACATGCACAAAGCCAGAATGCTCCAAGGATGTTAAAAGACCAGTCTAACTGGAGTCATCTGAAAATGCAACTTCAGTATCTGCAAAAATATTTTTTTACTGTCATCTTTCCCTATAGTTTAAAACAGACGTTCTAATAACCAACACCCATAACCTTGGAATTGTGCATAGTGTATGCTCTTCTGGTCCCCTATTCCTCAGATTCTCCTTCCACTTTCCTTCCTCTCTCCACCCAAAACAACTTTACTTGGAGAAAAGCTGTATTTGGCCCTTACAGCCCAGGAATATCTGAATGTCACAGCATGCTGTGGAGTTGTCACTTGATGAGCTGAGCAAAACCAGAAAAGGTCAAAACCACATCTTCAGGAATCTTTCCTCTGACAAAATAAGTAACTCACTCTTTTGCTGGTAGATGTCCACAGCCACTTTTGTGTGCTCAGGGCTGAAGTGAAATCTCAGCACAGCAGATGCACCTAGCAGCAACTACTAAGCATGTATCAAAAATCAAATTGGACATTTCTTTCCCATGCTTGAGTCTCCATGGCATCCTGGCTAGGTCACAAGCTGTTCCTAGTTACATCTTCAGAAGCAGCCAAGTCATAAAGAAGCCTGCTCACCTGTTGGATTTTCCCTGGGAAGGAAGTTCCTAACTCATTTAAGCTAGAGAACTGAAAGGCTACGCTACGTGGGTGTTCCTCTGAACTGCCATGTGGTTAGTGCTCCAGAAGGGATAGGCCAAAGCATGAAAACAGTAATCAGTAAGATTTGCATAGGAGGAAAAAAATTTCCAAACCTGTCCCACCTGCAGACATTCCATCTTGAAAGATGACTTCCCCCTGCCTGAAACTCCTATTGCATAACTAACACCACACTCAGACTGAGCATGAGCCCAGCAAGGAAAACTGGGATGTTCTCAACCATGTGCTGGAGTTCAGTCTGTGATGCTTATCTGAGTACAGTCACCACAGCTGTTATGATGCTGTCTGCAACCACCTGCTACTGAAAAAGCATCACAGCCCCTCGAGATCATGAGGCACTGAACAGTTTTGGTTTGTGTTTTTCAGCTGGGTTCTTTTATGTTTGTTTTTAAAGAGGGTAACATACCTGGATGGGGACTTGAACAGAAGGAACAGTAATTATTTGGCAGAATAGCTGAAGTGACTTCATTAAAAAGGATACATTCCATGTCCTTAAGCAGTATTACTGGTCATTTCACTTGGACTTTGGACTGAGCACATTCTACAGAAACGCAAAGGCTTGAGTTGTGAAATGGAGTCTTGCCCAGGTAATTTTCAAATCCCAGCACACCGGCTTCTTCTTTGTGTTAAAAAAAAAAAAAATGCTACAGGGGGTGCAAGGATGAAGCTAATTGTCAAGTAGGACCATGTGGATGTCGTTCATGTCATTATGAAAGAGGTACAAGGCATCAGGTGTTAAGAATCAATGCAAAGCAGAGTTTGGTAACACAGAAAGAGCTGTTCAGTATGAGTAAGACAACAAACCGTCACAGCTGTAACTTTATTTTTAACCTCTGTGAATTTATCAGCTTTTTTAACATCTTCTACAAAGAAGTCAGTGGCATTTTCTTCTTAAAGGAAGACTGAATATGTAGGCAATTAGCTCCTTTTAGAGAATGAATTGAGGAGGAATTTTTCCCAGAGGCTCTGGAACTCAATCCCACCTACTTTCAGTGGGAGCTGGATGTTGCATGCCTGTAGGTGTGTTTGAAAATCCCGACTTGCTACTTGCTGATTCCCTACCACGGACCACAGATCCCACGAAACTAAAAATTCACCTGTGTAACAAAGGAGTTGAACATCCACTGGTGTCAGCAGAAAGGCTTCCAGTTCACTGCCTGACCCTATGGTGCAGAGTTTGTGCAATCTTTTGCACAAAAGCTGTAAACTACACAGTGGATCTGTCTGCGTGCAGAGGGGCGAGAAGGGGATGCGCACACCCTGCACATGGCTGCCAGAAACAGCATCACCTTTGGAAGCAAGCACACAGGAGGAACAGAGTTTGCTGAGGAGCCACCACCCTCACCGATTGCCTCGTCCAAGTACCCACGGCTGCCAGCCTGCCACCTTCCTAAGCGCCACATTAAAACTCAGAGCAAAAAAGAGCATCGCAGGTTGTGCTCAAGCACAGCCATAACTGCAGTGCTGTTACAGTTGCGGGCTCAGTGCAGGACGCTGGGCCTTCTCCTGCCGCTCCCCAGCCACGAGGGGACGGTGGCAGGGCCCGGCCTCCAGCCCAGACACGTGTTCAGGGCACAGCAGCGGGCAGCATCCTGCATCGGCTGCCTGCAGCCTGCATCGGCTGCCTGCACAGCCACAGCGCCGGGGGGGCAGCTCCCAACTTTTTTGCAATTGTAATGTTCATTGAATAATTTAGGTCCGAAGGACGGGCCGTCGGTCGGGGAGACAAGGCTCTTTGTAGGATGAACCGGGGCCGTTCCCGCCAGGAAAGCGCCGCTGGGGGGGCTCCGGGCCAGGCGGGATTCAGCCCTGCTCGCTGTGTGCGGGCACGGCCCGAGTAAACAACAGGTTTGGCAGGTCCTTTTAAATCCCTTCAGCTACACGCATCCCGACAGGGGGGTACGAGAGGAGACGGCAACTTTTATCTCACCGAAGCGAAAGCACAACGGGGAGCAGCAAGACTGCGAGTTTAAAACAAAACAAAAAATTCCCAACCCCAAATAACAGCGCTAAAAAACGCCCGAAAAGGCAGAGCCCCCGGTCGCGCCGCTCCCGCCGGGCACCGGCGTGGCCCCGGGCACGGCCCCGCTGCCCCCGTTAGCGCCGGCGGCTGGAGCGGCGGCCGGGGCCGGGCGGGCGGCGGCGCCGGGAACAAAGACCCCCCCGGGGCACACGACCTACTTTCTCGGGCGGCCCCGCCGGTCAGGTGGAGCGGCGGGAGCGCACACGCGGGTGGCCGCAGCCCCCCCGCCCTGCACGGGGCTGCCAAGCGCTCAACTCGCCGAAAGACGAGTAAAATTAAAAATAAATTAGAAGAGCACAGGAAGGGGAAGACGGCGCGCTAGGGAGGAAAGCCCCGAGCGCAGAGGTGGGCGCTGCGAGGCGGCCCCCGCGCAGCAAACGCCGCCCCACCACGCGGTCGCGGAGCAGCCGCCCCATCCGGCGCGGGGGGAGCGGCGGGAAGCGGCGATGGAGCCGCGACCGCACCGCGGAGCGCTCGGACCCCCGTCCCAGCGCGGTGACGGCCGTGCCCCGCCGCCCCCCCGTCCTTCCCCCCCCTCGCTCCGCGCCGGTTCCTCATGGCTCGGCCCTGACGTAATTCAAACATGGCAACAGTTTCACTTCAAAGGGCCGCCGCAGACCTCCCGGCAACGCGGGCACGCCGCGGCGGGGGCGACGCGGACCCCCGGACCCCGG